>NW_021318543.1:816920-866259 GCF_001605985.2 Dendrobium catenatum
CAAGGTTTTTACGTGGAAAACCCGAAAGAGGGCAAAAAACCACGGGGCCTTGCCCAATTGTAAAGTTCCACTAGTATTTGTTTGAAGTACAAAAGGTTATCGGTCTTACAAATCAAGACGATCAGTTTACAATCAACTTCTCACAAAGTTACAAAGTTCTTCAACTAAATTATTTAAAGCATCTATTTTGTCTGCTTCTTAGTAGTCTTTCTTTTGTATACTTTGAGGTAATTCATTATTTCTTGAATGGATTTCCCCATCATATTGTGCAAGTCAACAATGATATACTCTTTCTTAGAGGAATACTTTGCTTTATCTGACTTGGACTATCCATAACTATTTGCACAATATGAACCAATATATCCAATAAACTTTTAATTTTTCTCTTCTCTCAGATAGAGATACTACAACTAGTGCTTTTGACAATGTACCAGGGAGGAGGAATTCCCTATTTGGAGAACTTTCTCTTCTCCAATAGTATGGGACAAAGGGTGGAATCAATATGGACTTATATAGGAGAATTAAAGAGAACCTCATGAGACTTCATAATCTAAATTGGAAGAACTTTTCTTTTATGTTTTAAGAATAATGCTTGAGCTATCTAACTTCATTTATCGATATAAGTACCAGTAAAATTAATTCTATTAATGAAAACATCCATATGCCTCTCAATTTATTTCTCAAATATCATATACAATAATCGAGAATCATATAAATATAATCTATCATTTCAATCCTTAGTACAAAAGAAAAATTAAAGATAAAAAATAGTCTAATAATAAATTTGGAGAATCCTAACTAGCCTTATACTCCTAATCCTACACCCTAATATATAATCATTTAAATCATATATAATGAGCTTAATAGTCAAGCGGTTCACAAAATCCTAAAACTAAACTCAAAGTATGGCAAAGGAGAAATATTCATTTAGTTGTCAAATTTTAGTAGTAATATTAATATGACCATGAATCAATGCAAAAATAGTAAAATGCACAAGCAATAGTATTAAAGTTTCTAATAGTAAATAGTATAGCATGAGACCAGTAAAGCAATACAGTGTAAAAACAAATAAACTAATGCATGTGTTGAATAGATAAATTACTCATAGTATTAATATTATCAATTCGTGATAATCAGTAAAGGGATCGTATAGATCAAGAAAGACTCTTACAAATCATGTCAATGTATTAAATTAGGAGCTGTAATATTATAGATTCTACTACTACTGCATGTGAGTTGTACTATTTTTGCACTGATTCTTGGTCACATGATTATCACTATCATGAATTTATTGATCACATGCATATTACTTCTTTATCATGTTTTAAATTTAGTTATAAGATTTTAGTGATTTACTGGGCTTTTTAGCTCATTATATTTAGTTTAAATGATTTTAAGTCAAGGAATAGATTCAAGAGTGTGAGACTGATTAGGATTCCTCAGGTTCTATTTCTTATTAATTTAGTTATTCGTTTATACTAATTAATTGAATAAAATGATGGGATTATATGATTATAGATTATTGTATATGATTTTTTTTTGGGTTTATATATATATATATATATTGAATTATTTCTCTGTATTATTTGCTTGCAGCACCTGTTGTATATCCAATTGACATTTTTGAGCACAATTGGATGATCGATACAATCCAACGCTTGGGAATAGATCATCACTTTCGCAAGGAAATTTCTAATGCTCTTGACTTCTTATATAGGTAATGAGTTTCTTATATGTGCACAATATATAAAGTTACAATTATTTTTTTGCCAACTAAAAGTGAATTTTTATGCTGATCAACAGAAATCTTAGGAAAGATGGTCTAGCATGGGAAAGAGATGCCATTGTTACTGACATTGATGATACCTGTATGGGGCTCAGATTATTAAGGTTACATGGCTATCCTATATCTCCTGGTGAGCCTTCTTTCACATATAGAAACTAACAAGCAGTCTTCTCTCTATCTCTCTCGCTCTCTCTCTCTCTCTCTCTCTCACACACACACACATAGTGTATGTATGTATGTATGTATTTATCAAAAAATTCTCACAATAGGTGATGATATGCAGATGTGCTGGAGTACTTCAAGGATATTGATGGTACTTTCTTATGCTATATGGGCGAGACACATAAAGGAGTTTCAGATTTCTTCAGTTTGTATCGATTCTCCCAAATCGCATTTTTGGGAGAGAAGATACTAAAACAAACAAAAATTTTCACAGAGCAACATTTGATTAAAAGCATCAAAGACAATCATGTTTATGACAAGTGGGCAATAAAGAAAGCCTTAAATAAGGAGGTTAGTTTGTGTCAATATTTTCATCTTTTCCTTCTGATCAATATAAATATGAAGCTTTAGTTCTTGATTCACTTAAGCTTTAAAATAAACAGATTGAATGGGCACTGAGAAACCCATGGAAGATGAGTCTTCCTATGCTTGAAATGCAAGAATACATAAAAAATTATGGAGATAATGATGTTTGGATTGAGAAAACTATCTTTAGGTAAAACAATCGACATCTTTGCTACTAGTTACATATACATCAGATTTTATGGTTTGTATGTTAATATTTAGGATGTATAATATCAATAATTCGAAATACTTGGAATTGGCCAAGTTAGAGTGCAACAAGCTGCAGGCCATACACACAAGAGAAGCTAAATCGATACTTCTGTGAGTTGATTTTTGCACACTATCCACAAATGCTGATGATAACGTTTTATTAAAATTCCTAATTTACTTTATGAATATCAGATGGTGGAATTCCTGTGGCTTTAATAATCTTGTTGTCACCCAATTGAACCCAAAGGAGATTCATTTCTCAATATGTGCAGCTATATATGAGCCAGAATTTTCAACCTCTAGGATTGCTTATACCAAATGTAATTGCATTGAAAGTATACTCAAAGATATTTTTCAGAGCCATGAATCCTTTGAAGAACTAAAAATATTTTGTCAAGCAATCAATGAGTAAGTAATTTATATGTATCAGTCAATATTTTATTAGGCAAAATTCATATAATGTTTTGATTAAACTTGTTTGTAGATGGAAACCTGCAATGGTGCAAGTTCTACCGAGCAAATTGAAACGAGTATTTATGGTAGCTTATGAAACCATGAATGAACAGGCAATAGGAGCTAATAATGCTCAAGGAAAAGATGTCTTTCCCTACTTACATGATTTAGTAAGATACATAAAAAGTAACTTATATAAAATAATTTATTATCAGATTTAAAATAATTCAAAGCCAAAACTTTGATTTATGTGACAGAGAAAACAACAAGTGCAACAATACCTTAAAATCAGAGAATTTAAAGACATCAAGCAATTTGAAATCTTTGAAGAATATGTAGATCAAGTTAAGAGAGGACTCGCAGTGACCATTAGATTGTTACCAGCCGTGCTTCTCATGGGAGATGTTCTGCCAGGTAATGCACTCAAAAGCTTGGTTCACAAATCAACAATTCTTGAGCAACTAGCTTCATACATTGCATTGTTGGTAAGTACTGCAGTGAAATCTTTTATTAAACTAACTATATTTTAATTGTGTGATTGCAAAAACGAAGTCATTAATTCTCATTCATTTGGCTTCAGAATCTAATGACAGAGGAAAGAAGTGCAGTTTATATGTACATGAAAGAACATAATTGCTCTGAGCAAGATGCACTATCTTACATAGAAGAAAAGATCGATGATGCATTTGTTGAATTTACGCATGAGTACCTGAAGCCCAATAAACATATTTCACATTCTTGTCGCCGACTGATCTTCGAACATGGCAGAATAATTCGATTTTCTCTCAATAAAAGAATCAATGGTCAACCTGTAGAGTCGATGGATAAAGTTTACACTCCAACACTCTAATTAACCCTATCACTTATACAAATGTGACTTGCATTTCCATTGGATTCTTCGTAATGCAGGTAAATGCTTAATTTTATCAACATAGCCTATTTTTGCCCATGAGAAAATGTACTGCAGTCATTGCTTTTCTAAACCAAATCATAGATTTTGTATAATGTACTATATAAATGGTTATAATGTGTCAATTCAATAGAGTGCACCTATTGTATAACATGCTTTAATTATCCATTTATTAAATAAGATTTTATAAGATGTATTCATATTTGCAATATAGCACTGAAGGATTGGGTTTAAAAACCCAACCGGTATGATTGATTCAATCATGAACCAGTCTTATAGCGTGTCCGATTCATCCTAAAAATCACTTTTACATCGAACTGGCCATATCTGGCTGCTAAATCGATCATGGTTCTCTTGAACCTGGTTGATTCAATTTTTAAATTTTTGGAATAATTAAATATATTATTTTAAAATATTAAGAATAAAATATTAAACAATATTTGTAATTTAATTATAAATTTAATTAATAATAATTTATACCAAACTTATAAACTGATATGTAACTTAAATTTTTGTTAAATTTGAATTGAATTTAAAGATTGAATATGTTTACATTTAAAATTATGTAAGATATTAGTAATGTATAAATTTGATTTATTTTTTTATAAATAATTATTATTTTTATATGATTTTTATTTCATCTAAATTTTATTTAGTAATTATTATATTATCTTGTTCGACAGGTTGAAGTGAACCTCTACTTCAGTTCATTGTATAGTCTGGTTTTCACAACATTGCATTTACGTTTGAATTCAATGAATAGAAAATGAATTTGTGAATGAAGGTAAATACGATAAACACTCGAAGTCTAAGGTCCACCAATGGACTTATTCGGCCAACACTAGATGGCTTTGAGTTATCTCATTTAAGATTGTGGGTTCCGTACATTCACGCCTCGACTTCTCTGCGACCCTTTCTTTTTTTCGGGTCATCGAGGAGTTTTAATGTTTAAGTTCCACGCCAAATTTTCAGAAGGCATCTTGGGTTTTGAATGAGATAATACCCAGAGATTTCGCCCTCATTTTGCGAGGACTTTATGATCTGAATTCATGTTTCCTATAAGCGCAAGCCCCTATAGTTAATTACCCCTCCCGATAATGAGTGATAACTTTTGATTAAAGATATTTATCAAATATATACATAATATACGGTGCATAGTAAAACATCTTTTTGAGGTATTTAGAAAATTGATATTTAAAATTAAAAATTCATCATCTCGTACTTAAAGTTGATGGTAGGGGGAGTGATGGTAGACTCGATCAAGATCCCATAGTTCCGTCATCCCGAGTCATCATGGTCCCCGGTCTACTTAGTCAGAGGAGGTAGTTGATCCAACTTGACAGAAAGATCCTTATTGGCAGCCATGGGTTGCTTCGTCCAATGATACCTTGTAGGCCTTAGGTGAATATTTATCTAAGAGGAAAATTTTGAATCCACCTTAGTTAACATAGGATTTTGTGCCCTATCAATCATATCATATTGATTCATTACTCAAAGATTTAAAATAGTTGGGGAATATACGAGCTCTGACTATGATCGTAATTTAATGATGCCATTTGGCGGAAAAACTACACGATTAGAGGGTTATGGTTATAATCTTTTATATGTGGTGTCATTTGGCAGTGAAACCACCAATTAGAGGATAATGAGAGAGAACTTTTTGATTAAAATTAGAAAATCATTATGGTTCATAAAAAATAATGTTATAGTACAATTAAAGCTTTATAGTGATGCTTTGAATAATCTATAATAATTTAGTTATATTTCAAATCATTATGGTTCATAAAAAATAATGTTGTAGTACAATTAAAGCTTTATAGTGATGCTTTGAATAATCTATAATAATTTAGTTATATTTCAAAACTTGGGTTACATGGGGTTTCGAAGTCTCACCATCATCTTATAGAATTTTCCCTTAAGTTTGAGGGATACTTTTATATCACAAAATAGGCCTGATGCATTCCTCCACTTCAACCATCCAACTTGAATTCTACTAATAATATTCTCATATATTTAACCATCACTTTGAAAAATATACATGAGATATCTCAAATATGTACTCTTATTAATGACTTGATCGCCCAAAGTCATAGTCCCCCCCCACTAGATCTATTACTACTAAAATTATAATCAATGCATTCGGTTATATATATACTCAAATGAAAATCTTTGGAATCTAAGGTTGACCTCCATTGTTCAAGTTTATCTTTAACTCTTTCTCTAATCTTATTGATAAGAAGAATATTATATGCAAAAAAGCATAAACTATGGTACATCCTCTTGCAAATGTATAATAATAATATCCATTTTAGAGCAAAAAGATATAGGCTTAAAGCTGATCATTGATGTAAACCAACTGAAATAGGAAAATAATATAGTGCATGGGTGGTCATCTAGGATAAATAAGAAAAGAGAATCTTTATTTGAATGAAATTTTTTTTGCATTCTTCTTTAGGTGGACAGCCAAGGATTTTGAAGGAAATTTTGAACTCAATTTCACATATTACTTGTACATTAAGTCAAGAGGGTTAACCACACAATATTGAAAGGTGGAGGGGTCTTGTATTGAAGAAAGTATTATAATCCAAGTCATGGTGGGAAAAACCATGGTGATCATGCTCCTTTCATTGACAATTGCGAACATTGATGATGGACTTCAATCTTAAAGCAATGCTCTTATCTTAACAGCATTAGAATATTGCTTTTTAATATTTCTTTCAACTTAGTGCACATGCAGATGAAGATTATGAATAAAGTGCAAATAAAAATGCAATATCAGACAATTAAGAGATTTCATGTTCACATGTTGTCGATCTCGTCGATTTCTTTTCTTGGAAAGATGCCGTCATGAACTCCTCTCCTCCTTCACACATCTTTGATCACGTTGATGCCTTCATCCGATGAGTTGAAAGGGAGAAGATGACATTATTTCATTTTACACTCTAATTATCTAAGTTAACAGTTAAGATTATTATATTTTAAAAAAATATTTATTAATTTTATTGAATCAAATAAGCTCACAAATCTAATTTTATACATCATTTCCTAATTTGTTTATCAGCATGAAGTCTATTTTTTTAGTGATTTTGTTATCAAATTAGGCTTAACTTCACATCCACCATCTTATTAATTGTATTTATATATAAATCTGATATTCTTTCAAACCCTAAAACCTTGAAATAACAGTTAAATAATTTATGAAATATATATGCCAAATAATATTTAGGATTTAACACAGTTCTAAGACTGACAATACCATATCCATAGGATTTACCAAATTAAGCCTTTATATCTAGGATTAATTATTTTGTGTAGATGCCGAACGTCCTCCAAAGATCAACTATAATGTGTCACGTCACCTCTGTACGTGCTCGGTACCGCAGTGCGGTATTGCTTAATACCGCTTGGTATCGCGGCTCGATACCGTTGATGTACGTGGCGCATTTTGATTGATCCTTGAACGTTGTTCTACATCCTGCCTTGCACAGAACAATTTCTCCATATCTAGCTAGAGCCATTGACTTAAGAGTTGAGAAATTTCTTGACAGATTAGCGCCAATAATGAACATGGCAGCCTCCGTAGTGATTGAACTCACATCCCCTCCCATCTATTCCATAAGTAGCTAGTGCCATAGAACATAGTGGTACATGCATATTATATATTATATTGTGCTAAATTCTTCAGAAACTACATGAATGAATGGAAAAGACAACATCATAGAAGATGGATTGAGCATGTTATGAGGGCATTCTACGATCTTTGATTGTCTCTTCTGTTTAATTAATATCTTCGATCTTCAGCATACTTGTACAGAAAAGTTCCCATGGCAGCCAAAATGCTTCCAGATTATGGCAATGGCTTAATTGATAGCCAAAATTCCAATCTAACAAATCAAGAACTGAATTTGCATCGTTGTATAATATTTTACTCTCATAAAAAGTTTAAAAAGAGGCCACGTTAGCCACCTTTATCGCATTAATATGGTCAAATTCAAAGTTGGTAGCAGACATGCTAAATTAATGATCTTCTGCACTTTGATGGGTTGTTCGGCCAAGTCTTTTCTTCGAATAAAAAACTTTATGAAATCTCATACAGGATAAAGTCTAAATATGTGTCAGATTTTATATGTGGACGCCCATATCTTCGGATACAAGTCCTGACATCTGAACATAATATCTAATAAAATCTTATTTTTTCCCAAAAAAAAAAAAAATCTTATTTCTCCAAGAAAACCTTTTTTATGATTTTTATGTGAAAGTCATATTGTGGAGCACTAGAGAACTATATATATATATGGCGGAACCCCCTAGTATTCAGGCCTCCCTATAGTTTATAGGAGTCTTTATATATTTGCCCCTACTAAAAAAAATAAAATACTATAATTTTTAGGTGACTGCCACCCAAGAAAAAGTATACATATTGTATGGAGGTATTATTATAAAGATTTTTAGGCAATTGCCCTCATAAACGTTTTAAAATAATATGATCTTTAGGCAATTGTAAAATACAAAGAGAAATAGTAAAGATAATCCAAAAATATCCTTATAACCAAAATTTGTTCCAAGGACGTTGCCCCCGAAAACCCCAACAAGGTCGAACCTTGTCAGGAGAAATGTGGATGTGACCTAATATGCACCAATTTGCAGATGTTGATTGCATGATCTCTTAATTATTCTATAATGTTCTCAATATAATCTTATGAAATCCTACATATTTCATTCATACAGCATGCAAGAGATATCATTTCCAACATGATTGATATGGCTATGACATATCATTACTATAACATATGATATTCATATATGCACATATCAAAATTAACTCAAATTTAAGATTTAGATTCTTATATAGACACATGTGCCCATCGGTGAATTTTTCCCTTAAAAAATTTTGGCTAAGACAAAGAAAGATTTTAGTAGATTGGCTTATGTTAATGATGCATTGAATAGGAGTGGTGTTTGCCCAACTACTAATTTAATGATCTATAAATTGAGATATAACTCTCATCTATAACCTAAACACTTCATTAATTATTATATATATGTTTTCATTGTATTAGATGAATATGTTTTTTTAATTAATAATAAAATAAATATTTGTGCCAACAAGTCTATCTATTATGAAGATGGCGCGCATTAATGAACTGGTTATGTGAGAAATTGAATACAGTCATGATATGGCAGAAAAATAAATAAATAAATATCTCAGTCATGTTATATATTTTTCTCTTTTGATAAAAATACATGAAAAAATAATAGTGGTAGCTTTAAGAAAATAATAATACACGAAGAGTATTAACTGCGTATTATAACACTTCTGACAAGAAGCTACGCTACTGTTTAACTTGTAACCAAATTCATTAAATGCTGCTGCAGCTGCTGCCATCGTCTTCAAATTCTTTGAAAAATTGAGCTCAAATAATATAATATCGGATTTAAAAATTCTTTGTAAATGAACTTCTGACAAAAATAATGCTTGGCGTGGCCTTCTTTGGCTTAAAATCTTAAAATAAAATTTTACTTCTGTTAATACTGTAAATTGTGAAGGCTTGCATGACATCCTTGACATGACAAGTAAGGGACGGCAAACTTGCTTCAGAGCTTCAGAAAATGCTACAGCTAATTTCACCAAGTATGTGCTCGGGTTTGGTGAGGGGGAACCTTTTAAAAAGGATTATTATTAAAGATTAAATTAGAAATAAAAATATAATTAAAAAGAAATTAAAAGGATCATACATCTAAATAGATTTTACATTTTTTTTGAGACATTTAGATCATTTAAGGCAAACTCACACACTCAACGCATACACAAAGACTCAAACTGAAGACCTCTTGGTTGAAAGCCTAAGCTCTCAACCAACAGGTCAAGATGAGCTGTGTAGATTTTACATTTTTAGTTAAAATAAGAAACATAAAGCTGTCGGAGACTGTACTGAAAAGAAGCGCTGCTTATCACCTTTAAATTGATTATCCTTTTTTATTTTTTTAATCATATTCATTCTCCTAATTTAACCTTTAATAATGATCTTTTTTTTTTTTAAATTTCCCTTTTGGTGAAACTATTTCTCTTCATATTTTTATTTATAAAGATTTTAAAACTTAAAAAAAATATATATCAATAAGTAAATAAAAATACATAAAACAAAAGAGACTATATAGACAACCTAGCTAAAACATATTTTATCCGCTAACTAACTTGAAGGATAATTTACCATTCCTAGCTAGAGCAAACAGGTGAAGGTGATTTTGCTAGAGAGTGCCAGATCTAGAAGGTTATAATTGTCTAGCTTCTCGAGGTCATTGGCGACCTGTGGTGGAGCATATCAGATCAATTTTTTCGTTCATACTTAAGTTAAGAGAGTGATAGGCTCCATGGTTGACCAGTTTTGATAGATGAGTTGTAAGTTTGTAACCTTCATGGATGAAGACTTTCTTGTAATTGATAAGGTGGACATGCATGATGGCAGTATCTCTTCATAAATAGCTACAAGTGGACATCCTTAATTGATTGGAGGGAGTTTGACAAATTGAACAATTGACAAGATCTCTTAATTGTCCTTGTGAAGGATGACTCCCTCTAGGGCTCTCAATTAAAATAGATCAAGTTATGGGTTGGGTTCGTATCCAATTTAAAACTAATCCGATGCTGTTGACACGATCCAATTCTGGCCCATTTTTTTGCAAACATGTCAATTTTTTTAAATCCGAACCTAACCCACTTCAGATATATTTTACTAAAAAATTTTATTTAATTCGATTTATTTAAATTTAGATCAAATTAAGGTAAGATTTACTTCAATCAATTTAAATTAAATCAACTTTAATTCATTTATATAACATGATTTGTTATTTTTTGGAAATAATATTTATTTCTTTCATAACAATCTTTTAAAACCCTCATAAATTAATTAAGAATGAGTCAAACCGAGTTGATTTCGGATTTTCGTGTCAACCAAAATCCAACCCAGTTTCACGAATGGGTCAAAATCCCTAACTCAAAATTATGAGTTTTTGGATAGTTTCAAATATTGACACCCCTAACTCCACCTCTACGTGTCTTAGTAAATGAAGTTTTCCTTGTGGGTCCATGAGGTATGTGTCCACCTTTTATGACCCTCAAACTACTCATTAAATATCTTAACAAGAACCCTCTTCAGGGAGTTTTTGCTAAGGAAGTCTGGACTGATTGGAAATTTTTAGAGCTTTCTTATTTTTGGGCACTCCTGTGCCGCCTTAGAATGTTACTAGGCAATTTTGTATTACTTATAGGTGGGGATAATCGGCTCTTAGGTTTTTTTGATAATTGTAGCTCCTTGAGCAGTAGTGGGCTGATGGTCCCCTTAAGGACTTGTAATTTTTCATTATATCAACACGTAGGCCCCTCCGTGAATAATAATAATTAATCAGTAAGATCTTAAAAATGGTTAACAAATTAAAATCATATGAAAAATTTATAGTTAAAATATTTTCTAACAATAATAATTATAATAATAGTAATAATAAGATAATAACAGATTTAATAAATTTAAAACAATCCGTAAGAGGGCGATGCTTGTTTCCTATCACATCGTTAGTGGTTTAATTTTAATCATCGCTGACCATTTAAGAAAATGATCAGTCGAGCATTGGACTGCTATAAATAAAGAGGAAAGCGAGCAAGCTTTCAATAAAGAAGAATAAGAAGAAATGGGGAGCTTAACTAATAAAATGCTTCTTTCAAATCCCAACATTCCATCTTATTCCCTATATGGTAGTACTGATCTTCAGCTGAGATCATTAAGCTTCAGCAACTTCAGCCATCCTGCAGCTCTCAATACTTGTTTCTACAAAACAAGACCTAAAGGTATCTATCTATCACTTGAACCTCTCAGAATTTTTTTTAGAGCTGAAGTTTTTACTCGATCGGTTCTTCATTTTCTGCCTAACTCATGCATGCAAAGGTGCCGTTGGAGCTCTGAAAGTCATCCCAGAAGCAATGATAAAGGACCCAGTACTATCCATGGTATGCGCGCTTACACTTTTTACTATTATTGTTCTTCCTAAAACAATACACTTAAGGGATATGCACTCCAATAAGTTGCCATGATAGTTCAGTTCAGTTATGTTTTACAAAACAACTAATTACTGTTATTCATTTGGTAGGTGGTGGATGAAGAACAAGAGAGGATTGAGACCTTAGTGAGAGAGATCAAGGAGCTGTTCGCATCATTGGGAGATGGTGAGATAAGTCCATCACCCTATGACACGGCTTGGGTTGCAAGAATTCCCTCAATGGATGATCCAAATAAGCCTCAGTTTCCAACAACACTCCAATGGATCCTAAAGAACCAGCTCCAAGATGGCTCGTGGGGAGAGCCCAAGTTTTTCTTTCTATACGATAGGCTTGTTTGCACTCTATCTTGTGTTCTTACTCTCACACTGTGGAGACAGGGAGATGAACTAATTGCCAAAGGTAACATATTGTGTATATATGTATGATTTCAGTTTTTTATAGGTAGGAACTTTAAAATAATTAATTATTGAATAAAGTTTCTAAGTTCTTACGATACATATATGCTTTAGACAATTAGATTAATGGCAACGAAAACTTAAAGAGTTCATTAAGTTAATTATGACAAGCTGGACAACATTAATTCAGTTAATAGTTTTCATAACATTTATTTAATATTACATAATATCTGAGTTTTTGAGAAAACTTGGAAGAAAAAATACAAATGTATTTCTCTCTATATAATGAACTTAAAATTTTAATACACATTATTTATTTAATAGTTATTTTACATATTTACATGGCTTAGTATTATTAATTTTTTTATAGTAATATAGTATGGGATTATTTAGTTTTATGTAAGAAGAGTATTATGGACTATTAAAAAGATGCTAGAAAGGTTGAAGGAAGCTGCATTGATCATTGGAAGTACAATGTGCACCATTTCTAAAAGATTTTTTTTGGAACATTTAGGCCAATTAATGCAAACCCACATACATTAAATGTGCGAGACTTGAACTCAAGATCTCTTGGTTGGTAACCAAAACTCCCAATCAATAGATCAAGATGAGATGTGTCCAAAAAGATATAATATGACAATTAAATACACAATTGCTCGAGATTCAAACTTAGGACCTGAGTGTGTGTAGGAGTACAAATACTTAACCACTTTGATTTGTAGTAAAATGTGTCATAAAACATAAACTTCTATATTTAAATAATACAAATTCAAAATAATAATTAATTAAAATAAACTTTACATTATTAATTAATTAAATTACTAATATATGATTTTTTAGAAATTATTATAAAGTGCTGGAAAAGCCGCCGGAAACTCTGTTGGAAATACAACAGTCAAAATGCCGCCGAAAATTCTTCTATAAAATTAGGCCACCAAAAAATCTAGAATAGACATTTAATGTCATTTATGATAGAATGTATGAGAATACACTAAAGAGCCATTTGTAACCATTAGATTGAAATATGTTGGTACAATCCTAACTATATAATACTAGGATAAATAATGGCGGTGTCTTTAAGTTTGTATCAAGTCAAAAGTGAGAAATATAATTTATAGCCTCTTTCTACTTTTTATGTTTAGCTTTCTTTTTTTTGGGGAAATTTTGAGGGCTTGGCCCGTATATTAATCAAGAAACAACAATTACAGAAAGAAACAACCTATCAAAACGGGTACAAAAATAGACCTCAAAAACAAAAAGAGGTCAAAAAACCAATCGGACTCAGGAAAATGAACTACCAAAACAACTTAAAAAGCTGGGAAAGCTTAATAAGCATAAATCATTACATGATCATATGGATTAAACAAACCACCCTTCCCTGGTTGCCATCAGGAGCAAGAGCATAATCTTCGAGAGCGCATTTGAACAGCAAACCAACCCCAGCCTTCCAAAAGGATAAACAGATATCCTGGTTGCCAGCAAAAGGTAAACAAGCCGAATGAGAAGAATGCTTAAACTAGCTGGCCCTCCAAGGGAAGATACCAAATTGGTAGTTCTGCACATTATCGTCCGGTGGGGGAAGAAAGACTTCCCCCCAAAAAAATCCTCCACAAAAACGGCAATTAGCATATAACCTTTAGCACCCCCTGAAACAAAATGGAAAAGAATTCTGCAGCATATCCAAATTTTTCCAATTACCAGTCTTTCCATTGATAGCATTAGTAATCCTTCTAATAATGGCATTGATAGAGACCTCAGCATTCGCAAATCGACATTCATTACGTTCTCTCCATAAATAGTAAAGAGAACAACAAATGACAAAGTAACAAAATTCCTTCTCAAAAGATTTCATCTTATCATTGTCCTAAAAAAAAATCAAAAACCTGTAAAAGAGTTGGGCGCATCAAAAAATTCCGGAGAGAGGGAAGTAATGTAGAAATAACCAAAAATATGTAATCACACTGAAAAAAACAGTGAGAGATACTTTCAAAATCATCCTTGCAAAGCTCGCAGATAGGAGGTATATTGATGTTTCGTCTAGCAAGCTCATTAGCAATTTTTAAACCTCCAAGGAAAGCCTACCAGACAAAAGAGGAGTGTCTGAGAGCATATCTACGGTGCCAAACAAAATCAATCCAGGGAAATTTCTGCAACTCAGCATAGAAGTGCATATAGAAAACATTGAAACATGGTTTATCACTTCCAACCCAGGTAATATTCAGATGAGTTGCAGGCAAAATTTGGACAGACTTAATGTGGTTGATCAGAGACTGCTCAAAAACTCGAGGGGGAGACCATTGCCCATTCAAAATGATATCCTTCACATACTTAATAGATGAATTAGTAAAGTTGCTGAAATCAGAGATAGCATAACCACCACACCAGGGATCCCAGTTCAAGGATAAAAAGCCATTCTCCTCCACCACATGCAATTTAATCATACCTTTGATTTTATGGGCAATAAAGGAAATTAATTTCCAAAATTTGGAAGTTTTGGTGCCAAAGGGTTTCCAAGGTGATAAATATTTGTTCCTAAACCAGTTAGCCATCAGGTTATTATGGCTAAAAAACCTCCAAATAAATAAACAGCCATAAGCAAAATGCAGGGATTCAATAGAGGGAAGCCCCAGCCTCCAAAGCATTTAGGAATGCAAGTTTTCTTCCAAGATATAAGGTGAAGTTTTTTAGCATTGTCAGAGCCATGATACATAAACTTTGAACAAAGTTTGTCAATCTTCTTAGTGGTGGTTTTTGGTATAATCGCTCCCCTTATCCAATAAGCAATGATATTAACAATAGTAAACTTTAAGAACTGAATTATACATGCAAAAGACAAGAATTTTACTTTCCAACCAGCAGGTAGAGTAGAAAGCCTACTCAATAGTGGTTGGAAGTTAGTAGGCTTAAGCTTTTTGGTAGAGATGGGTAGTCCAAGGTAAGTGATGGTATTATCAGTTTGGGAGAACCCAAGGAGAGAGGTGATATCCTTATCATTAGGGGTGTTATAAGAGAACAAAATGGTGCATTTCGAGTTGTTAACCCCAAGACCCGAGGAATCAGCAAAGTTCCCAAGAGAGGTTTTCAATAAAGCAGCATTCATCAGATTGGCTTTCCCAAAAACTAGGATATCATCTGCATAAAGAAGATGTTTAACAGAGAAGCCCACAGAAGAAATCCCAACAAAATTACTGCCATTAAGCTCACATGAGAAGGCGTCCATCACAACCGAAAACAGTAAAGGTGACAGCAGGCACCCTTGTCTAAGCCGAGAGGAAGAGCTAAAGAAACCTTCAAGCCCACCATTAATGCAAATAGAAAAATAGACATCATTGATACACCCATCAATCCACTTAACAAAGAGAGGAGGGAAGCCTTTATCAAGAAGCCTGGATAAAAGAAAGTCTCTAGACACATTATCAAAAGCTTTACGGATGTCTAGTTTTGCACAAAAAAAAATTTCTCTGGCATTGGAGTTAAAATCCCTAAGCATTTCAGAAGCCAACACAATATTGTCAGTAGAAATTCTCTCTTTGATAAACCCAGATTGGCTTTGATGAATGATGAAGGGCATCACATCTTTCATCCTATTTGCTATAATTTTAGCAATAATCTTATAAAAAAACATTGCAAAGAGAGATCGGCCTGAAATCCATGAAGGTGGAAGCATGTGTACCCTTAGGAATCAAAGCAATAGCTGTAGCTTTGGCACATTTGGGAAGAAAACCAGTAATAAAGAAATGTTTTATAGCTTTGCAAAGTTGATTTCCAATAATCTCCCAAGTGCCCTTATAGAACTCAAAGGTAAACCCATCTGGGCCAGGAGCTTTAGAGGATGATCCAGCAAAAACAACATTCTTAATCTCCACATCAGTGATCGACAAAGTAAGAGGGGGTATAAGATGGGTAGGAATAGTATCCCCAATAGGAATTTGATAATTTCCGAAGTTGGCAGGTTTAGGAGCATTGAAAAGCTTTTGGAAATGAGTAATAGCAGCTTTAGCTATGTCTTTATGCGAAGAAAATTGACCATCCTCAGTAGAAATTTCTTTGATACGGCTAAAGGAATTTCTAGATTTAATTCTAGAAAATAAGAACCCTAAATCATCCTCTCCTTTAGCAAGCCAATTAGCTTTTGCACGCTGAATAACCCAAGAACTCCATGCATTTTGAAGGGAGCCAAGCTTGAGGTTAATATGTTTCAGTTCAGAATTCAGAGCAGGGTCTTGGGGATTACTTTGAATTTTAGAAATGCAATTATTTTGATCCATTTGCAAATCCCTAATTCTGATGGAGAGGTAAGAGGAATTGGTCCATTTCTTTCCTCTTAGAAAATCTTTAACACTATGCAGTTTAGAGAAGAAAGCAGAAATCGGGCTGCCCGTGTTTTGAGAAGCAAAAACAGAGATTAAGCCCTCCCAAAAACCATTAAGGTTCAGCAAATAATTCTTGAACTGAAATCTGGCGATAAAATTATGACAATTCCCATTGAAAAGCACCAAGGGAGAGTGGTCGGAGCATGCAGGAGGTTCCACTCTATATAAAGAGTTAGGGAAAGAATCTATCCAAATAGAATTAACCAGAATACGATCCAACTTAATATGGATAGGATCTTCAGCTCTCTGATTAAACCAAGTGTAGAACAAACCAGTGGAGGGAAGATCCAAAACAGCAGAGTTGAAAATTCAGGAATTCAATTCCTCCAAACGACTGTGGGATTGAGGTCTTCCCCCAGATTTTTCATTCAAAAACCTGCAGCAGTTAAAATCTCCGAGAATTGCCCAGGGTGAATTGATGTTAGGAGCTAAATTAATTAAGCAACTGATTCCAAAGAGTTGCTCTCTCCATAGTAGTATTAGCAGCATAAACAACACTGAGAAGAATCGGTGGCATAGAGGGGGATCGCAATTCCCCATGAATAATTTGGGGGGAGGTGAAGGATGGGTTGAAGAAGACATTGTCAGAGTTTCATTTTATCCAAATCCTGCCCGGTGAAGAGCAATGAAAATTGGAGCAAGACCTCTCATTTGAGAATAGTCTGTGGGTGTTTAAAAACCATGGGTCACTCATTGAGGCAACAAGGATTTTTTCCTCAAGGATGCACAGCATGTCCAGATGGAAAGAAGAGATTAAATGTTTACAAGCCAGAAATTTATCAGTAGAGTTAAATCCCCTGACGTTCCAGCAACCAATGGGTCCATGGATCATTTGGATTTTGATTTGGAAGGGCGAGTTTTTTTGGCTGATTTGGCATTGGGTGGTTTATGAACTTCAGCAGGCTCTTTTTGCAATTTTGGTGGGGGAACATTAGAAGACTGTTCTATTTGAACCTTAGAATTAATCTGGCTCAAACTAGAAGATGTATGTTCAAGGTCAGGTGGTTCATCCTCAGGTTGCAGAATCGCAAATATGTTAGGAGAGGCTAAAGGTGGGTCTGCAGGCAATTTTACGAAGCCTGAAAGCAAAGGAGGATAAAGATTATTGGTGGATGTAATGGGAGAATTCTGGGTATTGGACATAAAATGGGAATTGTCGGAAGAAGAGTGAGCTTCAGAGGGGGAATTTAAATTGGGAATAGGATCTTTAGGTTCATCCTGAGAGCAGGGAGACACCTTCTTGGAAGGAACCAAATCCTGGGTTGTCGAGGTCTGTTGGATAGTAACCGAAATGATGTGCTGGTTGGGGAAGGGAGGAGGTGGGTGAGGAATAGTCGCAATGACATTGGGGGTCTGGGTTTGATTATTGATAGTGGGGTTCTGGATTTGATGAGTAATAGTTGAGGGAGGTTTGGGAGTAATGAGCGGTGGCTTAGAGTGTGGTGGAGGTTTGGAGGTCCGAGCTCGAGAGGAGCTCCTGCCTCAGCCAGTGATAACTTGAGCTTTAGGTTGAGGGTTTATGTGGCAGAGAGAAGTTGGGTGAACAAATGATCCACAGCCAGCACATGGAGAGGGTTTCCAGTCGTACAGGACTTTTAAATTAACATCGTCCCCATCGAGAGAGATAGGGATTTCATCAGGGAGTGTTGAATTACAAGCAACCATAACTCATACTCTCGCATACGTGAGTCTGGTTTTCCGAGCAGTCAGTGCATCAACCGCAAGCGGGTGACCCACAAAGCTAGCAATTTTAGATATACCAGAGGGATTCCATACCGCAAGTGGTAAATCAACAATTTTAATCCATAAAGGGATAGAGGAAAACTCATCTCTTTTGGGTTTAAACTTTGGAGTCCACTTTTGCATGATGAACGATCTGCCAAAGAAGAACCAAGGACCTCCAGTCCAAGCCACCTGGAAGTCTTCCTGCACAGAGAACTTGAAAAGGAAGAAGCCGTCGTTTAGCGGAAGAAGCTCAACATAACCTTTTGGGTTCCAAGCCCGTTTGACGACATTAAGAAGACTGAGGTAAGTCGGGCGAGGTCCTATAGAGTACCCGATAAGTGATGAGCCCCAGTCCGAAATACCGAGAGCCAACTTGTCAGCAGAGAAAGGAACTTTCGTCGCTGGGGAGACGAAGGAGAGTGAGAAGTCATTTGCTACTGGGTCCTCTTTTGTAAGATTTGAGACAAAGTTTAACCCCACCGGGTTAGGCAAAGCAGGTGCAGAGGCCGAGGGGACCCTAGGAAGAGGAGGAAACTCCATGTTGTAAGAGGAGGAAGCCATTAGAAGAAGAAAGGAGGGAGGGGAGGGGAGGAACCCCTCCCCACGGAGTGGCGGGAAGAGCTGAAGGAGGCGGCGGGAGCAAAGCTAAGAAAAAACCCTAGTAGAGCTCCAAAAAGCATTTTTCATTCCAAAAAGATGAAAATAGGTGAGGATGGCTTGTACCAAATCTTGAGTGGAAAAGACTTGGCATTTGTAAAGGGAAAATAATTAGCTAGGCAAGGAGCGTGATGCCCTAGGGTTGATATATACTTAAATTAGCTTAAGCGCGAAACTCTATGATGCTAAGCAGTCATAGAACCCTCAAGCTATTCCTCATCCAAGCTTGCATGTACACTCTTTTATTTTTATTTTTTTTAACATAACTATTATAAACTTAATTATGAAAGTTTGAGGCACGGTCCTTTGTGACTTGTAGCATTCAATCGTAAAGATGAAAAGTTTAAGTATCATTTTAAGGCTTAATAGTCACATTTATTATTATTATTATCATTATTGCGAAAGCGAACTTACATTAATAAAAAAGATAATGAGAAGATGGATATCTTTTTTGTTACTTTATATCTCACTTATGGCATGCATGTAAAACTCATTGAATATAGCCCAAAAGTAATTAAGGATTGAGCAATGCCATGCAAAATAAGTATAGCCAAACAAAGTCATTAATTTTAATGATAAATGCTTTAGAATTTAAGTCTTATCCATTGTCTAGACATAAAACAAACAAAAGAACTATGCGTTGTATCCTATGGGGCCTATATATGTTAAGCAATATAGATTTTCACACAGTTCTCTCAAAATCCTATTACCTCATTAATGAGCTAATAATTGAGTCTCTTGTAAAAAATATTTTTTTTTTCATAAACTCTTTAATTAGCTATAAATTCCATTTATTTCTTCAATGAATAAGTACATCTCTTAGAGATAAATGGTTAATAATGGATTGGAGATCTCTCAGTGAAATGATATACATAATGAGAAAATGCATGTATAGGGGGAATTGATAAACTTGTTTATGTAGTTAAATTCAAATCAAAGCATGCACTGGTCATTTTATATGTATTTTGCATTTTATGGTTTTTACAATGTTCACTTGATTTACTATTGTTTTGTTGCTGAACAGGACTTTATTTCTTGCAAAAATATATTCCTAATCTAGAAAAGGAAAAAAGCAATAGAAGACTTGTTGGTTTTGAGATTACATTTCCCTCAATGCTCGAAGAAGCTCAAAGTCTTGGGCTTAGCCTTCCTTATGAGCTACCATGTTTAAAGCATATCTTTACACTTAGAGAGGAAAAGAAGAGGAGGTAATTAAAATTATATATGAAATGAAGATGGCTCTCATATGGACTTAAATTCTGTCCACTAAAATATTTACTACAAAAATATTTTCTCTAGGATTCCAGTGGAAGTAATGCATTCAGTTCACACTACGATGCTTCACTCATTAGAAGCATTGCAAGAGTTGGTTCAATGGGATAGGATTTTGAAGTTGCAATCTTCAAATGGAAGCTTCGCAGATTCCCCCTCCGCTACTGTAGCTGCTTATTTGAATTCTCATGACAAGAAGTGTCTTGAATACTTAACCAACATAGTGAAGAGATTTGAAGATCATGGTAGTTCCCTTTATGTATCACACTAATTTGTTTATATTTTAGATATAATATACTACCATTTTTTTATTATATGATTTGCAGTTCCTTTTGCATATCCTGTTGACATATTTGAGCGGAACTGGATGGTCGATACAATCCAACGCTTGGGAATAGATCACCACTTTCATGAAGAGATTTCCAATACTCTTAACTATTTATATAGGTAAGAGATAATCATGCTTGATGCAAGGTTTCAACGATGCATATAATGTATAGTAAGTTTTTGTTATTGTATAGAAATCTAAGAAAAGATGGGATTGCATGGGCAAGAGATCTCTATTTGACTGATATTGATGATACATGCATAACAATGCTATTATTAAGGCTACATGGTTACCCAGTATCCTCTGGTAAGTCTTTTTCCATATAAAGCTAAAATATAAATTCACTATTTAATCAAGACTAACCTTATGAATTTACATTCTTTAAAATATGCCAAGTATAGACACATTTTGCATGCACTAAAGCTAATGTTGCCTGCATTTTTAACTAATTTTACAGATGTGCTTGAGTACTTTAAGTATGATGATGACAACTTCATGTGCTATGCGGGTGAGACACACAAAGGAGTTTCAGATACCTTTTCCTTGTATCGCTTCTCCCAAATCGCATTCCCAGGAGAGAAAATACTAAAACAAGCTAATTCTTTTGCTAAACAACATCTAATAAACACCATCAGAGATAATCAAGTGCATGATAAGTGGGCTATAAAGAAAGCTTTAAACAAGGAGGTGATTTACATCTTTCTTTGATCTTTTTATTAGATATAACATAGATAGGATATATTCTTTATTCTATTAATCTTAAAAATGATTAGATAGAGTGGGAACTGAGAAAACCATGGAAGATGAGTCTTCCTAGGCTTGCAGTTCAAGAATACATAAGAAATTATGGAGATGATGATGTTTGGATTGGCAAGTCTATGTTTAGGTAAAGCAATTGGCATCTTTTCTAATAATTACATGTATATTAAATAATATGGTGGGTTTGGTAGCATATTTACTATTGTATTCTTATGTTTTAGGATGTCCAATATCAATAATTCAAAATACTTGGAGCTTGCGAAGTTAGACTATAATAAGCTTCATGCCATACACACAGGGGAAGCTAATTCAATACTTACGTGAGTTGTTTTTCATGCATAGCTACATACACTTAAAGATAAAGTTTTATTAAAGCTTCTAATTTCTTTTTTCTTTTTTTACATCCCAGATGGTTGAATTCTTATGGTTTTGATGATCATCTAGTAACCCAGTTCAACCCACGGGGGATCCATCTCTCTATATGCACAGCTATATATGAGCCAGAATTTTCAGCCTCCAGGATAGCTTATACCAAATGCAATTGCATTGAAAACATACTCAAAGACGTATTTCAAAGCCATGAATCCATCAATGATCTAAAAATATTTTGCCAAGCACTAAATGAGTAAGTTTACATGTATTACACGTTGTATTATTGGTGAAAAATATATATAATATGTTATTTGACAATGTTTGTAGATGGAAACCTTCAGTGGCGCAAGTTCTTGAACCCACCTTGCAACGAGTATTTATGGGAGCCTATGATACCATCAATGAACTAGCAATTGAAGCCAAGAATGCACAAGGACATGATGTGTTCCCCTACTTGCATGATCTAGTAAGATAACATTGAAATTAAAAACCTTCATGGAATAATCTATATTCTTATCTAAGAAGTGTGAAAGCAAAAAAAAATTGGTTCATTTGGCAGAGAAAGTTACAAGTGCAAAAATATCTAAAGATGAGGGAGTTTAAAGATGCAAAGCAATTTTCTAGCTTAGAAGAATATGTTGAACAATATAAGAGAGGGCTAGCAGTCACCAGTAGATTATTACCCTCCATGTTCCTCATGGGAGATCTTCTATTGAATAAGGCACTCAAAAGCTTGGATCACATATCAAAAATCGAGGAAAAACTGACTTTATATCTTGCATTACTTGTAAGTGCATCAATATATTCTTTTTTAAACCAATTTCCTTTTATTTGCATAATTGTAACAACTAATAAACAAGTTCTTTTTATTATATGGTTTCAGAATCTAATGATAGAGGAAAAAATTGAAATCTTTCTACACAAGAAAAAACAATATTGCTCGAAGCAAGAAGTAAGAGATTACATAGAGGAGAAGATTGAAGATGCCTTTGCTGAATTAACACATGAGTACCTAAAGCCCAGTTATCACGTTCCAAAATCTTGTCGCAGACTGATCTTTGAGCATGGTAGGATTACTCGATTTTATATTGACAAGGTTGGCAATGACCAATTTGCTGAATCAATAGAGAGTCTCTATACTTTAGTATTATAAAGACTTTAAGTACAATTATATGTCTTATCCTTTTATGCCAATGTTTCAAAATAATTAACTCTTTAGCATAGTCATGAACCCTTAGTGGATGGTCAATATTTGAATGTCTTGTCGGACTACTTACTTTTAGTAGGTAAGTTGTAAAATTAAATTTCTAAATTCAAAATAGCTTAATCTATCTATAATTGTATTGAGAATATCACATCACGAATTTTAAATTTTTAGGTGGGCTTAATCGGTGTGCATGATCATAGATATTAAATCAAGTAGGAACTATTTTAACTAAATTCAAACTGGTTCAAGTAATGCATCTTAATTTTATTAACTATTTTTAAACTATTGATTAATATTATTATGCATGTCTATTTATAATATATACTTTATTAAAATATTTTTTTATTAAAAACCATGTAATTAATATTTAATTAAATTTAAAAATATCTAGATTAGATGTTGGGAATGAGCTGGGCAAACTAAGCATGAATCAAATACACAACATCATCAAGATATTGGATTTCATTAACTTACAAGTAAGCTTTCAGTATTTGAATATAAACAAGTTTATGGTATCACATTGTGTGTGGCTATTGGAGCAATCTTGATTGGGCAACCACTCCTCAACATTGGAAATATGGACCATTTTGCCATGCTTGGGTTTCTGTCTGTAACTCTCCACCTGATTCAAACAAGTAATTTACTTTTAGTTTTGGACATGACTTTAATTGTTTAATCTGTTTCAACAACAGTTGAGGAATAACCAAAGAAAAAAAAAAGAATATTAGTAAGTCTCAAAGCCAATAAACTTATCCTTAGATGAGTGTGATATATTTTAAGATTTAGGTTTCGTTTGGGACAACTTTTTTATTGTTTTATAAAAAAAAAATTAGTACACAAATTTTTAGTTCAATAAAATTTTGTACTGAAAAGCTACTTTAGAAGGCAACAAGAAAGCTATCCCAAATGAAGCCTTATATTGCATTAAACTTTAAGCAATTACAATAGGTTTAATTAAGGTCTAGTTTTTTTATATGTTTGAACAATGCAATGAAGTAAATTGATCCAATGCACACGACTTTGACTCTATTCATTGTAGAGATCTAAGTGGAATGGTGATATGTTAAAGCTGATTCGTATTTTTTGAATCAATTGTTGTTGGAATCTTTGATTTAGATTTCCCTAAACAAACTTGTAGTAGTTTAGGAATTGATGTTCTTAGGATGTGCCTGTGCCTTTTGCGGTGCATGCCTTTAGAGATTTTTGGATAATCCTAAACCTTATAAGGCTTTTGCCTTTTGAGATTTTATGTGTACATCTACCTTTTGAGAGTTTTAGCCTTCAAAGGTTTTATGTACATGTATTATTTCTGTGGCCTTTACTTTTAAAGATTTTTTTAATAATTCTGAACATTCTTAGGCTTTTACATTATAAGGTTTTTGAATGAGTGATGACCCTGTCAATCACTTGCTCTCATAAAATCTTTCTAATGTGGTCCTTGTCCACTAATAGCTTCCCTTTGAGGCTACCTCATGGACATATGCCTTCTTGGGATTGTAAGTGGAGACCCTGTCTGCCACTTGCCCTCGTGGGATCTTTCTAGTAATGACTTTATCCATTACTAGCTTCCCTTCGATGTTATCTCATGGGGTGCCTTCCTAGGGTTATTTGTTAGAGTGTTACTTGATGTTGTTAACTTGCATTAAAAATATTGAGAAATTTCACAAGGGATATTTTACCTATCATATGTTGTTTATCAGAGCATTGCTTGATCCACTAAGGATGTTTGACCTGTCCGATGTTGTTTGTGACAGCGTTGCTCCATGACATTAACCTTTATGGAAATGATCAAATTGAGTTCCCCTGGTATCGATTATACCTTGATTGAGAGGGAGCGAATGCCACATGTATCATAAATCAAAATTGAAGATTGGTCTGTCTTTAGACCTTTACTTCATTTTCGAGGTCGAGATTAAGATCATGCCTAAGGAGCAAAAGTTCAACTGAGAACTATATAGAGCTTGAAATTTACTTGAAAAATTCTTGCATTTGTTAGGAGCTTTATGAAAAATGGTTGCCAGTGACATTGTCTCGGATGTTGAAAATATTGGAGAACATTTTTTTGGTCACAATCGCATTTGAGGTTGCAATCAAAGTTACGTCCCACAAGTCCAATTCTTATTCCACGAAATTGATGCAACAATAGCTAATGCTTGAATGGTGATAGAACAATATATAAGGTTACCCTAAATATTGAAGGACTTCCTTTAAACCTGATAATAAATCATAACAAAATGACTATCTTATTTCAATCATGCCCAGGACGTTGAAGTGAACAATCGACCTTTTGAGATTATAACAAAGGTTGTCCCCCTGCCATGAATCTTTCCCACAGATGGCGCAAAACTATTGCGTGCAAGAAATTTTGAGTCGATAGAGTGTATATTTCATGTCATAGCATTGTAGAAAGATTGAATGCGAATAGATAAAAGTAGTAGTGGGGCTAGAGAACTTTTTATGTTGAAAACCTGAAAAAGGAAAAAACCACGGGGCCTAGCCTAGTTGTAAAATTCACTATATTGAAAGTGATACAATGATTCTCGTTTTCTTCATTGTTGAAGAAGAGGAAAAGTATAGAAATTTAGTGTCCTTAGAAGGATAGTTAATTCCCAATAACAAGTTTTGATTATCCCTATAAAGAGTATAGAAAGTAGATGTTCACATGCGGACAAATATACCCAACAACAGGGTTAATCTTCTTAGTATTTTGGAAGAGGTGGTGATTTTTTTAAGCTGGTCGTTGGTGGCGATGGTGGTTGTCAGCGGCAATAGCTGCTTGTGGTTGTTGGCGATGATGGTTGGAAAATGTAAGAGTGCTCCATCAAACGGTCCATATTTATTCCTTTAATCATAAACTTTTCTTCAAACCTATAAGTGCTTTAATGATGTCAGAATTAACTAATCTTGGGCTCGTTGGATTTGTCCCATCGGGCCGCTCGAGTTGTCTATAAGCATGTTATATTTGGAGATAATTTGATTACTCAATTAATGCTTTAAATCTTCTAAGTACGCTTCAGTCCATTGATTTGAGCTCATTTGAGATTAGATCGATTTTGAAGTCATTAGGTTAATCTTGTCAAGACGCTTAGTTTGATTGTAAGTTTGCTAAGATCGGAATTTGGATGGTCCCAAATTTAATTTTGAAAGTTTCTAGTTTAAATATGTCTGGAGATTAGTGCTTGATCAAGATGATTTTTGGTGATGTATCCAAAATAAATCTTGATCTCTCACTCTTCTAAGTTTTAATCAATGAACTATATATGTCATAGATATATCCTTTGTCTGGGCAAAAGTCTTCATACAACCAATCATATAATGATCAGTAGTTGCCTTACCTATATGTAGTAACAAGGCGATGGAGAAAAACCATCATGAAAGCTTTGGCAAGATTTATTCCCAAGCAAGTTCTTCCTCCTGTGCCAAAAGCTAGAAAGCTACAAGCCTTCAGTTCGACCTGAAAAAAAAAATGAAATGAAATAAAATAAAATCCACAGTAAGAACTTTGAGACAAAAATGGTCCAAAAGACCAGAGAAAAACAGTTGAAATATTTGGTCTGACATTCTTGTTCAATAAGTTTATAAAAACTAACAAAAACTACTTGCTTTTTTTACCTCCAAAAACAATATGAGTAATTTTGAAGTACCATATTTAAATAGGACTCTTCATACAATCAAAAATTTATCATCACCATCATCATATAATCATCATCATCATCATCACATCATTGTCGTCATTATTATCATCATCATTTAATATTCATTTATTTAGTTACCAGTTTTTCATATATTAATCTATTGTTTGTATAAGATTTCTAATTTTACACAATTGAATGAAACTTACATCAAATCTCGATGGATTAAACTCAAATGGATCAGCATATAGCATAGGATCATGGTGTATTGATCTCGCATCCACATTGACTATCCAACCTTTCTTAATATGAAAGCCTGAGAATGCACAAATAGATTATAAGACTCTCTCACCAAAACAATATGACAAATCTTCAAGCAAACTATCTAAGTTTTACATTTCTATGAATTGCTGATATTTGTTAAGAAATGAATTAAATGTACCTTCAATTTGGCAATCTCTCAAGGCCACTCTTGGGAACCATGATACTATAGTGGCCATCCTTAAGGACTCCTTCACAATCTACATTATTCAATAGTAAAGATAAAGCTTGCAATTTATAATTTGCAGCATCAACAAATGGCATTAAATAAAAATTACAAGTAAATAAATTCTTCTATTTAAATCTAAAGCTTAAAAGAACATGTCTATATGTCTATTATTTATGTTGGTGTGTACCTTTGATGCATATGACATTTCACTCAAAGTCTCAAGCTTTAGATATGCATTTCTGGAAAATTTGAATTGTAGCTCCAATTGTTTTGCCTAATATGGAAAATAATCAAAATAAATATATATATATTTGTAATAATGAAAAAAGAGTTCGAATTGAATGAGCATTTTTTTTTTGTTAATATTATATTTGGAACTCACCGTTAGTGTCTCTTTAACTTGTTGATTCTCATCAAGGTATTTAACCATCCATGCTATGGCACTTGCTGTTGTAATTTGTCCTTCAAAAAAGAAAAAAAAATAATTTCTTATAGCACTAACATGATTGTGATATTGATTGAAAAAGACTTATGATTATCAACCTATTTTATTAGGTTTAAATTTTTAGATCTCTTATATAGATCGAGGAGTAATATCTATGCATGAGAATATAATTTAGGTTTTGTTTGGGACAACTTTCTTATTGTTTCTTAAAGCAGCTTTCTAGTAAAAAAAATAAAATTATTCTATTAAAAAATTACTTTAAGAAGCAATAAGAAAGCCGTTCCAAATGATGTCTTAGACTCAATTGTTAGATGTGACTCTAGTGACAGACATGTTGGATGGCAGTACAAAAGAGAGCAATAAAATGAAAATATAAGTAATTAAGGCAAAGGCACATATATACACATCTTTATAAATAAATGTTAACAAAAAATTTACATCAAAGATTTCTCTTTCATAAGCACTTTGTCTACTAATGATGATCATGACTAATATAAATGTGATCCACATAAAATTACTCATGAAAAATGAAAAAAAATTTAATGCCCATACCTGCAATTATTAATGTCAATATATTATCTTCAATTTGTCTATCAGATAATGGCTCTTCATTTTGTATGTCATTTCTTGCAAGCAAGGACTGCAAGAAATCCTCATAATAGTCTGAACTCCTTCTCCTCATATCTATCTTTCTCCTCAAGGCTTTCATGACTCTTTCCCTAGCCTGCAATACAAGTAATAATTGAAAATAATGATTTCTTATATATTAAACCTACATGTATAAAACTAAAAAATAAAATATTCCATTTATAAATATGTTACCTTGATTCCTCTGAAAAATCTAGTTCCAGGCCATTTCAAAGGAAAGGCTACCATTGCTTCACTTATTTCAGATACATCCTTTTGCAGTGCTTCTAATTCTTCTTCTTGGTCTAAACTTATCAGCATTTTACATATGGCATTGAAGGTAATCTGACAGAATAAGTTGAAAATGAAAAAAAGAGCAGAATTTATGATGAATTTTTTTTTTCTGATTAAAAATTATGTTAATTTGACATTGTTTTTTTTCTCATTAATTGATTAGGCCAAACACTTAATTAACATTACTTTGTAGTGTTCAGAAAAAGGGACTGTGAGGTTTGCCAAATTTGTATCATGAAATTAATAAAATATTCAAATAGCTGAATCAACATTTGTATTTTCTACATGAAAAAAAAAAAAAAGTTAATTAAAGACCCTCACCTTCATAGCATCATTAAGCACCACTGCTGCTTCATTTTGCTGCCATTCAGCCATTGTTCTGATTACAAGTTCATCAAAGTTCTTGATTGCAGAATCCATGGAATTTGATGTGAAGAGATTCGATATGATTCCACGCATAAACTTATGATTCTGATAAGATAAACATAGTATACTTTGATCTCCTAACAATTCTGCAATTGATCTCATGTATCTTTTGGAGAAATCAATCGAATCCCCACTTAAAATTGATTTTGCAGATTCAGTTGATGAAAGGAAGACATGAGTTTCTCCAAAGATTTTTGTCTTGAAACATTTTCCATACCTGCAAAAATATACACCTAATTAATTCTTTTTTTTTTTCTAATAATCATACTAAATTATAAAAAAATTTACATAAATAATATTCTTATGTTTAATAAAACAAAACAATAGCTTCAAAGTATCATCAAAATTCAAAACTCTTTTTTAGGATTGATAGTTTTCAAAATTTCTCATGTTTTCATAATAAATATATATTTTTTATTGCTCTAAAGGAACACAACATACAGCGAAAAGATTTTATAAAGAATAAAAATGAAAAATAAGATGATATATTGCAAAGAAAATTAATAAAGGTATTATAATACTTTAGATGTCTTCTTTCAACAAAATCATAAAGCCCTTTGATGCAGCCATTTGCAGAGATGAAAGCCAGCGTTTCTCCTATTAATGGAAATCCTAAGCTTCCTGGTGGAGAATTTGAAATAATACTTTGATTTTTTTTCTTGGATTGAATCTTCAGAACCATAAAAAGTAATGTAAGAAGAAGAACACAGAGGAGGAGGAAGAAGTTGTGAAGAGAGTTGATAAAAGAGGTAGCCATTATTTACTGATCTTAGGAAATGAAGTTATGTAAGGCCTCATAGATCAAAGTACATATATAGAGTTTTTTGGTGCACAAGTTGAAGGTAGGGCTCTTAAATTAAAGATTCTTGCTCAACAGTGGCTTGAAGATGTTTGATGTGATCTTAGAGTTGAATAAAATTTGGTTATAAACTAGCTCAAGCTGATCTCTATTTAGGCTAATAAAAATTCTTGTTAAACTGTTAAGCCTCATTAACATCTTAATAAAAAAAAGTTTTACAGTAAGACAGTACAAAATCCCAATCCTAACAAGAGGTGATTTATATATGTGGCATGAGTTATTTTTTGAATGAACAAATTGGAGATGGTGCCTGCCTTTTCTCCAAGTCAAAAACCTAATTATGAAGAGCAATTATCATGTGGCTTTAAAAAAATATTTCTTATTTTATCCTGACAATTAGTGGGCTGTCTTTTTAGATATTATTATAGACAAAGTTATATTATATTATATGATAAATTTATCAACTTATTTGATTAAAAAAATAATAATAATAAAGATATACTAGGAACATGTGTCATATATTAAGTGAAATAGTAGACCTGCAAATGAATAAAAGATTAATAATAGATTTTTAGTTAGAAAATACTTAAAATATATCTTTAACAATTAAATGGATTACATATTTTTTAGAGAAGATCATAATTTAAGATGATTATTTCAACATATTAAAAATTCGTGCAAGATAAATGATTGGTTTTTTATTTTTTATGTTGGGTGGGATGCAAAGACAGTTGATGGCTTTGTTAAAGTTTTCCCTTTTTCTTTGCAATTTCTCCACTAATAGTCTATTCTAATAGCATGCTTGAGATCATTTGATAGTGGACTTGGGAGAATTGAACTATTTTGATGGAAAATGTTTCATGTTTGGAATTTACAGTAATGAGCACTAACAAAGACAAATCATAATTGCATGCATGTTGAAAAAGTATAATTGTGGGCTCCGAAAATTCGGCCTCGGCCTCCACTCGCTTTTCTTATTCGGCGAGGGAGTTTTAACGAACTAAGTTCCGAGGTAAATTTTGGAAGGCAGATGGGTTTGTAGATAAGACACTACCCAGAGATTTCGCCCTCATTTTGCGAGGACTTTATGATCTGAGTTCTGGTTTCCTATAGGCGCAAGCCCCTATAGTTAATTACCCCTCTCGATCACGAGAGAGAACTTTCGATTAAGGCTAGTCATCAATCAGATACGTATAGAAATTCCAGAATTTTTCCTAATTTTGAGCGCCGGTTGGAAATCTTTAATAAATTGACATCTGTCAATACAATGTGAGGCATTTTTGGGCACCATTAGGGTGTCTGTTTTACAAATTGATTTCACCAGTCTTTTAAATAAAATGTGTTATTTTTATTGAATACTTTTTTCTATTATTTTTAAGTCCCAAATAGATTTATATGGATTTTTTTAATTAAAAAATTGAATAAATTAGTAATTATATTATATGATAATTTTATTCTTTATTAAAAAAATATAATCCATTTCATTAAGCCCAAGTCATGAAATAAGTATTTTCAATCAATTTTCCCAATGAATTTCGACTAAAAGAAAAGCGGGTAATAGATAAAATTAGGAAATTGTGCGGACGAAGAAGAAATTCTTGGATTTTGGAGATCGCAAAGCGGCTTTTGGCAGTTGAACCTATTGAAAAATTTGCTCGTTCTCACTTAAGGGAACCTTTACCCTATTTCTGATTTCAATATTTTAATGTTTATAGTATTTTTTTGATCAATTTGTATTTTCTGTTACTGAAAATAAGAAAATTTTGTATTGATAAAACTTTCACCGCGCTAATTTTATATGTATAAAGATAAAGATTTATGAATGGTTTGAGTATTATTATTTAGGGATTTTCGCTGGGTAATTTTTGAAAATAAAGCCAATTCTTTTGCCTACTCAAAAATTTATTTTGACGCCTATATAATATTATTTATGTATATCTGATAATTTGATTATTATTGAAAATGTGAATTTTCGCTCAGTATGACTTTTGTTGTAATACTGTTAGGTATTTGTCACTTCTTAATTAAGTTCAATTATGCGTTAGGTAAAACTTTCACCTGCTAGGTTTTTAGTTTATATATTATAATTAAATGGATTCAAGTCAGGGAGAGGATCAATAATGTGAGGATGGCCAGAATTCTCAGGTTATGTTATTTGTTTGTTTGCTGTAGTAGATATTATATAGATACTGAGAATGAATACGAGTATATATTTATTTTGAATATTGATAATGTTAGTAATGGATGATATTAAAAGATAAAAATAATTTATTTTCAAATTAGATTCTAGGACATGACACTAATCTCTTTGCTAATCTACCACTATTAAACAGTTCATCAATGTTGTGTCCTGTTCACAAGGGGAAAAAAAAGGTCCAATCATTGCTCTTCAATGGAAATTAAAGATTATGTTTACCATTAGTTTGGGCTTGCTTTCTCTACTGCACGATGGGCAATAAAATAAATGATTCACAGCCAAATTCACTTATACATTTCTTTTGTTCACAGTATAAAATGGTATGCCTACTTATACTCCATGCAGATACTTCTCTGTATAGTTTATAATGGCATTTTTCAATATTTCACCTCATACTCCAAGGGTATTTCAGTATTCAGTCTTCAAGACACCAAAGTTAGCTACTAAAATTATTGCATGCGATTCCAGAACAATAGGGAAACTTGTGTTGGTAGTTTACTATGAAAGTTTTCATATTGTTTTCTGATCAATTCTTGTAAGTAAAGTTTAAATTGTTTTTACAAAGTTATACAATATTACCTGAATAAAATCATCCTGACAACAGCTCTTCCATAGCTTTACCACCGATGCAGTGGCATGAAATTTAAGTGTCTCGTATCCTTTCCTCCAATTAATTCTTTTTTTAAACAGCTAACACAAGGAGTGGTCACACCAAACATGGGTTATTTTTGACCACGGTTGTGTTTCCGAGTTAATTTTCACTAGAAATATCAAACTGCAGTTAACCTTCCAATGGCCATTCCTTGAGGCAGCTGCTGCAGCAATTGATCATATACTTTACTGACATTGTTGCACCACAATGTCAACAACAGATGGAAACAAAGTTAATCCGAGTGTTCAACAATATGGCTCCGGTTTGACCACTAGAACAGTGGAAACGATGAGGGCTTTAGGGGGGGGGGGGGGGAAACTTTTTCCAAAGGGGGGAGGGGGAAAAGGGAGGGATTTTAGTGCTGGTTGCGATCAAGAAGTTCCACCACTGCCACCATTCCTAAGCTCCACAAGTAGCATTTTCATGGGCTGTTTTCAGGTAACTTTTAAGAGCCTTGCTTATGATTTGAACTGCTTCACCCCATTTCATTCTGGTACCCTGAAGGATAATCTCTCTTCAGCATCCAAAAGTTCGTAAGCAGGGTACTATCTCGGTTACAAATCTATATTCTTCTTGAGAGGCCTTATTTTGAATTGGCGCAGTGGGAACTTGGAAACATCTATTGAGTTAACCTCTACCTGTCATTTTATGAATCAAGAAAGGTGAATAATATTTTGAAAAGAAACTCACATGAATTGCTGGACTATTTATATCATCAATGACAGATGCGCAATCATACTAAGGGTGACAGCATTAGATACGAAAACAGGGAACACAGTAACGCCCACTTAACTCGGAGCACCGCGGCTTTCAACACGTACGATCCTAAATCAGACAAAATGGCATAAGAGAACATTTGAAAAAAATCCATCAAAGAATTTATGCAGTCAAGTGAAAATAATGCAACTAGATAGAAAGATTGCAATTGGAAGAAGTAATTATGCAAAATGTGAAGAGTTAGCGGAGCCAGTCTCCATCGCCCATTCTTGTATTACAATGGCCTATTTCAATTAATTGTTCCAAGCTTACCATCAAACTAGAATTTTTCGAAGCAGTGAAGCAAAAGTTCTCCAGCCTGAAGTAATTTTTAAGAAAATATAATACCTCATGTCAAACTGCTGGGTATGGATCGTAACTGGAAGATCAGCATTCGCTAAACTTAAAAGATGGCAAAGTAGCCAAGATACCACACAACTTTCAACTTCTGAGCCAACTCTAAAATCGAACAAAATGTCAATCTGAGTTAGCTTGAAATTAAATAGTTAAGCCAGAACTAATTTTAGACAAGCTTGTATACGCAATCAGTTTCAAGTCACGTGTTGGACTCTACGCTGAAAATTGAATCTTCACCCCTAGTATGGAGGTCCGCATCAAAAGACCCATCTTTCTTCCTACCCTTGCGTGTTAGGGGGGAAGTTACCAATTTTTTGCAATGATTTTTGGACCAGAATGCACAATTATAGGAAATGATCACAAGCCAGGAATCCTCAAGGTTGGCTCATGCAAAGAAAGTTCCTTGGGACATATTTAGAGTAGCAAAGCTTCCATTTTAGCTGCTCCACCATCTGTCCCACAACCACTGAACACAATGTTTCATTTATGTTTTTTCTATTTATTTCTTTGTGGCTTCACTCCAGCCAAAAATCATCGGTCAGAGAACATGATTTAGCGCATCCACAGTACAGGATTGAATAATGCATCATGGCAGGAATGGCCATATTAGCAATCTTTAACCAATTACAAGGGAAACTCAAGTATTCTATAATCAACTAAGATAAGAAATACAGAATTAGAGAATGTTCCATGATGATATCTCCTTCCTATCATCGTCCACAAATACCTCCTCTTCTCCAACAGCATTAACCAATCAAATCATAAACCTTTCACAGTTTTGTACCAACCATATAAATCCATTCCCATTTAATTCCTCTTCAAAATTCTCGTACCAATCACCAATTCACCATAGCAATAAGCATACTCTCAACATCAACTAATCACACCATCGATCCATACTCAACCAAGGAATTAAACAGAGATCAAACTCACAATAGAATCTCCCTTTAGAATCATTTGCGATCATTTATCACGAATCTCCTGAGTTATAAAAATCTAAATGGTGGCGGCTAGGCCCATATATAGACTCAATCCGTTTACCGTCCTTGCTTTCTTAGAAAAAAAACTGCCTCCCGAACGAATGCATCTCCTCATGTCGCCCTAACAATTTTAAAAATAACCAAAAACTAGAAAAAATAAAGATATCGTCTTCCGTAATTTACTTGATTCAAACAAAAATCTCCTACAATTTGTATTCAGACACCAATCCTGGAAACTCAATATCGCCATCCTATGTACGGCTGAAGATTGCAAGATTCAGGGATTGAGTTACCATTAAAGGACATCCTTTCGTAGGCGGCGAAATTCGATTGGATGCGATCGGAGAGAGAAGCAGAACTCTTTGGTATTGTGTCAACGGTCCCAATGCAAAAGAACTGGAAGTGCCTTTCGTTCTCCCTCCATTGTTTTATGGCTTAGGGTTTGGGTTTGAGGAAATATTGATTAAGTGCATACGAAGAATTGGGAAAGGAAAACTGCTGTCCTGTTTGAGCTCAGCGCGGGCCGGCTGTTGCAAGGAAAACAGAAACAGTGAAGACGGTTCAAATGGGCGGTTGGGATTATCCATTCCACATGCGGTGCGCCGGCGGAGGAATTTAGGTTCAATTTTTTGGCTTTAGACGTAGAAATGCTTTGAGAAAGGGCCATTTGGATTAGTACTATATTTCATAACATATTCAATATATCATTATATTATATAATTCAGAATTATTTGATTTTGTTTCAAAATAATGTGATATAAAATTTTAATTTAATTCCATATGATTTGAACTCAACTTATATAATTAATATGAAATTAAAAAAAATTATAAACTCTTACAAAATTTAAAACAAATTCAATGTATAACCGTAGTAATTTATTTGGCTAGTATTTCTATCAATAATGACATTTCAGACAATTTCTTTGATATGGCATGAGGTCCCTAAAAATATTTTTATTTATTGAATATCGTAAATTCTATTTAGTTTGATCTTTTAATTCTATAAACTTAAATTAATCACATCAATAACTAATCAAGATTAGTAAAAAATTTGGACCAAATAAATAATCAGAAAGAGAGAGTTTCATGGTTGAACAGGAGTACACGTAATAAATAATAATATTTAATTAAAAATATTAATAATTAATATAATAATTATGCGAGTCTAAGCCTTAAACTCTCATAATCTAAGAAATTTTTTAATTAAGTAATTTTATTTAGATTCTCTCTTCAATATAATTAAATTATTAAAATAATTAAATATTAATTGAAATTGATGAATATAATTATATACTATAATTAATTATAAGAATATAGTTTAACTTATATTATATTTATGCAATATCTAATAATTTAATTATAATTAAATTTATAATTAATTAAAGTGGATAAAAAATGAGATTCTTATAATATACATTATAACAACATGTAAAAAATTTAATATAATATATGAATTTACAATGTTAAATTTACAAATGTGTAATAAGTAATATATTAATAATAATATATTAAATTTATAATATTAATAAATTTTATATTATTATTCTTATAATATAATTATCACAATTTTATAATTATAAAATTTATAATAACAAATTAAAAAACTTCTGCAACTCAACCAACCCAAATTAAGATTCAATAAAGCTCCAAACTCACATTCAACTCATATATCATAAATGCAATTTTTTTAGCCCAACATTCATGAGGAGTTTGAGATGATTGCCTTTTAACACTTTTATAAAATATAAATTTTCACACTTTTTTTTAAACAAAGCATATTTTTATGAGATAACTCTATATATTATGGTGTAATTTAATCGTTAATATTTTAATAAAAATTTTTAATTTAATAAAAATAATAAAATAAAAATATATTGTTTATACTTATTTTTTAAAAAAATTATAGAACTGGTCAGTTTATTTCGATATGGACGGCCACTTGGTTGAACTGCCCTCATCTTCCAGGACATTTACTAGAGATTTTGGCCCTCATTTTGCAAGGACTTATGATTTGAGTTCAGATATTCCTACAAGGCTGCATGCCCCTATTAGTTAATTTTACCCATCTCTATGGCGAGAGAGAAGTTTCGATTAAGGCTAGTTTTTAAAGCAATACGTTAGTATTTAGCGTATGTATACAACATGATTATGATTTGAACTTAACATTTAAAATTAAAAAATTATCAATTTGCACTTAAAGGCGGTGGTGGGGGCCCGATCAAGCATCCCATAAGTCCCCAACCTTGACAAAGGATTTTTTGTCCGGTAATATGGGTTGGCTTCATCTAAGAGCACCTTTGATATACTAATGATGTATATTTGCTTTAAAAGGGACAAATTTGAATCAGCTTAGCTAACAAAGGGCTTATGTCATATCAATTGTATTTCCTATTGATTCTTTCTTCAAGGATTTGGTTCATTTGGAACATACTTCACTAACCCAGACCGTTAATTTAATGGTGTCATTTGCGCAGTAAATTCCGTTCATAGGGTCTCGGTCATAATACTATTTACCAATTGGTGCCATTTGCCAGTGTAAACCACTGGTTTAGAGACACGTTTCCACGTTTTTTCTAATAAAAGACATATTGGTAATATGGGTGCTTCATCTAAGAGCACCATTTGTGATTGTGATTTCATTATTTGTCCCTTAGTTAAACTGTTTGCAGGATGGAATAGATATTTTTAGATTTAAGTATTTTTGGTGTTTATTTTTAATTTTAATATTTTTTGTATTTTGAATGTTTCCATGGGAATATAGGGGCATTTTGAATGTTTTGGGTCTTCCTTTGGTTGAGATTTTTCTATAACACGATAATCATCGGTGGTACTATATAAGTAATTTCACTTTATGTAGGTTGGGACCTTTTGGACTGTCTATTGTAGATAGAGGATTGGTTCGTTGTTAGCTTTATGTCTTTTAATAAAATTTCTTATTTATAGACCTTAAAGCTTGAACGTATAACAAATATTACTGATTGATGTCGCATCTATATTGTTTCTCAGTTTGAGCTGTGCGACTCCTATCTATTTCACATAGAGAATCAGGTCGAACGTAAGTTCATTCTTGACCCGAAGTTAGCCATCCTAAAATGTCACGTAGGTACAAATGCTTCGTCAAGGCCCATACGGGTATATTACTTTTTGCATATACTTTATGTAATGTGTTTGGTGGTGTGATGCATTTTGGCATATGTGGTTGGCATGTGTATTCCTTGATTTATTAAGTGAAACTTACCATTATCACATAGCAAAAATTTCCATTAATATATGAGCCTTCCTATTTATTTTCATGAAACCAAATTAAGTCATGGTCATGGAATTGAACTTTCAATAAATAATGTACTTCACACAACTATACAAACAAAGGGAGTTATTTATATGAATGTATGCATAAATTATGTGCTTGGTGAGATATCTTGCTAGCATTATCATATGGATGCTTTGCCTATCCATCTTTTGGGTTGCAACCATTTATCATATAGGCATTTTGATGCATTCAACTTTTAATATTTATTTAACTATGTTTACATATAAAATAAAGTTAAGATAATCTTTTTCTTTTTCTTATTAATAAATATTAATTTTGCTACTGAAACATATCCAAGGAACCTTTGGTAGACCGGGTTGATGTTTGTCTAAGGGACAAATTTAAATCCACCTTAGCTAACAGGAGGGCTTTGGTGCCTATCGATCATATCCTAATTGATTCATACTCAAGGATTTAACGCATAAGGAGCGTATTGGCTCTGGCCATAATCGTTATCTGTGGTGCCATTTGGACGGCCAAAACCACTCGGTTCAGAGGCCCCGGTATTAACGCTTTACTGCAATGCCATTTGGCGTTGAAACTGACGGTTTAGAGGACATGTTACCACGTCCCTTACTTGGTAGAGGATTGTTTAGAATGGATCCTAGTGATATTTTCGATAGGAATTTGTCTCTTTGTGAGCTGAGTAAACTTTAATTTATTCGCCCCAGCAAAACTATTTGCGGAGGGTGGATGGATTTTTTCTTTAAGTTGATTAATTAGGTTGAATTTCAAATTCTAATATTTTTTGGGATTTTGGGATTTTGAGATTTTGGAATTTTGTGGAGTTTTGGGATTGGGTTGGAATTTTTGAGAATTATTTGTGAAACCTCGGTTGAGATTAACCAATCCAATACGCGTCATCATCGGGGTTGTTCGGGGTCATTTCTCTTACGTAGATTAAATCTTGTCAAAACGCTATCGAACTATCGATAGAGGATCATATTTTGCAGGCTTTGAGCCTTTATTAGTGAATTCATGTTGTTTGTAGGCATTGATGGGCCAATATAAATGTTTTAAAGCAATATTACTGCGTTCGCCACAACTTTATATTTGCTTAACGGTTCGAAACCCTGCGGAACTTCTATTGATCCGTATAGAGATCGTTCAAACCTGAATTCATTGTCAACCCGCGCAGCAATCCTAGACGTCACATGTTGTACAATACACGCTCGCGGGGCCCATGACGGGTTTTAATTATTTCACCCCTTTTAGTGTACCTATGTGTATACAATTTATAGTGCCGTGCGGGGTATTCTTGGAAATAGACGCCTTCTGCTGCTTGTACGAATGTTGCAGATCCGGTGGCGAGCAGCTTGCTTAGATAGAAATTGTTCGCTGCTTCGTACAGGTAGATTGTCTACCACATTTGTTGATTTTTGGTAGGCGGTTATAGTGCACTAAACTAATCTTCTGCCTTATAGTCATAGGAGCTTGCACTTGTCATATTTCTCTATGCATATGATTTTTTGTACTGGTCTTTTCAGTGGCGTCCGCCACTACTGATGTAGGTAGGTAGATGTCTTCCTTCACAGACTGAATTGACTTTCAGATATGCAATTTATTGAATCTTTCTGGCGTCTACCCATTGATGACAATGTTTACATACATCTGTATTCGTAGAGAGATTGTTGTATTGCAGATCTTTTCTCTTGAGATTTCGTTCTTGCTCATTCACAACTCTTCAACATATATCACTGGATTGCATGATGGGTGACATTATGAATCAATTGTCTATCATCTGCATGCTCTTCGTATTCTACTTGCGAGTATGTGCATATTGAATTACTATGATTTGTAGAGGTTCAATGTGTTCGCTGAGATTGAGTGACAGTGACTGCAAAGGTGTTATGATCTCCCCATTTGTCATTTCCTATTGTGTTATGTGTAAGTTACTAGGGTATCTTGGATCTTCAATTCCCATTCCTGAGCACTTGGGTTATTATGACTGTTTTCATAGTCATTTGTAAACACGCCTTTGGAGTACGAACTACTGTATCTTCTTGCATTGATGTTTTATGACTGATGTCTAATTTTCAACTTTATAATATTGAAATTTTTGTATTACTCATCCTTATATTCGGTGACAATGTGTGTTAGTGTTTGATTGATGCATTAGCATTGTATCTAGTTAATCATTCCACATATGTTACACTCATCTTTCTGTCACAATGGGTTGAAGACATATATAACATATATACAATTAAATATTAAAATACAGTGTTGCATGTCAAAAGAACATACTGTAATTGTGTGTTTTCTGACATATCATCATATTTCCATCATGGCTTTGTGTCACTTTTTTCTTACAATCGCCCGTCAATAGAAGGAGATCATGATTTCAAGAGGGACTGTAACATATATGTTGAGTGTTGATACCATTAATCACTAACATTTTTCCTTCCCATTTGGGGTTGATCACTTCTTTAAACTTCACAATGATTGTTGTTGTTGGATCCCAAGCACATTGTTATTATATCAATTTAGAGACCAAGTTCCTTTGCAAGAATTCTGCTTATGCTCAAATTATTCCAAATTACTCTTCTTAATATTCAAATGGAATTCAAGTTCATGTCTTTGTTCATTCATTTTGATATTCAAAGTCCACTGTGGTTCGAGTTCAATGTCCACAGGTTTTTGAGTTCAATTGTCCTTATTCAAGTTTGATGTCCACAAGTTTTGTGTGTTCAATGTCAAATCACATTTGCAAGTTAAGTCCTTCATCATTCGCTACTTCTCCTTCCGAGCCGTCTCTTTCTCCGACTGAGCGTCCTGCCCGGTTCCCTGTGCCGAATTGCTTCCCAATTCCCGATCTCGTCCTCCTATGGTTGAGGCAGAGGAAATTAAATTATGAGAGAGATAGAGAGAGAAAGAGAAAGAGAGAGGAAGAAAGCTCTTCTACCTTCCTCCATCCGACGCCGCTTCACTCCAATCGCCTCCTTCGGACAGCGTCCCTTCTTGCTCGGATCGAAAGTTACGACATTTGAGCGAGGAAGTAGGGCGGGAGGTTGGCTGGCTGAGAAGGTCTTTTCCCTTTTCATTCGTTTCTCCAGCCCAAATCTCGGAGCCATCAAACGAGATGATGGAAGTGAGGATTTATTTCATGTCGTGAGATTTATTCAGGATTTGGCCTAAATCATTGTTGTAAACCTGCCGGTATAAAACAAAAAAAAAAAAAATATTAAAATCCACGTACCTTGTCCCGGCGCCGAATTCAGCACGGCGTCGCCACGGACTCGCACGATCGGATGTCCCTCTACGTTCGTGTTAAACGACTTCGCCCTCGCTCTTTCTTCTCACCCCGACATCATTCTCTCGCTCTCCGATTTTTCTCCCTCCCTCTCATACGCTCAGACTTCGCTCCTTCGACGACCACTTCCTGATGGATCGGAGTTACGACATCTTGATCGGAAGTTAGGCCGGGAACCCGCACGCTGGAGACAACTTTCTCCCCTTCGCGCTCCTTCGTGAGCGGACGTTCGTCGTTCACCCCGTCAACGACTTTCCCTCCAGTCGGACCGAGATTACACATTTTCGATCGGAGCAAGAACGGGCTAGCTCGCCGGCTGTTGAAGGAAACCTCCTACCTCTCGTGCGCTTCTTCCTTCTTCTCCGGTGCTGCTCGACGCCGCTCCTTGAACGACTTGCACCTTGCCAGTTGGATCGGAAGTTATACCTTTTAATCGGGAGACAACAAGGGAGCTCGCCGGACTGTGAGGTTAACATTATCCTTTCGCGCTGCTTCTCTGTTTCACTCCAGCGAGGTCCCTATACCTGTAAGGATCGGAAGTAGACATTTTGATCGCAAGCACTATGGAGAGCTCACTGGTTGTGGAGATAAACTTTCTCCTTCTCACGCGCTTCTCGGCCAACCTTTCATTTTGCCGAACGAGAGAGGTGGAGAGGGAGAGGTTTATTTTAATTCTTATTATAATAAATTTATATTATTTTTAATTATATTAATCTATTAATTATATTATATTATAATTAATTATAATTAAATTCAGTTTAATTATTATTAATTTTTTTAACTATAATTATTATTTAATTATTATTAATTATTAATTAGTTATAACTAATTATAATTAATTTATAATTAATGATTATTATAATTAATGTATAATTATATAATTTTTTAATTAATTGTTTAATTATTTTTAAATCATAATTTTATCATAATTAAATACATTAAATTATTAATTAATATTAATTAATATTTTAGTTATAATTAAGGGTAATTAATTCAAGTAATGTGTACCCCCTCCTTTTTACCTCGATCCACGAAGCTCCCCGCCGACAGTCGCCAACGACTCCCCGCCGGGTCTTTCAAGGTATAAATTTCTAAACTTAAACCCCGTCATTCGATTGCAGCGGACGGAAACACCTATACGCGCTCTTGTAAGCACGGTAGGAGGGAGCCCGGATTGGAAGCATACGACCGAGGCGGGTAAGGCCCTATACACGCTCTTGTAGCGTGTGGGGACGCGTCATCGAACCTCGACACCGACCACCGACCGCACTTGCTACGAAAGGTTACGATTGTTCCAAAATTCCCATTCTCGACGTTTGCAGCGAACCGGGGAACCACCTATACGCGCTCTTGCTAGCACTGGTAGGAGGGAGGCCCGGTGCTGACGCATTACGACGAGGTGGGAGCAGGCCCTATACACGCTCTTGTAAGGCGTCTGGTGGGGAGTCACTGCTGTTATGTACGTCACTGCTGTCTGTTGTTACGGGTACTGCTTGAAGGCCCATACACGCTCTTGTAGCGTGGTTGGGATGAAAATTTGTCGGCCGCGGTGTCTACGGACACCTACCATACACGCTTAGTAGCGTGGTGAGGCCAGCTCCCAATTTTTTCCCCCAAACGGGGGATATGCCGGGGGCTGGGCCGAAATTTTCACGAATGTACAAAGACTGGAACAATTCGAAAGACCTTCTTGGGCAACAATATTAAGATTGTACGTCGACAGAAATGCACAGAACTCGAACTAAAAGTGCAGGAGGGACTTGTATTGGAATTAGGGAAATGCATAGACTTGAACTTAAAAATGAAGCAGAGGACCTGATACGATTGAAAAGTGGACTTGATTGGACTAAAACTCTAAGTGATTTTAAAGATCCAAACCCAAATGGAATGAAATCAAATTGGAATCAAAACTCAATCAAAAGAACTCAATCAAATTTGACTGCCAAGGAATAATCTATTCGGACTAAGCAAAACAATGTGCAAGGGTTGTGTCAGAGAACTGCAATCCAAACATTACTTGGGGCATCGGACTTGAGTCAAGACCTGAACAATGAAGACCCGTCGCATTCAGTTTACGCGCCCCTGCAAATGGCTAAACAAACAGTTGATGGAGTTAACAACAGTGGATATATGTAGGCACGACGACCACTGTGGGCACAAGTATGAATATCACCTCAGCAAACTGGTGATCAAAAATCTTCTAGTACACGGGTACAAAAGGTCAGCCGATGACGAAGAACACCTCTAACAGAAGAGAGGAAATGTTTTGGGAACAAATTTAGAACCAATACTTCCTGGTGTTCCAAGCTTCTTCTTGGTTCTACACATTTAGAAGAAGCAATTCAGGTACCCACAAACACCGGAAATAGCGAGTCTACTTATGCGAGAGCTTAGAAGGAGTTCTTTTCCAACCAAGTAGTCTTTGACTCCAAAATCAGGAAATCTTTCCCGTGAATGAGAAAGGGGAGTCAATATCAAATCCAACGCCACCGGATATTGCAACACTAAATACAGCAGACAGAGGGGTCTATGATATCTACAATGCACGCCACCGGATCTGCAACCTCTGTACAAGCAGACAGAGGCGTCTACGAATATTTTCTAAATCCCTGTAACCTACCGTATAGTTTGTATACACATAGGTACCACTAAAGAGGTTATAAAAATCATCGCATGGGCCCCGGCTAGCGTGTTATTGTACACACGTGATGCTAGGGATGCTGCGCGGGTTGACAAGTGAATCCAAGTTCGAACCCGAGTTCCTTCTATACGGATCATAGAAGTCGACAGGTGTTCGAACCTTTAACAAATACACGGGCTTGTGGAAACAGTGTATTTGTTTCAACACATTCTATTAGTTGCTAAGCCTTACAATCAAAAGAATTTCACTGAACAAAGCACAAGCCTTGCGAAACTCCGACTGCTCCTAAGCATGAAATGGGCAGTAGACAGGGTTCAACAATTGGTAATATGTGCGTCACGGAGGGTCGACAGAAATTTATTCTAATAATTCTTTTTTAGGCTTCAAGGCCTAAAATAAAGAAAGTTCATGAACAAAGGCATGAAGCCTAAAGACCCGGATCCTTCTATACGGATCAATAGGAGTCACAGGGTTATCGAAACTATCAAATAGTACCGGTGTGTAGCGACCTGTGTATTTGTTAATACATTCTTTTTAGGCCTTCAAGGTCTAATTCAAGAAAATCTTAAACAAAGGCACCAAAGCCTACGAGAACCCGATCCACCTATCGATAAGTTGGATAGGGTACGACAGGGTTTCAATCAAATAGAAATGACCCCAGAACACCCCGATGATGGCCGTTTTGAATGCAGATCTCACCGGAGGGCGTTCCCCAAATATTTTCAATATCTCCCAAATATCCAAAGTTTTATTTTCAAATACCCAAAAACTCCACCCAAAAAAAAAAAACTCCACAAAATCCCAAAACTTCCAAAAAATATTTAAAATGAAATACAATCCATCAAAAAAACTAAAAGCAAAAATCCATCCACCTTCCGCAACAGTCTGCCGGGGTGGGACAAATTCAAATAAACTCTAGCTCACAAAGAGCCAATGCCAGTCGAAAAATATCACTGGATCCATCTCAAAACAATCTCCTGCCAATTAAGGGACGTGGTACAGCGTCCTCTAACCAGGCGCCGTCTGCCACAATGGCACCGCAGGATAAACGGTTACGATGACCCGGGGCCCTCTGAACCGAGTGGTTTTGCCGCAAAATGGCACACAGATAGCGGTTATGGCCAACCGCCCAATACGCTCTTATGGCATCATATCCCTGAGATATGAATCAATAGGTATGATTTGATAAGGCCACAAAGCCCTCTGTCAGCTAAGGTGGGTTCAAAATTTGTCCCCTTAGACAAACATCCAACCCAGGTCTACAAGGTCTCCTTGGACGAAGCAACCCTATGGCTGCCGGACAAGGAATTCCTTCTGTCAGGTTGGTCGAACTACCTCCTCTGACTAAGTAGACCAGGGACACGTAATGGGCCCGGACGACCGGCAACCATGGGATCTTGATCTGGGCTTATCATTCCATTCCCCCACCATCGCTTTAAGTGCAGATGGTTACAACTTTCTATTTTTAAATATCTATATTCCTTACCAAATCCAAAACTCATTCTTCAAATTTCCCAATATCCAAACCTTTCCAAATTCTCAAATCCAAATCCAGTTTTCAAACCATACTCATTGATGGCTACTATATTGCCAGATAACACGTATTTCTAATAGTATCTGATCGATGGACTAGCCTTAATTCGAAAGTTTCTTCTCTTCGTTAAATCGGGAGGGGTAATTAACTATAGGGAGGGCTCGCCTATTAGGAAACCAGAACTCAGATTCATAAAGTCCTCACAAATGAGGCGGAAATCTCTGCGGTAGTGTTTCTTTATCTACAAACCCATCTGCCTCCAAAATTAACCTCGGGAACTTAATATCGTTAAAACCCCTCGCCGAATAGAAGCGAGTGGATAGGCGGGGCCGAATTTTCGGAGCCCCACAACATGCTATAAAATCTTATTATCATGTATTGTATATTTAAGTATCTATATTAATTCTAGGATTGAATATGATAATTAAAATTTTAAATATTAATTAATATATTAATTGATTCTATAATTAATTATAAATTAAAAATATCTAATTTTAACTTTATTTTTAAGAATTAAAATACATTTCTTTTATAAATCCTACTTATAACAAGTTAACTTATACATTGAATTTATAGTATAAATTTTATAAGTTAATGAATTGAATTGATTTATGATTGTGTAATTTTAAATTAAAATATTAAAATTATTTTATTTAAGTTATAAATTAATTTAAGTTAATTATATAATTTTTGCCCTAAATCTAATTAATTAATGATATCATAATTCTTGTATTTATGATTAATTTGATTTAAATTATAACCAAGTAATTTTATTAATATTAAATCTAAATATTATGACTCCCAGCTCCACTCTCTTTCCTCGATGTTCAGTGTCAGACGGCAAACCACCTAAGCACGCTTTATTGGCCGTGGTAGGAGGAACCGGTGCGAACCTACGACGAGGTAAGCGAGTGACCTCGTCAACGTGGGTTCAAACCCACGACACCCGCGGAGGTATGAATCTTTCTAAACTCAAACCCTTACTTCATGTCGTGGCAAACCGAAGAGAACGCCCCATGCACGTCTTTATTGGCGTGGTGGATGGGACCCCGGTGCGGCACGTACGGCGAAGCGGGGTCGCTTATTAAGTCCCGGGCGGGGGGAAATAAAAAAAAACTGCTTTTTTCAAAATGCTTTTATAAAACCCCATGCACGCCTTTATTGCGCGTGGTGGGAGAAAACAAAAAAATACAACCGCTGCGGTGTCTCACCAACACCAACCGTGCACGTCTTTATTGCAGTGCGGGTAGGCGGGCCTCTTGGTTTTTTCCCCTTAAACGGGGAGACGCCGGGAGGCTGCCGAAATTTTGTCTGAATACAGACAAGGACTTGGAGCAATTTGGAACATGGACACGATTGGAACTAGATAGGACTTGTACTTGGGACTTTTTGAACAAGATTAAATGACTTTAATAAACAATTGAACCTAAATAAAAATGTGCAAGGGGCTCAATTCAAACTCAAAACCAAACTTGGACAAAATGATGGACTTGTGTAAGACTTGAGTCGAAACTCAAGCTGAACTGAACTCGAGATTGAAAATAACAAAGACATGGACTTGGACATTTAAACTCAAACAAAGATTTGAGTTGGACTACAGTGGACACTGAACTTGGAATTATACAATATCAAAGGAAAACACAAAACTTAACTTTGAATCAGATCAGGAAGATTGCAACTTGAAATATTAACTTCTATGAACTGAGGCTAGAAGTTTGTTACTACAAGGAGCTTGAATCTAATTGAATAAGGAGTTTTAAATGAAATTTTCAATGAATCTGAATAATATAAAGAACAACAAGAGAACTATACTGAACTCAAATATGAACAAGAACACAATGCTTGCATTAAATGCAATAGTGCACTGTATGAGAATTGAGACTGTGTACGAACTATAAAGCACCCCCAATGTTACTTGGGTGTGAAACAATATGTTGGAATCTTACAAGTGGTAATGATGGACAACATGAAGTTGCCCATAAGTAATGAAAGATTTCATGATCCTTAGATTATGATAACAGTTCAATATACAAGATCCACACAAGTTATGTAGAAACACCTTTGACAGACATCCACTGTCTTGCAAACATGTATAGAAGTCCCTACAATTGATATTTATTACAAATCAGTCGTATGCCCAGTGAAGTAAGAAAAATTGTGGAGGATACAATCCTTATTCTAGCAATGTTGAAATACATCAGTCCTATCTACAAGCATCGGCAAGAAGATGCATCAAAGACTAATGGATCTTCTACCTACAAGGGAGAATACCCAGTGAATGCAAGCTCCTACGAACTATTGTAGGAGATCTATTCTACACCCAATATACTTTTGCAAACAAAATACAAAAAAATGATTGTATCAAATGCAAGATCCTACGAGTCATTATGGGAGACTCGTCGTATACCCCATCTATTGTCCATAAGGAAAATACTAAATAGCTAAACTGCAAACACAAAGCAGGAGATTAGTTAGTGCACTATGATCCGTCTACAAAAATCAACAAATAGTGCACGACAGTCTACTGTAAAAGAGCAAACAACTGATCCAGAAGTGCTATGCACGCCACCAGATCTGCAACATTCGTACAAGCAGACAGAAGGCGTCTATTCCAAGAATATCCCCACACGTGCACAATAGTTTGTATACACATAGGTACACTAAAGGGAAAGTACAATTCAATCCGATGGGCCCCGCGGAGCGTGTTATTGGTACACACGTGACGTCTAGGATGCTGCGCGGAGTTGACAAGTGAATTCTAGTTCGAACCCGATCCTCTATACGGGTCAATAGGAGTCGACAAGGTTCGAACTCTCAAACAAATATACGATTGCTAGACGATATATTTCTTAAACATTCATATTAGGCTTTTAAGGCTATAACAAAGAGAATTCACTGATGAGGGCATAAAGCCTACGAAACCAAATACTCATCTGTCGACAGCACGATAGAGTCGACAAGGTTCAATCCATAAAGAGAAATGACCCTAAACACCCGATGATGCCGTGTTGAATGCAGATCTCAACCAGAGGGGTTCCAAATTTTTTAAATGTCTCCAAAATTCATTTCAAAATACTCCAAAGCTCCACCCAAAGTCCCAGAAAATTCCAAAAATCTCAAAATCCCAAAATTTCAAGAATATTTAAAATGAAATAAATCCATTCAAAATACTTAAAGCACAAAAACATCCGCAACAGTTTGTCGGGGTGACAAATCAAAATTTACTTTAGCTCACAAAGAGCCAAATGCCTAGTCGAAAATATCACTAGATCCATTCTCAAATAATCTCTTGCAGTAAGGAAGTGGTACGTGTCCTCTAACGGCATTTCGCCGCCAAATGGCACTGCAGGTAAACGGTTATGACCGAGCCTTTGAACCGATGGTTTTGCCGCCAAATGGCACCACAGATAGCGGTTATGGCCAGAGCCAATACGCTCCTTAATGGCGTTAAATCCTTGAGATATGAATCAATAGATTTGATCGATAGGGACAAAGCCCTCTGTCAGCTAGGTGGATTCAAATTTGTCCCCTTAGACAAACATTCAACCCGGTCAACAGGTCCCCTTGGACGAAGAACCCATGGCTGCCGACAAGATCCTTCTGTCAGGTTTGGGTCGACTACCTCCTCTGACTAAGTAGACCAGGGACCACGATGGCCCGGGGACGACGGAACCATGGGATCTTGATCGGCGTCCATCATCCATTCCCCACCACTCGCTTTAAGTGCAAGATGGTGCATTTCTAATTTAAATTATCAAATCTTCCATCTCAATTCCAAATCCAAAAATTCAATTCAATTTCAATCCAATTTCTACCAATACCCGAATCTATTGCTTGCTATTATTGCCAGATAACACGATATATTTTTTAGTATCTATCGAC
>NW_021318543.1:866269-916838 GCF_001605985.2 Dendrobium catenatum
CGAGCGTGTTATTGGTACACACGTGACGTCTAGGGATGCTGCGCGGGTTGACAAGTGAATTCTAGTTCGAACCCGATCCTCCTATACGGGTCAATAGGAGTCGACAAGGTTCGAACTCTCAAACAAATATACGATTGCTACGACCGATATATTTATCTTAATACATTCACATTAGGCTTTTAAGGCCTACGATCAAAAGAATTCACTAACAAGGGCACGAAGCCTACGAAACCCGATCCTCTATCGACAGCCCGATAGAGTTGACAAGGTTCAATCCATAAAGAGAAATGACCCATAACACCCCGATGATGGCCGTGTTGATTGCATATCTCAACCGGAGGGGTTCTCAAATACTTTCAATTGTCTCCCAAAAGTCCATTCCAAATATCTTCCAAGCTCCACCCAAAATCCCAGAAAAATCCACAAAATATCAAAAACTCCACAAAATCCTAAAAATATTTAAATTTGAAATTCAACCTATTAATCACTTAAAGTAAAACCCATCCACCATCCGCAACAGTTTGCCGGGGCAGATAAATTAAAGTTTACTTCAGCTCACAAAGAGCCAAATGCCTAGTCGAAAATATCACTAGGATCCATTCTCAAACAATCTCTTACCAGTAAGGACGTGGTACGTGTCCTCTAACCGTCAGTTTCACCACCAAATGGCACTGCAGGTAAACTATTATGACCCGGGGCCCTCTGAACCGAGTAGTTTTGCCGCCAAATGGCACCACAGATAGCGGTTATGGCCAGAGCCAATACGCTCCTTAATGGCGTTAAATCCTTGAGATATGAATCAATAGGATATGATCGATAGGATACAAAGCCCTCTGTTAGCTAAGGTGGATTTAAATTTGTCCCCTTAGACAAACATTCAACCCCGGTCTACAAGGTTCCCTTGGATATGTTCAGTAGCAAAATTAATATTTACAATAAGAAAAAAGAAAAAGATTATCTTAACTTTATTTTATATGTAAGCATAGTTATATAATATTTAAAAGTTGAATGCATTCAAAAATAGCTATATGATAATGGTTTGCAACCCAAAAGATGGATAGGCAAAGCATCCATATGATTAATGCTAGCATAGATATCTCACCAAGCACATAATTATGCATACACTCATATAAATACTCCCTTTGTTTGTATATTTGTGTGAAGTACATTTATTTATTGAAGTTCAATTCATGACAAGGACTTAATTTGGTTTCATGAAAATAAATAGAAGGCTCATATATATATGTAATTTTTGCTATGTGATTAATGGTAGGTTTCACTTATAATCAAGGAATACACATGCCAACACATATGCATAAATGTAACCACCACACAAACACATTACATAAAGTATATGCAAAAGTATATACCCATATGGGTCCTGACAAGCATTTTGTACCTACGTGACATTTTAGGATGCTACTCGGGTCAAGAAATGAACTTACGTTTGACCTGATTCTTCTATGTGAATAGATAGGAGTCGACACAGCTCAAACTGTAGAACAAATATACGATCGCGACATCAATCAGGATATTTGTTTTATACGTTCAAGCTTTTAAGGTCTATAATAAGAAAATTTTATTAATAAAGACATAAAGCTAACAACGAACCTAATCCTCTATCTACAAATAGACAGAGTCCAAAAGGTCCAACCTAATAAAGTGAAATTGCTTATAAGTACCCCGATGATTGTCGTGTTGATAGAAAATCTCAACCAAAGGAGACCCAAACATTCAAAATGCCCCTATATTCCCATGGAATACATTCAATAATACAAATATTTAAAATTAAAATAAAACACCAAAATACTTAAATCTAAAATATCTATCCATCATGCACAACAGTTTACTAAGGTGGACAAATATGAAAATCACTACAACTCACAAAGGTGGTCTTAGATGAAGCAACCCATGATTACCAATATGTCTTTTATCAGTAAAAACGTGGAACGTGTCCTCTAACCAGTGGTTTCACTGGCAAATGGCACCATTGGTAAATAGTTATGGCCGAGACCCTATGAACGGGAGATTTACTGCCAAATGACATCATTAAATTACGGTCATGGTCAGTGATTGTATGTTCCATAATGATATCAAATCCTTGAGTAATGAATCAATATGATACAATTGATATGACATAAAGCCCTTTGTTAGCTAAGGTAGATTCAAATTTGTCCCTTTAGACAAATATACATCATTAGTATACAAGGTGCTCTTAGATGAAGCAACCCATGATTACCGACAAAAATCCTTTTGTCAGGTTGGGATCTTGATCGGGCCCCCACCATCCGCTTTAAGTGCAAATTGATAATTTTTTAATTTTAAATGTTAAGTTCCAAATACATAATCATGTTGTTACTATAGGCTAAATACTATGTATTTGTTTAAAAACTAGCCTTAATCGAAACTTCTCTCTCGCCATAGAGATGGGTAATTAACTATAGGGGCATGCACCTGTAGGAAATCTGAACTCAAATCATAAAGTCCTTGAAAAATGAGGGCAAAATCTCTAGTAAAGTCCTTGAAAATGAGGGCAGTTCAACCGGTGAACCAGTCCATATTCGAAATAACTGACCAGTTCTACAATTTTTTTTAAAAATAAAGTATAAACAATATATTTTATTTTATTATATTTTATTAAATTAAAATTTTTTATTAAATATTAAGATTAATTACACCATAATATATAGATGTTATCTCATAAAATATGCTTTGTTAAAAAAAGTGTGAACTTTATATTATATAAAGTGTTAAAAGGCAATCATCTCAAACTCCTCCATGATGTTGGGCTAAAAAAATTGCATTATGATATATGAGTTTGAATGTGAGTTTGAGCTTTATTGAACCATTAATTTGGGTTGGTTGAGTACAAAGTTTTTTAATCTTTACCCTTAGAGATAGGATATGAAATGAGCATGTACGTGAAAAGGTTGGAGTAGCTCCATTAGAAGATAAGATTAGAGAGAGTCGCCTTAGATGATTTGGTCACATAAAAAGGCGGCCTTCTGACGACCCGGTTAGGAGAGTAGAGGTATTAGATTTGACTTGTGTTAAGAAAGGTAGGGGTAGACCTAAAAAGACTTGGTTAGAAAATATTAGGAATGACCTTTCTTTATTAGATTTAAACGAGAATTTGGCTTTTAATAGGACACAATGGAGAAAAAGGATTCATGTAGCCGACCCCACGTAGTGGGATAAAGGCTTGATGTTGTTGTTGTTGTTGTATAATTTTTTTTTATTTCGTATTAATTTATATAAGTTGAGTGCAATACATATGAATTAATTAAAATTTATATCACATTTATTTTGAAACAAATCAAATAATTCTGGAATTATATATATATTGAATAGTTTATGAAATAGTATCTATCCAAATGGCCCCTTTCTCAAGCATTTCTACGTAAAGCCAAAAATATGAACCTAAATTCCTCCGCCGGCGCACCGCATGTGGAATGGATATCCCAACCGCCATTTGAACCGTCTTCACTGTTCTGTTTTTTCTTGCAACACCGCCGGCTGAGCTCAAACAGGACACAGTTTTCCTTTCCCAATTCTTCGTATCACTTATCAATTTCCTCCAAACCCAAACCCTAGCCATAAAACAATGGAGGGAGAACGAAAGGCACTCCAGTTCTTTTGCATTGGGACCGTTGACACCAAGTACCAAGAGTTACTCTTCCTCTCCGATCGCATCCAATCGAATTTCGCCGCCTTTACGAAAGGATGTCCCTTTAAGGTACTCAATCCTCTGCATCTTGCAATTCTTCAGCCCGTACCATAGGATGGCGATATTGAGTTTCGCAGATTGGTGTCGATCAATTGTAGGGTTTTTGTTTGATCGGTATTCGGAGCGATTCTTTTTTTTTTCTGTTTTTGTTTATTTTTAAATGTTAGGGCGACATTGAAGGAGATGCATTCGTTCGGGAAGCAGTTTTTTTTCTAAGAAAGTCAAGGACGGTAAACGGATTGAGTCTAATTATGGGCCTAGCCGCCACCATTTAGATTTTGTTAACTCAGGAGATTCGTGATAAATGATCGCATGATTCTAAAGGGGAGATGTCTTATTTGTGAGTGTGATCTCTGTTTAATTTTGTTGATGTATGGATCGATGGGTGATATTGATGTTATGAGTATGCTTATTGCTATGGTGAATTGGTGTATTGGTACTGAGAAAGTTTTTGAAGAGGAATAAATGGAAATGGATTTATATGGTTGGTACAAAACTGTGGGATAAGGTTTATGATTGTGGATATGGTTAATGCTTTTGGAGAAGAGGAGGTATTTTGTGGACGGATGATAGGAGGAGATATCATATGGAACATTCCTTAATTCTGTATTTCTTAGTTATTCAATTAGTAAAGATGATTTACTAAGAATACTTGAGTTATTTCTTCCCTTGTATTGGTTAAAGATGCTAATATGCATCTGCCATGATGCATTATTCAATCTGTACTTGTTGGATGCCTAAATCATTTCTCTGACCGATGATTTTGCTGGAGTGAAGCACAAAAGAATAACTAGAAAAAACATAAATGATAACATTGTGTTATCAGTGGTTTGGACAGATGGTGGAGCAGCTAAATGGAGCTTTGCTTACTCTATAATATGTCCCAAGGAAACTTCTTTGCAATGAGCCAACCTTGAGGATCCTGGCTTGTGATCATTTCTATTATTGTGCATCTGGTCCAAAATCATTGCAAATTTGTAACTTTCCCCCCTAACCAAAGTAAAAAAATGGTCTTTTTATCATCTCATACTAGGGGTGAATGATTCAATTTTCAGCTAATCCAACAGTGACTTGAAATCTGATTGCGTATACAAGCTTGTTTAAAATTAGTTCTTGGCTTAAATCTATTTAATTTCAAGCTAACTCAGATTGAATTTGTTCGATTTAGAGTTGGCTCAAATTGGAAATTGTGGTATCTTGGCTATTTGCCATCCTTTTAAAGTTTAGCGAATGCTGATCTTTTCCCAGTTACGATCATACCCAGCAGTTTGACATGATGGTATTATTATTTTCTTTAAAAATTACTTTCAGCTGGAAACTTTTTGCTTTCACTGCTTCGAAAATTCTAGTTTGATGGTAAGCTTGGAACAATTATTGAAATAGCCATTGTAATACAAGAATGGGATGGAGACTGGCTCCGCTAACTCTCACATTTTGCATAATTACTCTTCCAATGCATCTTTCTATCTGTTGCATTTTTCACTTGACTGCATAATTCTATTGAAATGGATTTTTTTCAATGTTTCTTTATGCATTTTGGTTGGATTTGATCTATTTGAAAGCCTTCTATAAGTGGCGTTACTGTTGTTCCCTGCTTTCTTATCTAATGCTGTCACCCTTAGTATGATGCGATCTGTCTTGATGATATAAATAGTCCACAATTCATGTGAGTTTCTTTTCAAAAGATATTATTCACCTGTTCTTGATTCATGAAAATGACAGGTAGAGGTTACTCTAATAGATGTTTCCAGTTCCACTCGCCAATTCAAAATAAGGCCTCCAGAGAATATAGATTTTGTAACTCGAGATAGTCTGCTTTACGACTTTTTGGATGCTGAAGAGAGATTATCCTTCAGGGTACCAGATGATAGGGGTGAAGCAGTTCAAATCATAAGCAAGGCTCTTAAAAGTTACCTGAAAACAGCCCATGAAAATGGCATACTTGTTGGAGCTATAGGAATTGGTGGCAGTGGTGGAACTTCTTTGATCGCACCAGCACTAAAATCTCTTCCTCTTGGAGTTCCTAAGCTCATCGTTTCCACTGTTGCTAGTGGTCAAACGGAGCCATATGTTGGAACATCGGATTTAACTTTGTTTCCATCTGTTGTTGACATTTGTGGTGTCAACAATGTCAGTAAAGTTATATTATCAAATGCTGCAGCAGCTGCTGCAGGAATGGCCATTGGAAGGTTACTGCAGTTTGATATTTCTAGTGAAATTACTCGGAAACCAACCGTGGGCATAACCATGTTTGGTGTGACCACTCCTTGTGTTACTGCTGTTAAAAAAAGATTAATTGAGGAAGGATACGAGACACTTATATTTCATGCCACTGGCATCGGTGGTAAAGCTATGGAAGAGCTTGTCAGAGATGGATTTATTCAGGTATATTGTATAACTTTGTAAAACAATTTAAACTTTTACTTTAAAATTTGATCAGAAACAATATGAACTTTCATAGTAAACTACCACACTAAGTTTCCCTATTGATTCTGGAATCAGCATGCAAATAATTTAGTAGCTAACTTTGGTGTCTTGAAGACTGAATACTTGAAATACCTTTGGAGTATGAGGTGAATATTGAAAATGCCATTATAAACTATACAGAGGAAGTATCTGCATGGAGTATAAAGTAGGCATACCATTTTATACTGTAACAAAAGAAATGTAAAGTGAATTTGCGTGTGAATCATTTATTTTATTGCCATCGTGCAGTAGAGAAAGCAGCCTCAAACTAATGGTAAACATAATCTTAATTTCCATTGAGAGGAAATGATTGGACCTTTTTTTTCCCCTTGTGAACAGGACACAACATTGATGAACTGTTTAATAGTGGTAGGATTAGCAAGAGATTAGTGTCATGTCCTAGAATCTAATTTGAAATAATTATTTTTTTTATCTTTTAATAAATAACATCAAAATTATCTAACTTCATTTATCAGAAATAAATAACATAAATAATTCTATAATTCAAAACATTAATATATACATCTGTATTCAATTTTCAAAATCATATACACTACTCAGTATCTATATAATTATGTCATAACTATTCTGTCATGAGTACAAAAAAAATTAAAACAAAAATAAACATAACCTGAAGAATTCTGTCCATCCTCACATTATTGATCCTCTGCCCTGACTTGAAATCATTTAATTATATATAATAAGCTAAAAAACCTAGCAGGTGAAAGTTTTACCCTAACGCATAATTGAACTTAATTAAGAAAGTGCCAAAATATCCTAACAGTATACAACAAAAGTCATACTGAGCGAAAATTCACATTTTCATAATTTAATCAAATTATCAGATATTACATAAATAATATTATATAGGCGTCAAAATAAATTTTTGAGTAGGCAAAAATTGCTTTATTTTCAAAATTACCCAGCGAAAAATCCTAAATAAATACTCAAAACATTCATAATCTTTATCTTTATAACATATAAAAGTTACGCGGTGAAAGTTTTATCAATACAAAATTTTTCTTATTTTCAGTAACGAAAATACAAATTTGATCAAAAAAATACTATAAACATAAAATTATTGAAATCAGAAATAGGGTAAAGGTTCCTTACAGTGAGACGAGCAAATTTTTCAATAGGTTCAACTGCCAAAAGCCGCTTTGCGATCTCCAAATCCAAGAATTTCTTCTCTCTCCGCACATTTTCTCTAATTTTTCTATTACCCTTTTCTTTTAGTCGAAATCAATAGGGAAAATTGATTGAAAATACTTATTTCATGACTTGGCTTATAATGGATTTATATTTTTTTAATAAAATAATAATATAATATTTAATATAATTACTTAATTTATTCAATTTTTAATAAAAAAATCATATAAATCTATTTGGGACTTTAAAAATAATAGAAAAATATTCATAAAATAACACATTTTATTTAAAAGACTGGTGAAATCAATTTGTAAAACAGACACCTAATGGTCCCAAAATCCTCATTTGTATTGACAGATGTCAATTTCTTAAAGATTTCCACCGGTGCTCAAAAATTATGAAAAATTCGTGGAATTAAAATAGAATAATATTTATCTTATGACGAAGATGATTTTTAATTTTTACTTGCAATAACTCCTGAAAAATTTATTTGTTTGAGTTATTACAATCTATCCACCTTAAAAAAAATATCATCTCTGAAATTTCCCTTAAGGATTCAGACATAAAATCTATATAAATCAAATATGTATGATCAAACTCAAATCAAATTAAAGTCAATTCAAAACTCGTCAAAAATCATACAATCAAGTAGTTCATTCTTTCACATGTCATTCAATTGTGCATTATATGCTATGCCATTCTATTGTTTAAATAAATTTCTTACCATTAAAACTTTCAGTTAGTTATTTGTCTTCTAAATACTGCAAATTATACACATATGACGTCACTAGAGTAGGTGCAGCTGGTCGTGGTTTAATAGCCTCCCTCTAACTATCACTGACAGCTCTGTCATCCGCCCTGTTGGTTGATCTTTCACAATATGCTCTTGACCCTATAGTCCTCAATCCTTCCATCTGTCTGGATTGTCCTACGTTGGAATCAATTCTTCCTTTGAGGACAATCTGCTACCTTATGTCCTTGCCATCCACAGCAAAAACATTATCCAGTTAGTAGGTAGCACTGACTCGAATATCGTCGACCACTATAAATATACTCACCATAACTGGCAGTAGATACTATCGATCCAGATCTCCTTGAATCATTATATATGTTTTTTTGTCATTATCTCTTTCTTTGTTTTGTTCATCTCTACCCCTCTTGCTAACATCATACCTGGAGCTCACCTCATACTCAGCCAAATCAGTCTCTATCAATCTGGCTCGCTCCACCAACTCAGAAAACTCCCGAATCCGCAAAAGTACTAGTAAATGTCTAAGCTCCTGTTGACCTCTAAAAAAATAATTGTCGGAGAACCCGACACCTTCGTTCGGACCAAACCGGACCAAGCCGGCAAACCCTATGATAGAAACTACACCAAAACTGCCCATGATCGCACAATTGTCGCCTCTCACAACATAAAAATGCTCTCTCATTCAGTTCTCTCTCACGCACACAGAAACGCTCTGAGAAACACGCACAAAGGAATACAGAAAGAAGAAACGGAAGCCCATATTGGCGCTCTCATTCGTCTCTAATTCAATCATATTATACTATAATATATATATCATATGATATTTGTATATATATAATATTATAATGTGTATATAATAAAATAAAATAAAATAAAAAGAGCGAGAGAGAGAAAAATAATTTGTAAGCAGGTGGGAGCAATTTGAAGGAAGTCCTGGAGTTGATCCGGTCCCCTGAAGCCCTCAGTCGTTGAGATTATCCTACCGAGGGAGCGCAGACTCTACTCTTCCAATCTCCTCGCCGTTGATTAGCTCTGGCCAAGTCGAGCCAAAGGGCAAATGCCCTCTTTACCTCCCGGCTTAGGGGAGGGGATGCTGGAAGGTTGCCGGATTTTTGAGGGGACCAAAAATATTTTTAAAATTAAATTAATTGCTTAAATTAGCAGGTTGTGCACATTAGAAGACTTGAAGATTCTTTTATGGGATCGATTCGCTCTCACAAATCTCCTCGCCGTCGATTTGATCCGGCTGAGTCAAGCACTCCCTTACCTCCCGGCATCGGGAAGGGGATGCCGGGAGGCTGCCGAAATTTAATTGAAAATTTTTGGACTTAGTGGATTTTGGAAAGCATAAATTTCATTGAAAATTAATTAAATTGTTCATGATTTAACCAATGAATAAAGATAATTAAATGATTAAGTTAAATTCCATTAAAAATTATAATCAACTTAATTAATTAATGAATTAAAATAAAATAAATGCAAGAATGAAATGTTTCTCCAATATCCATCCTATGTATAAATAATTAATCAAATGATGGCTCTCCAAAGTTCTCCAAACAATGAAATTCCCTCCAATAAACAACCTCAAAGTTTTTTTTAAAACCTTTCTGACAAGCGACAGCTCACACAATAGTTCTCTAACAGTGCAACTCTTCAAACAATTGAATAATTACAACTAAAAAAAAAGATACAAATCTTAAGTTGTGATTTAAAATCATTCAGATAAGCACTAATGAATGATTGGAAGACTCGTACTTAGCAAAGAACCTTGAACATCGCTTACCTATGAGTCATAGTTTAAAATCTCTAATGAATACTACAATCCGTACATTGTGGTTATATTGGTCAAAATGCTAATGTTAAATGTCTTGCAAGCAAAGCAAGAGAAGTGTAGTATGGTAAGAGCATACAATCTACACTTGTCAAAATGTAGATAATACACCAATCTTCTAAGACACAAGGCCGATGTATATGTATAGCAAGTGTAATGGTGCTCTTTAATTGGCTTGAAAACAGAAGTGACACATTTAGCTCCAAAAGAAATAATGTCAAGGTTGATGATATTCTTCGTATATGCCATATAAGAAGATGTGGCAATCCCTATCACATTCATCTGAGAATATTGGTCACACAAACATGACGTTATCGTCACACAAACACTTAAAAGAAAAAAAATAGATCAATGGCGTAGAGAGGCAGGGATAACACATCTTAAAATGGAATTTTCGGAGCCCATAGCTCCCTGTTCAACCCTTGTAGAAATCTATAACACTTTTTCTCAACAATAGGGATCAAGTGAGGATCATTCCTAGCAAGAGCAATAATTTCAGGCTCATACTGCATCATTGTCTTACATTCTTGCTCCACTTAATGAAAGCTCATTACATTTGTCGTTGGGTTGACGAAGGTATAAACGACATCCTGAACCATCAATAAATTCATCCTAAGTGATCTCAACATTGATCTTCCTTTGGAATTTCTCTCTCTATTGTCCATTATTTTTTTATTTTTAATGAATAACACCAGAGCTATCTAACTTCATTTATCAGAAATAAATAATATAAATAATTCTAGATTCAAAACATCAATATATACATCTATATTCAATTCTAAAAAATTATATACACTACTCAGGATCTATATAATTATGTCATAACTATTCTATCATAAGTACAAAAGAAAAATTAAAACAAAAAAGAATAGAATTTGAAAAATCTTGACCATCCTCATGTTTCTAATCATATGTTCTGACCTGAAATCATTTAATCATATATAAAGAGCTAAAAAGCCCAATAGGTTGTCAAAACCTATAACTAAATTCAAAGCACAGTAAATGACTAATATGCATGTCAGATATCAAATCATAACAGAAGTATTCATATGATCGTTGAATTAGTGCAAAAACAATAAAACTAATATGCAGTACTAGTAAAATTTATAAACGATAAAATAGTACAGTAAGAAAGCCAATAAATCAGTACGGGTGTCAAATATATAAAGAAATCTTCGTATCACTATTATCAATCTGTAGAGAGATTATATAAAATAGTAAAATCAAATCATCACTAAAGACTGTCAAAATCATATCAATGTAGTAAAATCATATAGAAATATATGCATATTATCCAGTTATTCTATATCAGTATCAAATTAGTATATTATGTATTTAGTATGTTGCATGCTTATTATATAGTGAATCAGTAGTATCAAATAATATCAGTATCTATATTTATAGCAGTAACAATAACAATCTAGTAGCAGTAGTAAAATAATGCAATAATAATAAATTTGTGCAGAGATAGGAATAATGTCTCAATAATATGTATTTCATTAGTCACACTAAACAAATAATAAGTCATGGCTATCACGGTGTTTTTCAGTATCGTATTAGTCTCAGCAAACGTTGGCTCAGTAAACAGTGTCGTCACTCTTTGCCCATCGACATAGTAAATATCTCCTAATAACTCTCAATTAATGTATCATGTGAATTAGTAGATGATAACATCAAACCATGGTATTTAAAGAAAAGCATGTCGGCACACCATCTTGTACAGGCCAATCAGTCTCCAACCAACAGGTCAATCAGTCTTTACTTATCTTTTACGCATATATTATTATCATAGTGCTATAACAATAGTCCAATCACATATCCATATTTATTTTCAATACATTGCAAGAAATAAAGCATAATTTAGCTTGATTCAGAAAGTGTCAAAATGTTCTAACAATAGACAACAAAAATCATATTGAGCAAAATTTTACATTTTTAGAATTTAACCAAATTATCATATATTGTATAAATTAATATTTTGAAGCTCAATTGAACTAAAATACTATTTTTAGATGCTAAAATAAATTTCTGAGTAGACAAAAATCACCACATTTGATAAATCACTTGATGAAAATTTTTAATAAATACTCAAAATATTTATGATCTCAATCTTTATAGCATATAAAAATTTACGCATTGAAAATTTTACTAATACCAAATTATCCTCGTTTTTTGATAATGGAAATACAAATTTAATCAGAAAATACAAAAAACACAACATTATATTGAAATCAGAAATAGGATAAAGTTTTCTTACAGCTAGACAAGCAAATTTCTCAACAAATCTGATTGCCAAAAATTGCTCTGCAATATCCAAATCCAAGAATTTCCTTTATCTCTCCTCACATTTTCTCTAATTTACCTACTACCCTTCTCTGTTAGCCGAAATCAATAGGGAAAATTGATTGAAAAGGCTTAGTTTATGACATGGCTTATAATGGATTTAGATTTTTATAATAAAATAATAAAATAATATTTAATATAATTACTTAGTTTATTCAATTTTCAATAGAAATTTCATATAAATTTATTTGAGACTTCAAAAATTATAGAAAATTTTTCATAAAATAATACATTTTATTTAAAAGACACTGGTGAAATTTGTTTGCAAAATGGATACTTGACGGTTCTAAAATTCTCATTTGTACAAACGGCTACCAATTTTTTAAGGATTTTTACCAATGTCCAAAAATTATGAAAAATTCGTTTAATTAAAATATATTAATATCTATCTTATGATGAAGACGGATTTTAAATTTTACTTATAATAACTCATGAAAAAATTTATTTGTCTGGATCATTACAATTAGTCATTATTTTCTTTTGAATTTTTTGGTTTATCCTGGTTTGTTATTTTGACTAATAGGGTGTCCTGGATATCACAACGACAGAAGTTGCTGATTACATAGTTGGTGGTGTTATGGCTTGCGACAGTTCACGCTTTGACTCGATAATAGAGAAACAGGTTCCTCTGGTTCTGAGTGTTGGAGCCTTGGACATGGTGAACTTTGGAGCTAGATCCACAGTGCCTAATTACTTTGATCAAAGGAAGATTCATATCCATAATGAACAGGTATTGTCTTGCTTAGTAAAAATCTTTTATTAGGTAATTATATTTGTTTGGAAACTAATTCAAGTTTAGAAATTAATTTGAAGTAGGAAAGTATTCATGTTCATGCATTTTCTTAAGAAATATAATTATGTCTATCTACTTATATGTTTGTGTAAGAAAAGCTTCTAGCTTACCTGTACCAAGTCCGGAATCCCTGCATGAAAAAATTCTTTCATTAATTCCATTCCAGCTGGTGTGACTGAAACATGTACTTTTTCCATTCCAGCTGGTGTGACTGAAACATGTACTTTGATTAGAAGATGTTTACTCTACAATTCAATCGTCCAGCCCATTCAAATCCTGCTGTTATTCTTTCTTCTAAATCATTGGAAAGTTGTTTATCCTCGCTGTTTTGTACAGTTGCTAAATTCGAAATAGAGTGAATATTAGGAGTGCGGAAAGTACATTTAGAATCAGAGTTGTATTTTTAGTTCCTTTTTTGTATTTGATCCTTTGTTGCCTGTAAAGATAGGTTTTGTATACACATGATGAAATAAGAAAACAACCTGTCATTCCCTCCCCTCCTGTTTCTGCATGGTATAGAGCAAAAGTGTTAATCCAATGCTAACCTGGCTGTGCCAATTTTATTTATTTATTTATTTCAGAGGCAACATCACAATCCACAAAGACGACTCAACCAAACGTGATTGAATCACTTTCCAACACTGATTAACTCTCATTGGTAATTTTCTAAGCTGGTCTTAGACTTGTTGAATGTATATTCATGGCAGATGAAAGATCTTGATGTGGAACAACATAGCTTAAGTTATTCTTAGGACTAGCTTATTATAGTTTGTTATAATATTTCTAGAATCTTCTTAGTAGTTTATATAAGCAAGATATTGTGAGGAGGGAAGGAGATGAATATTATGACATTTTGAAGCTTTTAAGTTTGAGTTTGTTCCTTATTTTATATCTCTTCTAGCATATTCAGTTCTTCCACCGATCCACTGCATCACATCCAATATGGGAAGATTAGACATATGCAACATATGCAACCTAAGATGCTGAAAATTCTACGGTCATGACATGCTTGGTGAATTACTTGAAAAAAGACATCAGCTTCGACTATATGTGTTTATTTATAGCTAAAAGAACTATGGCATAATGCTACCTAGATCTCCTACATGTGGGAAATTAGTCCCAATTATATGAGTGAAATTAAACTTGATGAAGTTTGTTAGGAAGAAGAAAATATCACGAAGTACTTCAATCCCTGAAGTGATTATGAAAATAAGTGGATCGAATCAATGACTAAGAACCGAGGATTACAATTAAAACCAAAAGATGATTGAAGATCACCATATGTATATCGATTGGGCACAAAGTCCTCTGTTAGTTAATGTGGATTTATATTTGTCCCCTTAGACAAATCTTTATCTCGGGTCTACAATGTACCCTTAGACGAAGCAATTCATAGATGAGACAAGGATCCTTCTGTTAGGTTGGGTCGACAACCTCCTCTGACTAAGTAAACTAGGGACCATGATGACCCGAGATGACGGAACTATGAGATCTTGATCGGGTTCATCATCACTGCCCCCATCATCTACTTTAAGTACAAGGTGGTGAAATCTCTAATTTTAAATATCAAATTTCAAATATCAAAGCTCACGCTGCTACTATATGTCGGATACTACATATTTGTTTGATGACTAGCCTTAATAGAAAGTTCTCTCTTATTATCGAGAGGGGTAATTAACTATAGGGACTTGTGCCTATAGGAAACCTGAACTTAGATCATAAAGTCCTCCCAAATGAGGGCGAAATATATGGGTGGTGTCTTATTCACAATCCAATTTGTCTTCTTAAAATTCGCATTGGAACTTGTTAAAACTCTCATTGACGACCAAAAGAAAAAAGAAAGGGGTCCCCGGAGAGATCAGGGTGCGAATTTTCGGAGCCCACAACAATTTAGAGTTGTCGCAACACAACTTATTAGTACACTTGAGCCTCATCTTAATTATAATATATACTGCAATCGTTGCCTCTTTTAACCATAAATTCAGAACATTCAACCTCTCTATATTTCTCATTTCTTCTGTTCCACCGTGTTTCACATCTTAACTTGTCAGAAGTACATTGCAAAAAATAGTAGAAACTCTTTTTTACAAGACAAGGAAAAAAATATGCAATGCTTAAACTCCGACATGTAAAAATGAGGGCGTCATCCCAAATTAATATGCATATGTTTGAACAAGTACCAAACAATTACTTCCCATATATAGAATTCAAAAAGGCGATTAATTTTGATTGGACAGGTCTAGGGAATTTTAATGGTCGAGGTATTAATAGAATCAGTAATTTGTCATTTTTGAGGGGTTTACGGTGTAAAACTTTTTCTTGGTAAAAATATTGATGCACTAGGTAAGCTGCTATAAATCTTTAAAATGGTTTTTCAGATTTAACAACGAGTTTAGACTGCTCTGTTGTCTCTTCTTACTCGCTAAAACCTTGTGACTGAAGTTCCATAACTTTGGAATGAGAATCATATATAAACAGGTGAATCTAACTGTGTTCATGCTTCTGCAGGTTTCACTCATGCGAACTACGGTAGATGAAAACAGGAAATTTGCCAAGTTTATAGCTGAGAAATTGAATAACTGCCACTCCAAAGTTTGTGTTTGCCTTCCAGAGAAAGGTGTCTCTGCTCTAGATGCACCAGGGAAACCATTTTATGACCCTGAAGCAACATATGCTCTTTTAAATGATTTAGATAGACTTATAGACAAAAACAAAAGCCGACAGGTAATAGGTTTTATTTAAACTTTCTTCTGAACCCATCCATCTAATCTTTACAAAGCAACTTCTACATTTTTTTTTTTTTAAAGCAACTTCTACATTTGATCAGACTATCACTCAATATTAGGTTTTAACTTGTAGGTGAAAATACTTCCATACCATATCAATGACCCCAAATTTGCAGATGCCTTGGTCGACTCATTCTTGGAGATGGATGTCAAGTTTTCCCACAGTACAGTTCCTCAGCAACAAAAAATTCCAGAACTGACACATATTATTGTAAATAAGGATGCATGCAGTCAATCAGAGGTTGACATAGATAACATAGCTCTTTTGCGAAGCCCAGTAGAGTTTCCTGATGCAAGACCAGGTTTTGATCTTCTTTTACACATAAGGCTTTCATTGTTTGCTATAGCTCCATTCAAATTTATTATCTAAAAGCCTTAACTATCTTCTTTATTATTTTGCATGATCAAATTATGTACCTTTATTATCATCATCATCATAAGCCGCCTTAACCTAATAATTTAACTTAATGAATTTTTATTTTGTATTCATTCATTTTGAGTATTGTATGAGTGTGGGCTCCGAAAATTTGCGTCCCGGCTCTCTGTGGCCCATTTATTTTTCTTTCGGGTCATTGAGGAGAGTTTTAATGAGTATATTCCGAGGCAAATTTTTAGAAGGCATATTGGGTTTTGGATAAGACATTACTCAGTGATTCCACCCTCATTTTGCAAGGACTTTATGATCTGAGTTCAAGTTTCCTATAGGCACAAGCCCCTATAGTTAATTACCCCTCCCACTAGAGAAAGAGAACTTTCGATTAAGACTAGTCGTCAAATAGATACGTAGTATCCGACGTATAGTAGCAGCTTATTTAGGTATTTAAAAGTTTAATATTTAAAATTAGAAATTCACCATTTTACACTTTAAGCGAGTGGTGGGGGAGTGATGGTAGACCCGATAAAGATCTCATGGTTCCTTCATCCCAGGTCATCATGGTCTCTGATCTACTTAGTCAGAGGAGGTAGTCAACCCAAACTAATTGAATGATCCTTGTCGGCAGTCATGGATTGCTTCATCCAATTGTACATTGTAGACTTGGGATGAATATTTATCTAAGGGGACAAATTTGAATCAACTTTAGCTAACAAAGAGTTTTATGCCCTATCGATTATATCATATTAATTTGTTACTCAATGATTTAGCAATTGTTGGGGAGCATATGGGCTCTGACAATGACTATAATATAATGGTGCCATACTGCCATTTGGCAGCAAAACCACATAGTTAGAGGGTCCCGGTCATAACCGTTCACCTATGGTGTCATTTGGTAGCGAATCCACCGATTAGAGGACATGTGCTACATTCTTACTAGGAAGAGATAGATTGCAAATGAATCTTAGTGATATTCTCGATTAGACATTTTCTCTTTGTGAGCTGAAGATAATTTCAAAATGTCTACTTCGGAAAACTGCTGTGGAGAGTGAATGGGTATTTTTGCCTTAAGCATTTAGGTGTTTTTATTTCAATTTTAAATATTTAGTTTTTGGGTGATTTTTTTGGAATTTTGGCTTTTTATGGGCATTTGAAAATTTTGATATGCTTTTTTTAAATATTTGTGATACCCTTCGGTTGAGATTTTCTATCAACACGGCCAGCATCGGGGTATTTGTGGGCTTTCTAATTTTTTTTGTTGAACCTTGTCAACTTTGTCTGCTTGCCGACAGAGGATCGAGTTCGTTGTCGGCTTTATACCTTTATTGGTGAATTTCTTTTGTTATAAACCTTGAAGGCCTAATATAGATGTATAAAATAAATATCTCGGTCGATGCTGCAACCTTATATTTGTATGATGGTTTGAACTATGTCGACTATTATCCATTCGTGTAGAAGGATTGGATTCGAACTTGGAATCATGTTTAGACTGCGCAGCATCCTCAAACGTCACGTGTGTACGTGCGGGTATTCATATTTTAATGCATTTTTCATGATGACATGTCTTATATTTTGTAATGTGTGCATGATGTGACTACATCGATGCGTATTTCATTGCATGGGAGGTTTCTATAATGTTCAATTACAACTAGTTTTGCAACTATAACTAGTTTAGCATGTGGTGATCATTTGGGAAATACTCAAGTTTTGTTTTTAAGGGCTTATAAATGCCTTATGTTCGCTTGCATGAATGTTGTGGATCCGGTGATGTGGCGTTGTGCTGCAGTTTATTTGCTACTTTATGCAGGTAGACTATCATGCACTAACAAATCTCCTGCAATTTTTCATAAATGGTTGTGTTTATCATAATAGAGTACACATTTTAGATATCTTGGATCTATTGTTCAGAGTGATGGTGAAATATATGGGAATATTATCAGCAGAATTCAAGTTGGATGGTTGAAGTGGAGGAATGCATCGGGCTTGTTGTGTGATAGAAAAGTACCCCTCAAACTTAAGGGTAAATTCTATAAGATGGTAATGAGGCCTGCAATGCTTTATGGTGCTGAATGTTGGCCATTAAAAGAGAAGCATAATACTAAGTTAAGTGTGGCAGAGATGAGGATGCTCAGCTGGATGAGTGGCTTTACCCTTAAAGATAGGATACAAAATGAGCATATACGTGAAAAGGTTGGAGTAGCTCCAGTAGAATATAAGATTAGAGAGAGTCGCCTTAGATGGTTTGGTCACATAAAACGGCGGCCTTCCAATGACCCGGTTAGGAGAGTAGAGGTATTAGATTTGACTTATGTTAGGAGAGTTAGAGGCAGACCTAAAAAGGCTTGATTAGAAAATATTAGGAGTGACTTTTCTTTATTAGATTTAAACGAGAATTTAACCTTTAATAAGACACAATGGAGAAAAAGGATTCATGTAGCCGACCCCACATAGTGGGATAAAGGCTTGATGTTGTTGTTGTTGTTGATTGTATTTATCATAAGATTGTTGCTTTTGCCTGCAGGCAGTGTATCGTGTTATGCAAGATTTGTTGAATTAGTTATAATTCAGTAATAGACGTTCAAGAGTCGTCAGCCGTCGTATGCTGGTGCAGCCTTGGTCTTCAATCCCACCATGTCAGAGAAAGGCATGTATGGATCTTTAGGGGTACCTGCTTGAAATATTTATAGTTTTTTTCCAGCAAGCACTGAGGTTTGTACACGGGTAATTAGGGTGTTCACTGCCACGCTAGAGAAAGGCAAGTATAGAGCCTACCCGCCTCGCTGCAAGTGTCGTACCATATTCAATCATATGTATCTTTCATATGTTAGACATAACAATTGGAGCACAATTTTTCTTCAACAATCAATCACCAAATAAGTTTTTGTGATACTCAATCAGTTGCTTTCTCCATATTAATAAAAATAATACATGAAGATCCTTTTCTTACTCTATATATTTTCATTAATTTCCTTAGCCTAAAACATGGTTTAAAATTGCGCAATACGAGGCACGCCTCAAGATCAATTTCATTCTTTTAAGCCTCAAAGCCTACGCAAAGAGAACACGGAATGAGGCGTACGCCTCAAGTTTACTGAGGGCGCCTCAAGGCGCGCCTCACCTCAATTTTTAGAGGCGTTCGCCTCTTAAAATTAAAAAAAAAAAATCAAAATCTAGCCTAATATTTATCTATTTGGTTCGACCCACCCTCACTCGCGTCTTCCATCATTTCCAAACCGAGGGTTTCTTCTCCTTCTTCGAGCGACATTTTCCCCTCTTCGTTCCATTCGACTGGCGTCGGCTTCCTTCCACCGAGAGTTGCTCTTCGCCTCTTGATTGGAGTTCTCTTCTACCGTGAGTTGGCTTGGAGTCTTCGACCGACCGCTTAATTTATTTATTTTTACTAACTGCTAAAATCTCTTCTTCTTCGTGGTTGGAGTTTAGGGCTTATTGACAAAGGTGAAATAGCTTTACTTCCTCTTTTTCTTTGCACTCAAATGTGATTTTTTTGTTTATACCATCGCATTTATCGACATCTTCCTTTGGTTTTTATTTATTTTTGGCAAAAAAAATTCTTTTAAATTTATGCAATCTTGCTTTGTTTTATACATACTATTTTCAATGTCATTTAATTGAATGGTTTTCATATATTGTACCTTTTTATATTTTATAAATTATTTACTCATTAGTTGTGGGCTCAAAAAATTCGGCCCTGGCCTCCGCCAGACTGTTGCTTTTCTTTTCGGGGGTTGAGATCTCCATAGTATCTTCATCGCCATATTCAACTGGCAAATGCTGTTATAGAGGCTGGAAACACTGGAGCCACCATCCAGTCATTGCAGTTTCTGAATTGAATTATTTGCTGATTTGTATACAACATGGGTGATTGAGATGCTGCAAATCACAGGGGCCTGTTGTATTCACTATTGATCTGACAGAGGGCTTTGTGCCCTATCGATCATATTCTATTGATTTATATCTCAAGGATTTGATGACACTAAGGAGTATATGTTGGAGGTTTCAATAATGCATTAGTGGCATCAAATCCTTGAGATATGTATCAATAGGATATGATCGATAGGGCACAAAGCCCTCATTACTTGCCACCAATTTTTCTATGTGGGATTATTGGACTTCTCTGCACCAGGATAAGTGACTAGCCAGAGATGGAAAGAGAAATCAGTCCCCAGCGGAGTCGCCAGGCAGTAGTATGGAAGAGGACGTGACTACCCGAGTGGATTCCTTTTTGGGATGAACTAACACATCATCCTTTGTGGTTGAAATTTTGGAGCCTACGTACATTTAGTAGTGATATGTGAGTCCTGCACCGACTCAGCCCGTCAACCAAGCATAGGATATGATCGATAGGGCACAAAGCCCTCATCACAGTCACCAATTTTTTTATGTGGGATGATTGGCTTTCTCTGCACCAAGCCAATAATTCCCCTTCTTGGAATGATCAAAGATGCACCAATACTTCCTTAACCACTTGAGGAAACTTTAATCTGAGTCACTTGAGTTCATCAAATGCCCGATCCTGGTGCAGAGAAGGCCAATCATCCTACATAGAAAAATTGGTGGCAAGTAATGAGGGTTTTGTGCCCTATCGATCATATTTTATTGATTAATATCTCAAGGACATTGAAAACTCCAACAGTAGCACCATTGCATGTAGATTGAGATGACAATATACCCCCGCACGTGCACTGTAGTTTGTATACACATAGGTATTCCGCGGACTGCGATCGAAATGAACTCCTTTGGTCAAGGTAGGTGAATGACGGGATCCCCTGAATGACTCTCCATTAGTATATAAAAAATTTATAATTTTATGTTTATGCAATCTTTTGATTTTGAGGCTTACGCCTCAAAACGCCTTGAGGCTTATGCCTCGCCTCACAAACGAAAAATGCCTCAATACACGATTACGCAATTTTAAACATTGGCTCAAAAGGCCCTTTCAAGCATAAAACCAAATTGATTCTTCAATATTAATGGAATTTTTTCGATTCTATCGTACTATAACTTGCCTATAACTTTATAGACGACTCATTAGCTTAATACTCTTATAATATGACAATAATGAATATTCCTTTATTCATTAACATTTGCTCTGAATGCTTCTTCTCAAATCATTTTGTATCCTTTTTAGTCTTGAAAACTCCAATTTTCTTCTCAAGCATCACCTATAATCATCCAAATATCAATGTGTATCTTATCTATCTAAAGTTTTATTTTTATGCATCTTCTTGAAAGTTAACTCCAATTTACGTTTCTTGAAATTAATCCATTGTGTACCTTATTATTTTGTCAATTCTGCCAACAAATACTTCATTCGAAAGACTCATTTAATAATGCTAAAATTATCATGTTCATCTCTTGTCTTTGTCTTTAACTAAGGCAATAGTTTCTTTAATTTACCCTTATTTATCTTCTTAAAAGTTAATTCTATTTTACTTTATTGAAATTCTGATTAAGTTCAATTCCCTTATAATTAATATCTCAGGGTTTTGACATGTACAACTAGTATTTGGTGTGTATCTTTCTTTTTTCTCCATGGGTCTTTTTTCTCTCCTATGACCTTATATTTCTCTTAATATCTGTCCATTTCCCTTAAAACTTTGTCCGATTTAATTTTATTGCCGTACTTCTAGGCAGGCTGCAAAGTTCTCGTTGTACTCTTTAAACTCTCATTGGTCATAATCTCTATCATATTGAGTTTCACTTCATCCAAATTGTAATGAAGGTCAATAATACTGAAAGGAACTGATAAATAAACAAGTTCGGTTACTCATGGACTCTATTCTCATCTTTCCTAACCCTCTTATTATTTGGTTGATGGCATTCTTACGGCAGTCTATTGAAGTTCTTGGTAGGTGAGAATAAGCTAGCATGATGTTAAAATGTACTGCCTTATACTCTGTAGTATGTACCCTCCCTCTCTCCATTCTATGGTGGTGAGGTCATATACAATTCTAATTATGAAGTTCTCTGCCTTGTTTGTTAATCATTATGCAGAAACTTTAAGGAGGACCCAAACTATATTAGAACAACTGAAGCAGCAGATAAATCAAGGTGTACCCATCATTGGTGCAGGAGCTGGAACTGGCATATCTGCAAAATTTGAAGAAGCTGGAGGTGTGGATCTGATAGTTGTATATAATTCTGGGCGATTCCGCATGGCCGGAAGAGGTTCTTTGGCAGGGCTATTACCTTTTGCTGATGCAAATGCAGTTGTACTTGACATGGCTAATGAAGTGTTGCCTGTAAGTTCATAGACCGTTTTAGAATTTGGAAGTATGAAATATATTAATTTTGCAAAATTATATAAAAAAGGAAAGATGAAAAAGAAGAAACTTTCAGCATTGCCAAACTGTTCCAGATCAGTGTAATTCTATTTTAAAAGAGGAAAAGCACCGGCTCAGGATATCCTGACCAACAATTTTTGGTCAGGATAAATCAAAATAATTGAATATACTTTAAGATCAATATGATATATATCAAAATTTATTTTTGCATATTCAATAATTTTGAGACTCATACTAATCAAAATTTAGTTAGAATATCATAATCCAAAATATTTCCTTTAAAAAAGGAAACTAATTAACTTCGCTTCCTCCCCAAATCCCCGACCCCCTCAACAGGTGGTCAAGAGAGTACCAGTTCTTGCTGGAGTGTGTGCCACTGATCCATTTCGTCGAATGGACTATTTTCTGAAGCAGCTAGAAGCAACTGGATTTTCTGGGGTTCAGAATTTTCCAACGGTTGGACTGTTTGATGGTAACTTCCGCCAAAATCTGGAAGAGACAGGAATGGGCTATGGGTAAGTGGTTTCAGAATTATCTTTTCCTTCAAAGTTATATATTATTATTTCAATTATTGGACTATCAAAAAAAAAAAACTTATCTAGATTGGAGACCGAAATGATCAACAAAGCTCATAGAATTGGTCTCTTAACAACCCCTTATGCATTCAACGAAGATGAAGCTACTTGGATGGCTAAGGCTGGTGCTAATATTATTGTTGCGCACATGGGTCTTACTACTGCTGGATCAATTGGTGCAAAAACTGCTCTTACATTGGAGGAAAGTGTCAACCGTGTTCAAGCCATTGCAGATGCTGCTGTTGCCATAAATCCTCATGTTATTATTCTCTGCCATGGAGGTAAACTTCTAACCATGCGCTTATAAATTCACCTAGCCGTTCTTTGCATTGTTTAATATTGCGTGCAAAATACTTATATATATATATAATGTATTTCTGCACAATCTAATAGGATTGTAATAAAATAAGAGAGAATTAGCAGGCGAAATTTTTATCACAGAGGTAATAGGAGTGTGTTTGGTGAACGCAAGAATCTTTAATAGCTGATGAATAAATTTAGACCATGATAAGACAATGTCATGTAATCTATTCAGAGATTTATGCACATATCATATCGTTTAAAAGCTTCCTTATTTATGAAACTGATACCTAGATCTTTAAAATTAGAACCCTAGTGTATTTGAGCGTCCGAAAATAAAGTCATTAAGAATTTAATAGAACAACAAAAAGCCTTTATCTCACTGTGGGATTGACTACATGAATCCTTTTATCCATTGTGTTCTGTTAAGTCAAATTTTAATCTAAATTTAATAAAGAAATGTCATTTCTAATATTTTCTAACCAAGTTTTTTTAATTTTACATCTACTTTTTCTAACATAAGTCAAATCTAATGCATTTACTTTCCTAGCCGGATCATCGGAAGGTTGCCGTTTTATATGACAAAACCATCTAAGGCGACTCTCTCTCTTTATCTCTCTCTCTCTCTCTCTCTCTCTCTCTAATCCTATCTTCCACTAGAGCTACTTCAACCCTTTCACGTATATGCTCATTTCATATAATGTCTCTAAGAGTAAAGTCACTCATCCATTTGAGCATCCTCATCTCTACAACACTTAACTTAATATTATGCTTCTCTTTTAATGGCCAACATTCTGCACCATAAAGTATTGCAAGTCTCACCACCATCTTATAGAAATTTTCCTTAAGTTTGAGATGGACTTTTCCATCACACAACAAGCCCGATGCATTCCCTACTTCAACCATCCAACTTAAATTATACTAATAATGTCCACATCTATTTCAACATCACTCTCAACAATAGACCCAAGATATCTAAAACGTGTACTCTTATTAATGACTTGATCGGCCAAACTCACAATCCTCTCACTAGATCTATTATTATTAAAATTATACTCCATGTATTCAGTTTTAGATCTACTCAAATGAAAGCCTTTAAACTTTAAGGTTAACCTCCATAATTCAAGTTTACCTTCATCTCTAATCTCATCAACAAGAAGAATATCATCAGTAAAAAACATACACCATGGTACAACCTCTTGCTTATGTTTAGTGAGAACATCCATGAATAAAGCAAAATGATATGGGCTTAAGCCTGATCCTTGATGTAATTTGATGTAATCCTACTGAAATAAAAAAATATTTGGTCAAACCACCTTGTGTTTTAACACAAGTAAAGGCTCTTGCATACATAGGTTCCAATAAGAATTTATTAAAATAAAAAATATATAATTTGCGGTTTTATTGTGCTATATGAGATTTGACTCTTTGTCACCTAATACTCTTTCTATTTTTCACCATATAATACTATTTGTTATAAATTATTCTCTATTTTTTTAGTAGATCTTTTATCTTTTATTTGAACTACACTTGATTCTCTAATAGTTTTTATTTATAAAGGAGATAAAAATCACTTTCTTTGGTACAAGAAAAAAAAAAACATTCATTGATCATTGGTGATTATTTGTTGCCATAGATATAGCAAAATAATCTAATTAAAAATTCTATAATACTCGTCTATACTCATATAAAATTTGTTTGGTAATTTAATGCATGGAGCTAAATTTCTTAGCTGATGAACAAATAGTGAATTTTATAATGGTTAATTACATTTTGTTTTGTTACAGGCCCTATTTCAGGTCCTCGGGAAGCTGAATATATACTGAAGAGCACAAAGGGAGTCCATGGATTTTATGGTGCATCTAGCATGGAGAGGTTGCCCGTAGAACATGCTATTACAGACACAGTGAAGGAGTACAAATCCATATCCATAAAGAGAGACTAATACATAATCCAGCAGTATGCATCTCTTCGTTGCCCGTTAAATTTTACAATTTATCACTCGAGCGAGCTGAATTTATACAAATAATTAGCTCCAATTCGTGCTCTGATCGAATTGTCTTTTGTTTTTTTTCGCGAAAGTATATTATTGTGAGGATCACTTATTGTTCTTATAAGTGGATCTGGCTTTGCTCACATTCCTGCTGAGTTAATAATGCATGCATTAAACTATCGTTGAAGCACATGAAACTATGATCACAAGAAAATATACTGAGGGTATTCTGACTTGCATGTAATTAAAATAGTTATTAATTAGTTGATGACAATCTCTCATCTAAAGAAAAACTCATAATTTTAAGGATTATCTTGAACAAATGTAAGCTCTCTTTATAGGAAAATTATTAGGTGTGAAGATTGGACGCAAAGATGCATCTATATCCAGATATCCACTTAAAATTTGACAATGTTGAATGCATTTTAATTGCACCTTTTTGTGTGTTTTACCTACACTTTAGTTGCACTTTAATTATACTTTGATTGTTCTTTTATTGAGTTTTACCTGCTCTTTTGTTACATTTTTTTATTGCAATTTTACTGTACTTTGACTATGTTTTTGGTGCACTTGACTTAAAATTTCATCGACACATTAAATATATAAATTAAAAAATAAATACAACGTGTCCACTTTTAAGTGGATGACTGGACGTATCTCCGATATCCACACCTAATAATTTTCCCTCTTTATAAGAAAAAAAAAAAATGCATTCATGTTTTCATTATAAAAATGTACGTCCTAAGATCAATTTAAAAAAGAAAAAAAAAATTCGTATACTCCATTTCACAACAAAATATCCAACTGGTAAAGCAAAATTCTCTTAAAATTTCAAAATCCCTCAACAAGGTTTATATAGCAATCAGCCAAATAAAAACCCAAGGCTCGCCCATCCCTTCAATAAATAACATAAAAAAAAATAAAAAACTATCCTAAGAAAGACCTAAAATACAAAAAAAAAAGTGCGTTTATATGATAATCTAGTCTACTAGTCTAGTATAGAAAATGCCGATGAAGCACCCAGCGAAGCATAATTATTAATTAATATGGCTGCTTCCCCTATAGGATAACTCACTGAACATCCATCTGTATTCTGCATCGAATATTTTAAAATTATAACCATAAAAATAATAAATAGAATCCAATAACATTAACGAAAAGCAATGGAGAGTAATTGATTTTTCTATTACCTTTTTTTTTTTGGTACTGAGAGGGGTTGGTTCTACACAGCCATTTTCATCTCCATCTCGGGATGAGGATCATAACCAACAAGAGTGAAATCGGCTGCAATGAAAGAATCAATATCCTTCTTCTCAGGATTAATCTTTAGAATCTGCGTTGCATTTGAAAAGCCATTGAAGATATTAATAATGAAACTTCAAATAAAATTCCATGCTGCTATAAATATATAGATGCTTACAGGAAATGGTTTAGGTTGCCTTTGAAGCTGCTCTCGTAATGGCCTTACATGGGTCTTATAGACACGGGCATCTCCAATGGTGTAAGTAAAATCCCCAGGTACGAGATCTGCCCATTCAAATAAAACAGCAAAAAGTGGTAGAGAAATTAAATTCAATAAAAAAAAATGAAACGAACCCTCATTAATTACTTCCACACTAAACACGTTCTTCATATGGTTAACTAAAAAAAAATGCTTATATCTAAGGAGTTGGTTAGGATATATATACCACAAACTTGCGCAATAATATATATCAGAAGAGAATAGGAAGCAATGTTGAATGGCACAGCAAGGCCCATATCAGCAGAGCTCTCGTAGATTTGACATGAAAGTTCTCCATTCTCCACATAGAACTGGAAAAAAATAAAATAAAATTCCAAAGAAAAATAAATCAGCTTCATTAGCAACAACAGTCTTATTCGATTCAGTTATATGAATTCTTTTTCGTTCATTTTTTTCTTGTAACGAATGTATTTGAGGAGTTCAAGGTAGGATCAATCTTTTGTCTAACTTCTAATCATTTTGGCTTGGGATTTAAGACTATAGACTTTTCACTTAAATTGCATCTTCCTTCCATATTCATGATCCATGAACTCATCCATTATTTCATTATCAAAAGGTTCTGTTGTCCTCACTTTAAAATTTAAAAAAAAAAATGGAATTTACGTATGGAATTTGTTATTTTTCATGATAGAATGGCATGATGCAAGCACAAAGAAAAAATATACAACTATAAATTATTATTAACTTGGTGACTCATACTTGAGGCAATAAAAGGAAATGTATTTGGGATGATTTAGATTGCTTAATTCTACATCAAAAACATACATGGCAGTTGAGAATAATGGACCTTGCAGTGCACGCCACACTTTTGCACCACACAGCAAAGCTACTATATTTATCAAACGAAAGATAATTATGTTAAAACACAACAAATGTTTGAAGTAAAAATAGTAGCAAAGTTCACTTAAACTACCCTTTGTTTGATCACTTTCTGAAAAAAGAAAAGTGGATAAACGAAGCAGAGAACACATATAAAACAATAAAAAATCAATTTCTGAAGAAAACTAACTTGTGAAAACATCTGACAAGGTCGACGAGACATTTCTTTGAGATCAAAAGGATTCCAGGCTGATAGAATAATCCGTCGATCATTTGGCTTTTTCTTTATTTTATCAATGACATCTAACAGTTGGTCAAACCCTTTCCCAGTATAATCCGTATGCATGTCAATATATCTGTTAAAACACTATCATCATCAACAACTTCCAAGTTGAAGAAGAAAGAAGTAGAAAATCTAAAATATTTCAGCTTACTCAGCGCCTAAGTGTCTCCACTGAAAGCCATAGATAGGTCCTGAGTCACCTTTTTCTCTACGAGCTAGACCAACACTAGAAAAGAAACAAAATTGAAAAAAAAATTGCAAAAACAACAAATTTTCAAAGAAGACACTATTAGTAAAGCAGACATGATATAAGATTAAAAAACACCTGTCAAGAAAATCTCTTGAAGCATTCCCATCCCATAGGCATAGTTCTCTTGACTGAAGAACCTGTTCACATACAAAGTGCACGTAAATAATCTTTAATTATTGATCAATTAAATAAATGTTTAGTTTACTGCATTGGAAAGAAGTTCCAACTTTTTTTAACTTGAGCCTGTTCATCAACTTCTTTTAACTTACACCTTTTATAATGGTGAATGTATATTTATATTTAATAGAACTCATGGGAAAAAAATTTGTGTATACTCACAGGCATCTTTCTACGCAAACATTCTATCGATACATCCATCCACTTAACTATCCTTGCATGAATTAAAATGCTCTGAAGCACAAATATGCTTGAAGAAATATATCTACAATTACATCTCAGTCTATGCATGCATAACCACAGATGTTAATAGGCATACATGAGATAAACCCACAAATATACTTATATACCTATGCACAGAAGTAGAATCATAACAACATTTATGCGGTCAAAAGAACAATTGGGGCGTATTCCCATAACAGCATCATCTGGAATATTTCCATAAAAAAGACGCACATTAAAAATTCAACTATAAAGCTAGCATTTGTAGATTTTAAAAAGGAACAATTTGTTGAAATCTTCCATTTTTAGCAAAAAATAGGGGCTATAAAGAAATTGATGCAAAGTCTAAGACCAGCTTCTTTGAAGAACCCTACCTCAAACTTCTAGTTGTATGGATATCGTAGTCAAGTTTCAGTACAAATAACAAATAAGTTCAACCACACCAATAAGCAATTTTAGAGAGCTAATGCTAGAGGTTTCTGCACCAGCATGGACTTACACAAGGATTATAAATGAAAGTTGGATACTATTAACATATAACAATCAGAAGAAAACATCAGTGTCTGCATTCCATGTTTAAAGAAAAAGGACCATAGTATTAGGGAAGAGTGTCACTAGTCATCATTTACAGGTGTGCATGCATAATCATATGATGCATAGGCATGGTAATGGGAAAACTGATTTAATTGAGATGACTATTAAATATGATGGAAAGAAGAAAAAACTATTAGTGAAAAATGATACCTTGGCATTTGTTGAACCACTTACGAACCACAGTAATTCTTCAACAACAACGGACCAAAGTACTCTCTGTGAAACCACTTCTAACAAATCAACATTGCTCACAATAACAAAATCTTATCATGCGCAATTGCTACGTCACACAGTAAAGCATCATGAAGCAAAATATATAACACAAAATGGAAAGAATGCAGATTAAAACAAAATAAAGGTAGCCAATTAGATGAAGCTATATATAGCCACTGAGTAGATGATTCTTTTTCCTTTTCCTTTTCATGGCATAGGAGTTGACACAACACACTTTACCATCGTTGGACCTAACAGGGAGGTGGTTAGGTAAAGAGATCTACTTTTCAATAGACTAAATATAAAATGAAACCCAGAATCATATTTTTTAAAAGAACACTTTAAATGAACTAGTTATACAAAAAGTATTTTTTTCACTTGAAAATTATAATCATCAACAACTTTGAAAGGAAGATGGTCAACTAAAATAATATTTCATTTTTCTTGATACACTAAAAGTATAAAACTTAATTCATTAACTAATTTTGTTAATTTCAATAATTATAACCACTTCTTCATGTTATGTCTCATAAATCATAATTCTTAAAATCAAACCTATAATCTTAATTTTTAAAACATAAGACTTTGAATGAATTAGTTAAACAAAAACTATTCTTTCACTAGGAAATTCTAATCATCAACAACATTGAAATGAAGACAGTCAACTAAAATGATAATTCATTTTTCATGATACAATAAAACTAAATTATTAATTGATTTTGCTAATTTCAATGGTTATAATCACTTCTTTATGTTGCATCTCATAAATCTGCACAGATACCTACTTTAACTACATTGTGGTTAAATCCAATATGATTTTGAAAAACACAATGAAAGGGCCTCACATGCCAGACCCCAAATAAATTCAAGATCCAACGGGGTTGTCTTGGTTGCAACAAGGAAACTAATCCTATTTATCTCTCAGTTGCTTATACAATGTAATGGCAAATTTCTTAAGTTAGCGAAGTAGTACCTTGGTAGTAAGAAGTGGAAAAGATCTTCTCAAATTGAATCGCATCTGGAGGGAAAAAAAAGGAATTGAATTGCATCTTGAGAGAAAAAAACAGAACCCTTTTTTTTTTTTGGTCAAAATCTTGTGATGAGAAATCAAAGTGATTAAATAACAAGCATAAGATGTTATATAACTACCTGACAACTGAACTTTGATAGTGTCTCTATCCCCATTCTACCACTCTTTGTAGCACCATGTGATATGATATCTTCCACAAGCCTAAGATAAGTGTACTCCTCATGCTGCTCAAATATCATCTTAGGAAGAAACGAGAATTGTTGGATTTCAAATTTATCCTTGCATGAATCTCCATCAGTTGCTTGACCATCATACTGAATCTGGGATTGACTTGACTGACTCCTAACACGTACATATGTCACAAAAGAATATCTAATGTTATTCTCTACCAATGGAAAAGATGAGAACCAAGGCTGAAACACTGAAACATCAACTGCTGGGATGAATGTGTCACATTCAATACTTGCTTCTATGTCTGTGAGATGGATGGCATCACATCCGGGTGCATTCAACACATCCCTGCAACAAAGTCAAGAATATTGATTCCCTTACAACTAAAATCTTGAAACAACAAAGAGCTCACCTCAGTATGTGGCCACCACCAATCACAAACACTTTCTCAGTGGAGAAACAATAAGGGGAGGAAGCTAACAGATCTAAGGCAGAGCTCATGTTGCTGCATATAACAACATTTTCCACTGTGGCAATATCAAGGCTTCCAGAACGGGTCAATACAACATTCAAACGACCTGGCAAAGGTCTTTTCTCGATAGGAATACTTTCCCATGTCCTCCGACCCATAATCACTGCATTCTTTTTGGTGGGATCTGATGTACTCATCGTGAGCTCCTTGAAAAATTTGAGATCAGATGGAAGCTTCCATGGCAACTTACCATCTTTGCCTATGCCCATTTCCCTAGTAGCAGCAACAACAACTTCAAAAGTCCTTGGAGGATCATTTTTTGCAATGCCATTAGGTATGTTTCCAAGTATCTTATCAGCCATCACAGCAGCACTGTGGCAATATTGACAGCTTGAAATGCTTCTGAATGTTCCAATTACAACAGAATGCCTCTCCTGTACAAAACCAAGGGCCTCAACTATTTATGAAAATGATAAAACCTGAACTTGAAAGATTAAAAAAAAAGAGATAAATTAACCATGAGAACTGAAAATCAGAAGACTAAATTATTTGACAGTGAATTAAGTAAATCCTGAGAAGGAAAAAATCGTAAAAGTGCAGCTGATGCCACATGCTAGGAAAAAGAAGCATGTTAAAGGGAACATATGTGTTTTGAACCACCTTGAAAGGAATGATCACTGAGCTGAATATCCTGAACGTCAACATCTGAACCAAATACTAAATACAATCAAACAAGCATGATAAAAAGAACAGTGCCGCCGTAACAAATTCACCAAAAGCTCAATTAGATGGATAGAACCAAAACAAGTTGAAATAGAAAGGGCCAACAGGATATAGAATGATGAAGTTTCCCGAAAAAAAAACCCTGAAAGGATTGTAAATGCCACAATAACATATAAATCAAAATCATCGCTTAACAGCGGATAGCAATGGAAACAAAAATTAGCGAATTCCACTCTAAAAATTTGCTTTAGGAAATGTGATTGTAAGAAACTTTTTTAATGATGTTTCAATAATAATAAAAATGTTTCAACATTTTGTCAGTTTTGTGTGTTTAGAATTCTAAGCAGAAGAAAAAAGAAGAACCTTTGAATAAGGATAATTGTCGGATTTTGGCATTATTTAGTTCAAATCCTGCCAAATAGCAAAATGAAAAATATAAACCCTGCAGAAAATTAAATCCCATTCCTTCTCCGTTTTCCCTTAAGGGGCTGTTTGGTATCGGATTTATGTTGGGATTTAAGTCGGATTTACGCTAAATCCAGCCAAACGGTTTTTGTGAGCGCGTTAAATCCCGGTATTTCATAAATCCCGAATTTAGGGATTTAAGGCTTAAATCCCGGATTTACTAAATCCCTCGGTTCTGTGGATTTAACGGGATTTAGCCTAATAAGCGCGCGAAAGGGAGAAAGTTACCTTCACAGCTAGCGAGCTCCTGTTCTTGCTTCCGATCAAAATGTCGTAATTTCCGATCGGACAGGGGGGACAGACGTAGAAGCAGCGAAGTCGAATAGCCAGGAGGAAGGAGCCTACGAAGCGACGCGTGCAATCTATACACCTCCTGCAAAGCAACGAAGCCGAGCAGCAAGGACGAAAAGAGAAGATGAAAGGCAAACCTAGACGCCTTATGTTATTATTGATTAACTTAATTAATAATTAATAAGTACTTTGTACATAATATGTTATTAAATTCATAACACATTAAATTTTATTTTAAATTATACATTTATTTTTAAATTACTTTCTTCACATTTAAATCCCTAACTATCATAAATCTTGAAATATGTACCAAACAGTTTTTCAGAATTTAACAGGATTTAACATTTGACATACCAAACAATTTCTCTTGCATTATAACTATTGTTATTGTATTCATCTTATAGTAATTGTATTATATTATAAATGTTGTGATGTTGTGTTCAATCTCTCATAATCATAATCTACTATTTTATAATTATTGGGATTTAGATGTGCTATATTTATTATACTATTATGTTAAATCTCTTATAATTTATTATGTTGTTAGTATTGTTATAATATGTTATAATCCATGTTGGAATTTCATTCAAACCTTAAATAATATTTGAAGCTTATTCAATCATTCTTCGAACCTTGTTTGATCAATGTTCGTACCATACATGAACTTTGTTTTCTCCACATTCAAATTTCATTGAAACCTTACACGAATAATATTTGAAGCTTATTCAATCATTATTGAAATCTTGTTAGAACCATATTTATACAATGATTGAAAAATAATGGCATAATATTCAAATCTTGCTCTTAACTTTGTTCAATCATGTTCAAATAAGCTTCAAACCTTATTCAAATAAGACTCCATTCATGTTCAAACATGAACCCAAACTTTACTGCTATATGGTTCTACCCTCGTTCGAATCATGTTAGGAGCTTATTCGGACCAAATTTGATAGTAACAGATGGTAAATAAGTACTTTGGGTATTAAAAGCAAAAGTGTTTTGGTCTGAAATAAACTTTCATGCATAAATCTCCAATTTTTACTATTATGAGGCACATAAAATCAAACCTCCCAATTAAAAATATGTTCTCATAGCCCAATCAAATGGGTTGAATCAGCTTTTTCATATCTAAAAATTGAAAGGAAAAATTTAACAATAAAGTTTCAGCAAGAAATTTATCATGAATTAGACACTTAAGTACTCAAAACAATCAGAATCTTCCAATCAAATTCTCTCATTACACTGATGGAAACAAATCACAGTATGGGAAATTATAATAATAATTAAAAAAAAAAACATATCTCAGTCTCAAACAAATAAATGTTTAATAAGGAACAAACAGAAATCTTTGTGTATAATAAAAGAGAGTGAAATATGATAAAGACAGGAATCATTTTGTTCTTCACTCCATCTCTTAAATCTCCTCTCTCTTTGAGTTGGCGATAGAAAGAAAAGCCCCTTCTATCACCTGTCAGAAACCATTTTCTCTTAACAAATCATTAGTGATCAAAAGCAAAACTTCCTCTTCTGCAAAAAACATATGAATAAGTATACAGTAAGAGACATGGCAACAATCAAATGAAGAGAACAAAGCCAAAATTATAAATGGAGCTTCTACTAACCCGGAATTTAGCCTCTTCCTGAAAATCAATGTATGCCAACAGTTCATCTTGCCTCATAAGAGCTTGATGCAAAGCCTATTCAAGTTCAAAAAAAAATGTAAGATACGGCTTAAGGAGACTCAAAAATCTCCATCGTTTTGAGATTCAGACACGTCAATGAATCTAATTATACTGCCATTGAAAAAACTTGATTCTACAGTTTAGATGGCTTCAGTTGTAACCAATCTGAAGCCAATTAATATTTTCGATTTTGCTAATTTCAACAAAGTTTCGGGCAAAACTCAGACTCCTACTCAAAATTGATAGCTATTGTATGAAAGTTTATTATTATAACTCAAAATCTTGAAGGTCCACAAAAATTCTATCCTTTGAGCTCCATTAAATTTCAAGTATTGAAAATTGAGGCATATTTAGATAACTCTTTGTTTCAACTCTTTTGTAAGCCTAATTACTCTACTAATTCACCATAATCAAATATTAAGACCTTGCATTATACCTGTTTTGTGGCAATAAGTTCAGCTTCTAATGCATCAACACGGCGGACGGCAGCATTGAGTAGTTCTTCCTTCTCATGAGGCATTTCTGATGGTTTTGATTGAAGAATATCAATCTTCTCTTCCAGTTCACCAAGCCTCTTCAAAACAGATGACAGGAGGTCAGCATCTTTGAGTCCAGGAGCAGGCGATGGAGGCTGGAACTCTTTGGAGGTAGAATCCCGAAATAATGCTGCATCATGCCAATCTGATTCAGGAGTTTCTTCCTGAGGCTGCTTTGTCACACGGCTGATAACCATAAAGAGCAATGTATATAGGGTCATTACATATGCAAGTATCTGCATTTTAAATCCTTCCGAATACTTCTTCACATCAACCAAAATAGCTGATGAGCCTGCACCAAGGAAAAGTTTTTCATTATTTTCTTAACGAATATGGAGATATGGATTGAAAACTGTACAATAATCTTTGCCTATAGATGAAAACTATTAGATAGAATAAGGAAATCTCAGCTCAGACCTCAGACAAAAGAGGATGGTTACATTAGTCTGGGAAGCATGGAACACTAGACTCATTCAACTCATTAAGCCAATAGTTCCTCTTGCCTCTATTATACTTAAATAGCCTAATTACTCTATGGTATTCTTTCAGCTTCAACTTGTTGCCTCAGATTTTTCAATCATCTTCACATCACTAATTAATTAAATATTACCATATCGATACAATATGTGCAGCTTTAGCAGTCATGCGTGTATAGACAAAAAAAAAAGTGTAACTGCCTTTGTGTAGTCACATTGCCTTGATCAAAGGCATTAATACGACATCTAACAAATCCCAGGATGAACCCCAGCCCATCGAGAGCAGGACAAAAATAAAAGAAAAGAAAAGAGATTTCACTAAGCTCCTCGAACAGAGAAGTTTAATTAAGAAAAAAGAAAGATCACGTGCAGTAGATTATTGAAAAGTAAGAAAGATTCAAAGGATTGTCCAGGCTCTTAAACGTGACAAAGAAATTGAAATTGCTACGATTGTTGCTCCAATCAAGAAGCTAAATCAAAAGAGGTCAAAAGTTCTTCAACTAAGGTTCTTTTCTGTATAGAATTTTGTTTTCTGTTTCTCCTCTCTTGAGTTTTAGCTTTTCTTTATCGATAATTAAGTAATGGAATAGTTATGATTGGGACATTATATTATAGTTCTATAAAATTCAAACTACACACATTTCGATCATTCTATCAGCTTATATTAGTTTCACAACAGTTTCCTAAACCCTAAACAATCACAGCTCTTAAAAGCATTTTAGATGATTTTACCAAATAACTGCTTTATTCAACAGGGCAATGCCACAAAACGGTATATCGCATAGCACAACTGAAGACAAGAAGGACATCAGAGCCTAAAAAATTACCAATAGCAAGAAAGTAGCTGTACAAGACACCATTTTGCTGAAATATTACGCATACAAGTTTCTAGCAAGGATTCTAACTTTGCTTCAATTTGGAAAGGTGGTTCGGTTAAAATTAACACCATAGCAAACTACCTGCTGCAAAATTGCCCGGCTACTTCAAAAGTATAATTATGAAGCATACTATATTAGCAAATAAAGAACATGGAGCATGGACTAGGGGCACTTTTTTTATGTTTATAGTTCAATACAAAGCTTACTTCTACGCCTTGAAAATGCTTCAATTTCACTTTACAAACCTTTTGACTCAGATTTCCTCCTGCTCGTGTTCTCTTTCTTCCATTCTGCATCGACAGCCTTGTCAACTGTCAAGATACGTTCAGGCTCCGAGGATTCCACGGGAAGTATGCACTTCCCAACAACTTTTGACTGAAAAAAGACATTTTTCATCATGATCAGGAATCCATAACATGATATAAATAAAAAATTTAAAAAATAATAATGAAAAAAACTTTCAAACTTATTACACTAGTTTTGAATGACTAAAGTTTGATTGAATATGTTTACAAGGCTTAAGAAGCTCTTAGAAAAGGATTTTTTTTTACCAGCATAATATGACAACTTCTGCTCAAAAAGTTATTTGGTGCCTTTTCTGTACATAAACAACTCTATGGAACAAACGTGATAATGCAATGGGGAAGTAGGGCATATTTTTCCTAACATGAAGGAATTACATAAAAAAATCACAAAATTCAAATTAAATGTTAGAAGGCATAATGAACTACGTTTTTACTCGATTGTTATATTAGGACAAGCATATAGGTAATCTTATATATGCAAGAGAAGAGAACATTATAAAAAATTATTAAAAGATAACATCCTCAATAATAAGGAAATATTGTAATAATAAACTGCAAATTATTATAATAAATATTCAGCAATTTGATAACGAAATAGAAAACTCAAAGTAGCATAGAAGATGCTAACTTGAGTTTGAAAATAATAACTTGAGTTTGAAAATAATAGTGACCATATATGAATTAGTAAGAGGTTTTGTTTTTATTGTTGTTACTCTTGTTGCCCAAAGATTGTTAGCATCTCAAGATAAGTATGATTGATCCATCATAGATAAAAGTGCCAATCACAAGCAAATAGTCGACAACGAGATTCATGTAAGAGAAGTCATGAGTACCCTCATTGAATAAAGTATCACTTGAGAGAGTCAACAGAGGTTAATGATAGGAGAAATTATTAGGTGCGGAGTGTGGAGTGCGTCCGGAGACAAATAAAAATGCGACACGTCACCTCATTGGTGGGTACCCAGCTCGGTACCCGCACTTGGTATTGCTGGGTACCCAGTGCTTGTGCGGACGGTTCTCCCATTCACTCCGCACTTAATAATTTCTCTAATGATAGAGTGTATTCGGGTTGAAGGCAAAAGTTAGTAGCACAATTATCATTAAAGAGTAGAGGAGATTGTTGAGGTAGATTTTAGTGATGGATGTGTCCAAGACTATAAGGAAGAGATTGTGGGCAGATAGTGTGATTGATCTGGCAATAATGCTAATCAAACAAACAAAAACCTCCAAGGAAGGAGACGCAGTTAAATCTCCTTGGGGAGAAAACACGAGATGCAGGACTGGCTACAACAAAAGCAGGTGAAAAATTAAAGTTGGCAAAGTGTTTTGTACTTGATGCTAACTCGAGCAAAGGAGGTTGGGGTCATGCTTTCCACTTAGTTCAATGGAAGTAAGGATTTTTTTCCCCCTTAAAAGAGACAACAATATTTTGTAGAGAAGGTTTGGCAATGACATACCTAAGGTAGACTGACAATGAGTTTGAGGTAGATTGATGGGTGGATTATGTTTGCTTATGTGGATCTTCATAGTTCATAGTGATGGATAGAGTAAGAGTGATGACAGCTTGAGTTGGTAAAATTAATATTGGGAGAGAGAATCGGGATGTGTGGCTTCTTAGCAAAGTGGTTGCAGCTATACAGAAACAAGGGAGAAATGATAATGGTTGTAGAATTTCGGTTGACTATGGCAAAATATTGAGACTGGATAGGTTGCATAAGAGTTGTGGAGTGCTTGTTTGTGAGATGGTTGAATAGGTGATTTGAAGTGTGAAGGAATAATGTATTTGAATGTATTGTGCTGGAGGTGTTGTGTTTTTGGTGGAAGATAGTTGCAAAAAAAAAAATTGATTATCTTTCTGAAGTGATAACATAAGGTAACATGATTGTGTAGCACAATTAGAATATTTGAAAAGCCATCACAACTGAATATTTACTTCATACTAATATGTTACTATTCAACAAATTCTTTACAAAATAATTTAAGAATAGAAACATGCCTTATCTACTCTACAATGTTGGATAAAATTTTAATTGACAAAAAAAAAAATGATTATCTTTCTAAAATTTCACCAAATCTTTGAAAATAAACTAATGTACTATTTTAGGTGAATTTTTTTACCACTATTCAAGTTGGAACCCAATCTCAAAGGAACATTTACTTCCTAATACAATTTTCAAGACACCATTGAATAGGAAAAAGAGAACAGACATTAATATTTATGTAGCTCGTGAAAATGTTGAAATACTATTAGACCGATACAGGAGGAACCAATCCAACCGGTCCAGAAGGGATCGGCCTTGGTTTACTCCAGGCGGAAATAGGGGTCAGCGAAGCTGGATTCTGCCCCCATTAGGGTGGGGCCCAGGGTTTATGCAAGGAGGAGAGGGTGGTTAGGAGGGGGATTAATTTGAAGATGTTTCTTAATCGAAGAGGGTAGATTTTGGGGCTGATTTGAGAGGGGATTAATTAGAAAATGTTTCATAATTGAAGAGAGCATATTTGGGGGTTGATTTGGGAGGGGATTAATTAGAAAATGTTTTCTAATTGAAGGGGGTAGATTTGGGGGCTGATTTGAGAGCTCTTTTGGTATTTGATGTTTATTGTTTGCTTTAAGTAGTCGATTTACCCAAGGGTCAAGTTTATGTTTTTTGTATGCAGAATTTTGTGAGGCTTTGCAGTCCACTGTTTTTGTGGATAAATTATTTTGTGCGGTCACTAAGCCATTAGGAGATAAATCAGAGCGAGTCACGTCACCCAGTATACAACAAAAAAGTGATGTGGGCACGCTCTGATTTGCCTCCGAATGCCATTCGGTGACCGCACAGAATAATTTTTCATTTTTGTGAGGGATTCTAGCGATGTTTAGGATTTGGGAGAGAAGTTCCTGCTCTCGAAAGAATACCATTGTAACTTGCTTGTTTATGTTTCTTTTCTTATCAAAAAAATCTGTGGGTTTGCTGAATTTTACTATTTGTTCGTTGATTTTGGTGCTCAAGTCCTATCAAATACTTGAGTATCTCATCAGAAAATTATGGAGCCCTCCAACTCTCAAATAAAAGTTGGATAATGGATGAGATTACTTATTACAAAAAAAAGAAGTTGAACATTGTAATTCTTTTAAAAGAAAGCTTTAAGATAATAACGCCTTGGATTTATGTAAATTTTGATAAGTATAAAAACTGCGGAATCATCATCATTAACCTTCTCCCAACTATTTTAAGAAAAGGCTAGCAAACAATTAAAAAAGAGCATTTCTTGGAACATGGTGAATCAACAAACAGAGTTTGAAAAAGAGGGCTTACAATTTTTTTTCCTAAAGTATTAAATTTGTATATGTTTCAAAACTAGTTATCCAAGGAAACCAAGAGCATTAAAGCAATTCAAAACCCCGGCCATCAAATTTTCATAGTTATAGGGAGTTGTTGAAAATGGCAAGTGCTGGACAGTCAAGCTTACCTCTTCTCGCACAGGGGTTAAGCACTGGTACGATACATAGCTCTTAACTGCTTTTGGAGAGGTAATATCTTCTGCTTCTGAACCAGATTCGGCAGTGGAGGTATCACTACCCTTCACCTGACCAAGCAGCAAGTGACCAAGCTTTAGTTTAACAGATTAATCAGGTGTACTGTCAAATAGATTTAAGTCGACAAGCCATAGTGCCATACCAATGGATATTTTGGTTTAGCATAAGCAATGATATTTCCCTCTCCTTTTGAAACAGTTACAATCTGCCTTGTGTATTGGGCTTCTCCACTGAGAACCATCTGCATATACAAAACCAAAATTATTATCATGAGCTATAAGATATAATAGCGCCCGCGCGCACACACTAGTATTTACCTTCACAATAGTTGGATCCTTCCAAGGCCCCCTTTCTGCTTTCAAGCACCCTCCTACATCAGGACAGGTGCATGTACCACCAAAAAATTCTGGCAACTCACTAGAGAAAATTCAATATACAAAAAAATGTAAAAATCTACTAGTGAAGAGCCTTTTCACAAAGAAGTAAATCCAGTTTTGAAAGAATACCTGGCATCAATTATTTCATAAAGCTTACCCTGGTACTTGGCACCAATAACCTAAAAAACAATTTGGTCAAACAAGCTGCAGTGCTTTTCAAAAACAACTAAAAAGGCATGAAGTAATAGCCAGGGAAACGCCATAAGTCCATAACTTACATGTATCTTTGAAGTAGTTTTGGGATCGAGGAATGATTTTACACTGTTCCATAGCAACCTAAAACCTGGGCCAGCATTGATGATAAACATGCGACATAAAGTCTGCAAGGCAAGAATAAATTACATTAAATGCGAAGTTCTAATGTTATAGCATAAATATGAAATCAATATCAAATTAAGCAATGTATAAATAGGAATAAGTAAAATGAATACCTCAGGGTAATTGTCACTGTCAATTTTCTGCAACCTCTGAATTAGCTCCCTTGCTGTCTTGCTGAAATTTTTTAACCCCTATTTTACAAGAAAATAATGTCAAAAAATAAGAAAAATAGATACTGTTTTCAACAGCAAAACCATACTATTTGTAAAAAAATACATACCACGCCTTGGACATCTAGAATAGTTGTGCTAGAATCAATATGCCTTTTTGCAGCAATAGAACACGCTGGAAACTTAAGTTGGAAGCTCCTTTCAAACTCTTTAACATGATATTTGACATATCTTTCCATGGTTGTAACATGCATAAGTTTGTTTGGCTCAACTTTCCCCAATCTTTCAATATAAACTGGCCTACCCTCCTTGTCTACACCATGATACCCATGAGGATAGTACTTCAGAACTTCAGGTAACTCTTCATAATCAAAATCCTAATGAAAAGTCCAAGTTACAGTTAAGCACAAATAATATAAAAAGGAAGCATAATAATAACATCAATATATCATTTATAGCATCGGACAAAGTCAAATGGACAGTATATAATGCAAGAAATCATTATGTAAATCGGAAAGGCTCCTCATATTAACACTCTCATACGAGAACCTCTTAGGATAACATGAAGCAGGCAATCAAAATACAAAAGCAAGATTATAGTACAAAAGCAATCAAGCACTTTTGACAACATAGATCCGCACAGTAACTTCAATATTTTGTCACGGGATTGTTATGTATCTATAACAATATTTGAGTCAACTTTCATTAATAGCAAGTCACTACATAAATTTTGCTTCTAAAAGTAGAAGCTTATGAGAATTGAAGTTATATTTCCGCTCACATTTACACTAAATTTCTACTCTAAGCAATGCCTGATTAAAGGCTCAAGGCTTTCAACATAAAAGTCATGGTTAGAGACAGAAATACCTCAATAATTGTGTCGGCACCATATTCCTTCCTCCACTGAAGCATTTCAGCCCACATCTGCTTTGTTTTCTCAATATCAAATTTACGAGCCTTCAAAAACCTAAAGTATCAAATAATTTTCGGTGTATTAAACATAGTAATTTGATGGAAAATCCAAATTTGACAAATAATTAAAATTCCCATATAAAGAAATGCAGAAAATATTGGAAACATTATTAAATCTAAATAGAAGTATCTCTGATCCTAAAGGCAACGGTGTGGATTTAACTTTTTTGTGAGAACAAGCACACCATACACTGACAAATAAAGAACATGATGATGGGTGATAGAGTGAGAACAAGAGAAATAGGTTAAAGCTTAATAAACACATAACTGCGCAAGTATGTAAACATAAATGAATCAACAAGAAAAAAAGAGGAAAACCTCAACATCATATGGTAATTATCATGCTTTGAAGGAAGCAACTCATCAAATATCAAAGATTGGCGAAAAGCATCAACAGCTTGAAGCTCCTCTATATCCCTTATATCCTCAATGGAAACAGAAATAACTCTACTGCTCTTTCTCCTGCTTTTCCTCAAAGTGTGCTTGAATATAGTTGATGCATTTATTGCTTTTTTCCTCAATGACCCAATCCTTGTCCACCTTTCATCTTCCGAGTTCTCAATATCAGATTTTCTTTCTTTTCGTTCATCATGACCAGAAATGGCATCAAAAACTGTTACAATTAAAAAAAGTCAATAGCAGCATGATAAAGGCACTCATATAACTCGAGTAAGTTACTGATATGAACATAACAACATAAAGCAATAAAGCACTTAAGTCATGCAATGGTGTCATAAAACTAAATGCATAATGCATTGAACAAAGAGATCTAAATAAGAAAAAAATTTCTTTTTCCAATTATTAAGGAAAATGTATACTGTCCTTCTTAACAAAATCATTCAAACCGTTCATAGTCATACTGGGAGTACAAACTTTGCACAAATTTAGCCTAACCCTTAAAGTTTTAGAACAAAAATAGGGGTGCATCTTCAAGATTACAAATCAGCTCAAACACAAGAATGACTAAAATTTTCTCTGCAATCGCTTTTTGCTGACATTTTTTAAGGAAACGCTATGGTGCTTAAAAAACAGCTAGCCCTTTTTTTTTGTGACGAGGAAGTACTGTCCTTAGGTTAGTGAAAACCTCGGTCGACCTAGCATGCAACCCACACAAATTTACACGTGCCAACACTTAAGGCTTTCACTACTTGCCAAGGGATTCGAACCAGGGACCTGGGCTTTGCCCAGTTGGCTCTTCACCACCCGGACAAGCAGCGGTGGGTAGCTAGCCCTTTCCATGGATGAAACATGACAAGTACATATCTAACCTATTTTTGGGCAATGTGTCAGGCAGCAAGCCTTTTTTTTTCAAGAACAATCAACTGTTCCATTTTCTACAAAATTGAATTAATCAATTTTTATTTTAATTTTTTCTGATAGAAAAAAAAAACTTTCTTAATGAAAACTAAAAAGGGGGCAGATAACACAAACAGCTCTTTAGTATCTATTTTAGGCAGGATTTAAGCAATATTTAGCTTAATTACAGTTACCAAAATTTTGGGAAATCTAATAAATCCCGTTTCAGCTCCGTTATTGACTAAATCTCACCGTTAATCTTAAATCATAAACCAAATATCCAAATATGTTATCAATATTTAACAGCCAAACATTTTTCCTGTTGTAATCCTCTCAATATGCACTAAATTTAGGAAGATTTAACAGCTAAATAGTTCATCAAGGTCTTAATCTGGATTTACAGAATGACTAAATCCTCATGGAGCCAAACAGCCCAAGATTTCCGATATTTTTACTAAAAGGTCAAATTCAACTCACCAAAAGGTCTGGCGTGGCGCTCCACCGATCCCGTCATGGCGAACTAGTATAAAATTGCGAAAAAACCAGAAAACCAAGAACCCCAACTCACTTCAGGACCGCCGGAAAATAAACAAATACCCTTCGATCCGCCGAAAAACCAACCAAAGGTGTCGAATTTGGTGTACTGGAGGCCGATCTCGTCTGCAAAGGTGCCGATTGAGAAATATCGGCAACGCACGGCGACTGCGGCGACAGTACCCTTCCGGCTTAGTACAGGGAGAGAGGGAGTGAAAGATCTGAGATCAATTTGAGGAAAATCTAGTCTAGCGAAAAAAGGAAACCTTGGAGAAATCTTATAGGGTAATCGCAGACTACAGGCCGAAAAATCGGAAGAGACAGAAAGCTGGAGGACATGAAAGGGTTCTTTTCTTCTCTTTTAATTAATTTTTTTTATTATTTTTTATCCGGCGCATTACGCAAGAATGGGAAAGTGATGTCCTGCCACGGGGCAATCCGCCATTGATATTATCGTTTGCTGATTTGGTCTTATTGGTGGGACGCCGCGGTGAGGACGTTGGGTTGTCACTCTCCCCAAAAGTTCAGGGATCAAAAAATATAGGATCCGATTTTTTATTTGTATCAAAATATTCTCCTTTTATATTTCTGAGCAATACTGAAAGTTGATTCGTATAATTAATTTTTTATATTTTATTTTTTTATTCGTATTACTAATTGATACATACTTAAAATTGATAAACTAGTCGAATTGTGTGAATATGGTGATTAAAAACATTATTTAAAAATTTTATAAGATTGTTGAAACTCCTTTGAACATTAAGGTTTTGTTCGAAGTGGCTTTCTTAATATTTTTTAAAGCAAATTTCTAGAATAAAAATTTCTGTGCTAGAAAGCTGCTTAACAAAATATTAAAAAAGACATCCTAAACAAAATCTTAATTAAGCCTATATTTGCCCTATCATTTGATATGATTACTGAAATGATTATATATAAAGTTTGTAAGTGTTCATATATGCTCGAATAAGAGGTAAAAAACTCATTATTTAATGTATAAAATATTCACTTATGATTACTTTTTGATAACTTACAAAACGACTTAGCTTATAAGAGTGTTAGAACCTCATAAGTGGTGGCCCTATTATATGTCCAAGGAGATTGGGAGAGTATTAGTCATTTGTTTCACATAACTCTAGCTACTCAAGCAGTCTATCGAAGCACTTATAAAAACACTTATAGAAAGGATTCATCATTGTAGTTATATAACTTCGTGGCATTTGCATGCATTGAAACCTCAAATACTATCTTCTAAACTTCATTGTAATTCATTGAAAAATATATGAACTCTGCCATGTATTGTGGTGTGATCTTATTGATAAACATGTAATATTCATGGTGTTATTTTATAAAATCTTGAAGGATTTTTTTTTTTTAATTGTGTGTCTATCCAAATTTTATTTTGGGGAATTTAAGCTCATTGAATGGCTTGGCTCTTAGATGAAGAGATGAGTACTATAGATGAGGTGATCTATACACAAGAGAAACTGCAATGATTTGGGACCATAATATTTATATTTAATATATTTCTCAAATTTAAAATTAAAATAAAACAAATAATATGAATAATCAATGACTCAATATAATACTAAAAATATATTAAAATAATCATAATGTATTGTAGAGATTCTAAAACACACATGTGAAAATTATTCACAATTGGCTCAAAAAAATATAATGGTGTGGGCATATATCAATTATACTAATAATAGTCATATTTTATATTTCATCCCAATAATGATATAAAACAATCCATTTGACTTAAAAAACAACCAAAATACATAAAGAATAACTGAATTACCAAAAAAAAAAAACACATCTACTCAAATCCTCGGTTGAACTTCGACCTTATCAACTACTCAATCTAACATTTCCTTTTCCTCAAAGTACATAAAATTTAGTCATTGAACAAACTTCTTACTTAGTAAGCTGTCCCAAGTCCTATTAGAGAATTCAAAGTTCACATTTAGTTTAATGTAAATATATGAATAATATGAGAGTTCATAATATAAGTTAGGCACAATTTGCAATACAATTTAAAACTTTGACAAGTACAAAACATCAATGTAAACTTGACTTGTGCTAGATTACTACATTTTCTCTCCGAAAGATTAAATGATATCATCCTTCAAATCTCTAAGTTTGTGTGAAGTATAATTCTTCATGTATATCTTTTAAAACTTGGTGAATTTTATGATCTTTGTGGAGCTATGGACATAAGCTTACTTAAGTTGAATCATGCAAATTTTGGTATTCTCATTAGTAGTTCTTAATATCACTTTTTAAGTTACTTTGTGATTTATCATACTAGCCCTTAGATTGAGGGCATTATCTTTTCTAAGAATTGTTGTCAGAGCGAGGATATAAAAAGTATGATGGCTATAAAGTTTGAGACAAAGGAATTTCATGGGTTAAATAGTTTTAACATTTGGAAAACTAAGATGTATGGTGTACTTGTTATATAAGTGCTTGTAAAAATGCTAAGGCATAGAAAAATGCCTGAAATTAAATGTGAAGAATATAACATAGAGATGGATGAGAAGACTCTCTCAATAGTTCATGGAAGAAGATGTCTTAGAGAAGACAACAGTGGTAGGTTTACAGCTCAAGGTGGGGTCATTGTATAAAACCAAATGCCTCTCCAATAAATTTTATTATAAGTAGAGACTACGTACTTCATATGTAGGAAGGTATGCCTAATAATTGTAACAATCCAAATTTCCTGAAAATGAATTTATGTGGAAAATATAAAAAATTTGAAATGCAGTGATGTAGCTCTATACTTGTGAGTGCAACAAAGCCAGGAAGTGCTTGCGGGTGCAAAGGTGTCGGGACAACACAGTCGCGATGTTGAAGTCTCTGTTCTATAGTAATTCTAGGATCAACATGCAGCGTATCAGTGTTGGGGCTTGAGCACTGTAGTGTTAGATTCTAAAAAATATATTTTAATACCATTACCTCCTCCCCCACCCTTGATTTCCTTTGCTTTGTCGGGGAAGAAAGAAAGGAGAAGAAAAAGAGAGGGGAGAGGGGAGAGGAGAGAAATGAGAGAGAAGGTTTTTGGAGATTTTTTGTCCATCGCTCCTGTTAAGAAAATTATTTTGATAATTTTAAGTGACCTCTACTAAAATTGATAAAAAAATATAAGATATCTTGTTTTAGTGAACTTTCATCGTGTAAACTTTGATAGGGGATAGATAATGTCATTATGAATGTTTTAACTGGCTTATATTGAATTTTTACTTGATGGTTTAGCTTATATGATATTTTAATTGAAATGTGTAAAGAAATATTAAGTGTAAAATGATCATGTGCTAATATATTGAATCTGAATATAAGATACATGACATGCATATGATTATTCTTCATTTGACATGATATGCATTTTAGGGAAGAATATAAGCATATGGATAAGAATACCAAATAGATCTATATGAATTGATAATTGCATATGATGTGCACATGAAATGTATTATTATTATATACATGATATGAAATGTATGTGAATGTTATCTTGTACCGAAGGGTGGATCGATGTACTTTTCTTAAAATAAAAAAAAAATGATTTTAACTTGTATATGATTGAGCAAATTATGCTGATAGACAGAGAGTGATGACTCTTTATTGATTTATTAATTTATTGATTAATTGGATAGATGATAATAGATGACAGAAAATGGGTTGATTGGATAGATAATAATATATTACTTATGACATATGATAGATATTACTAATAATAGATGACATATGATAGATATTACCAATAATAGATGACATATAAGACTTATGATATATGATAGATATGATTGGTGACAGATGGTAGATAAGAGCAATGACAGATACAATAGATGTCAGATTAGACAGATTACTAATGATTGGTGACCAATGATATTGATTAATTGATTGAATGATAAAAGAAATATGATTGATGTGTAGCCAAATTAATATGGTATCAATATGAATACATGATATATGACATGTGCGAACCCAAAAAGAAAAATGTGTTGGTAAAATATAATTTTTTTCTTGAATTGCAGCATAGCGGCGTTGTCCTTTGAGCGCCAAGGCTTTGGCGCCTAGAGCATAGTAGCGCTAAAAATGACCGCTGTGGCGTTGGAGTCTCTGTTCTACAGTAACTCTGAATTAACATGTAGCACTAAGGCATTGGGTCTAAGTGCAATGACGTTAGGCCACTAATATAATTTTTTAAATGTATTTTGTTGTAAATATCCATGCTCCGTCGCCTCACTCCCTCACTTGGCATGCTTGGTCGGAAAGGAAAGGACAAGAGAAGGGAGAGAGGAGATATTTAGACCTTCACGTCATTTTTTGTCAGTCGTTCGTATTACGGATATTATTTTATTCATTGTAAGTAACTATTAATTTACTTCTATTTCAATGTTTTTATTTTCTAAGAATTTTTCTCTCCTAAATTTATAAAAAATGTGTGTTTTTTTTGTAAGTTTTCACCATGTAACTTTTGATATGTTTTAAATTTGATAATTATGAATGATTTGATATGATTTTCTTGTATTTTCACCAGTTAAATTAGTGCATAAGCATTTCTCTGTGAAATTTGTGTGAAAATGTGCACTCAAATTAAAGTGAAAAATGATTTATTGTGATTGGTAAGATGTACTGAATTGTGCGGCGTGTTAAAATGATTTCACTGAGAAAGGAAAGGATGTATTGTATTAATATAGATAAAAAAGAAGGTACTATTTGATATCATATATATGGAATGATAACCTATAATGATACATTGCTATAACAATTCCAAAGCAACGATTGAGAGTCATAAGGAGTTGAAGATTGATTGGGAGTCATAAGTGTAGGAGCAAGATAACCTTAAGAAACCCTCATATGAATATTTGATAGAATACTGATTATTTATTATAGAATATTGATTAATGAATGATCACTCATTACTAATATTGCTGATATTGATGCTTACATTGTGCTGATATTGTTTACTATTGATATTGTTGTTGTTCCTGATAATACCGATCACTATTGTTGATACTGATCATCATTACTGACATAGAGGACTGTGATTTGACGTATTATAAACTGAGCAATTAGTATAGATATCAGACACACATATTGATGCATATATTTTCTTATATAATTTACAACATATTGTTTTGCTTGTTCTTGTATTGATTTCAGTTATAAAATTTTAATTATTTGTTGGGTTATTCACTCATTACATAGTTTCAAGTAAGTAGCTTGAAGATTAAGACTATTTATGCATGCAATGATGCTAGTGTAACTTTTTTGGGCTTGAATCAATGTATAAATAATTGCAATGAAATTAATAAGCTCTAATTAACAGATGTTAAAAAGATGCAATTATTTCCAATTTTTGTTTTAGGATGTTGCATTAATTCACATTTGAATGAATTTAATTTCATGATTTGATATTTAATTAAGAAATATTGATGTGACTGTTATGCTCTTTATTTACATCTTACAAGCATTTTTGAGATATCATATAATATGATGATGTTATTATAAGCTAGCTTTAGCTGGGTTTGTTTAATTATGATTATGATTATGATTATGATTGCACCATTATTTCTTTTGGTAAATATAAGCGTGTTTGTTTAATTAATTTTATTAATTAATGGTCAACACAAGCTTGCTTATTCATAATAATTAATGCATTAATAAGCTGCCAAAGCTCTAATATTTACTTGTTTATTTTTATAGTTTGCTGTACGTACGTTTGTAGCCATAATTAATTACCTCGTTGACTGCTGCTGCTACTTGCCGTCCGTTCAGGTTTCTATTTCTTGTTGTATAACTTTTTTAAATAAATTATTGAATTTGTTTAAATTGAAATTAATGTTGATAGAATAATATTACTAATCAACCACCGAAATTGAAGGAATTTTCTTTTTACAAAACCAAATTTGACTAAAGAAATTAACTAAAGCAATTAATTATTAATTACAAGTTGTTTACAGCCAGCTCGCATTTTTGGAATGCATGGGAACCAAACTAACTTATGAACACGTACAATTAATTTCTCATAATGTATATAAGAATATAATAGTTTCGTTTCAACCGATCGACATAATGATCCAACACAATTTTGTAACACAAATATACAATTTTTTAACACAAAATTTTTAAATATGCTAGCCGCCATAAATTTCATTTTGAAAATTTAAGTTTAGGGTAGGGCTGCAAATCAACCGAGCGTTCGACAAGCTGCACTCTCAGGGCTCAACTTGATAAGAGCTCGTTTATGTTCATTTGATAAGTTAAACGAATGAGCTCGAACACTTTTGATGAGTACTTAATACCTTAATGAACGAGCTTGAACTATACGTCGTTCGGCTCGTTTATGTTCATGAACCATGCTCGTTAAGAAAGTGGGAAGACGGAGGGTGTGGGTGAGATTCATCTTGCTGCTGGCGGTTTAATGTGTTTCATTTTGTTTAAACGAGTTAGTTAATCAGGTGCTTAAATGAGCGGGTTAACGAAACAAAGAAACTGGTTTGATTAAAATAAAACGAGCAGGTTAACGAGCAACTCAGGTTGGCTGCCCCTATTATATGGTGTTTATTTTTTTTAATAAATAGTAAACTACTTCATTGTATAAATAAACATATGATATGTACAATATATTGCATTATTCTGATGGTTTCTTCAAATGTATTAGTTTAGGGTGGTAAGTGTTGTGAAGCGATAAGAAAATAAATTGAGCTCATGACATGCAGAAGATGCAGAACTTTCTTTTTCTAATTAGTTTGCACAAATTTTCTATTCATTAATTTGCTTTTTTGCTCATATCACTATATATATATATATAT
>NW_021318543.1:917508-921383 GCF_001605985.2 Dendrobium catenatum
GAGAGTGTATATATATATATATATATATATATATATATATATATATATATATAGTTGCGTGGAGAAATATAAAGTTTAACGTCTTGACGTACGAAAATCCAGCACACATATATATTAAAAAAGAGGGTGAAGTATTTAAAGAGACACTAAGAATTTTACGTGGGAAATCTTGAATATGAGAAAATCACGGGTCATAACCCAATTTGAATAAATCCACTGCTATTTGCAATTGATTACAAATGAGGTCCTTCCTTGGGGAAAGACCTTTGCTTGATGTAATAAATATGCATCATATAACGTGCATTGCATGATGGGACTTGAAAAAATCACTATTGATATATTTGTTTGATCGACAAAACCATAGTTGGCGGGCGATGGAGGTTGGCAAAACCATTTTTCTGGCAACAAATGTCAGAAGGAATGTAGTCGGCAGACGACGGATGTCGGAAAGACCATTGTCTAGCAACGAAGGTCTAAACACTACTAAAATGTTCATGTTTTCGCAGCATTTTATAGCAGCAGTTTTAAAACCGCTGCTATAAATAAATATAGGCAGCATTTAAAACCGCTGCTACATTTACTTTCAAAAAATTAAAGAAATATAAATATTTTGTAACAGCGGTTTGCAAACCGCTGGCTAAATAGGCCCCTCAATATACTTCTCCTCCGTTTGATGCCCAAGCCGACTCATACAATACCTTTGTCTCGATTTATCTCGCGATGATTATCCACGCCGAATCAGTCAGTCCCACTGTCGAAGCCACCATCTGGACGCAGAATCCTACCATTCCGATGCTGAATCTTGCCGTTCAGATGCCGACGGTGAGGGGGAGGAAAACGAGATGGAGAGCCGACGCCGGTGGAGATACTTGCGATTTCTGGTAAGTAAATTTCTGTACTTCTTCGATGGTTCTATTAGCAATACCGATGATTCACTTATATTGAGATCGCTGAGTATGAGATGACAATTATTAGTTGTTTGTGCTTCTCCATATCTTCCGAGAGAGATCAGATTGGGGCAGTTTTTAATTTTCAGGTATCTCTGCGAGTCTTCTTCCGTCAGCTAGAAGAAGAGTTGTGATGTTTCGGCTGTGAGAGACCTCTAATGTTTTAAGGGGAATAGAAATTGAAATGCTACAAAAATTCCAGGTCTTCCACCTCATAATTCCTATCTTCAAGCTCTTGAGCTTAGGAGGAAAATGGGGCAACTCTTTCAACTTCGGGCAGTCAATTAGGTTCAGTTCAATTAAGCAAAGAAACAAACATCCATCTCAGCAGCTACTCCTGCCTCGGACCAATCCTCTAATGCTGGAAAGAAGAGTAATGCTAGATATCGGAAGATTATTTGGTAACCTATTACATTAGATTTTCAATTAAAAACCTAGGAACGCTTGGATTTTCTCTTTTGGTAGCTTTGCCATGATCTTCTTCTAAAGCTCTGCTCTTAACCTTCTTGTTCCACATCTTCTCTGTTTTCCCTGAACTGTAAAATTCAACATAATGCTCCCTATTATTGCTATTATTCATGCTATTAATTGTTAAACTGATTGTATGTTCCGATATATTGCATTTGCAGAATCCACCTTCTGTTCCGACTTTAGTTGCCGTCAAACTATCTAGTTTGCTTTGGCTTGGACGGTGTGGGTTTGTGATAGATTGGCACAACACTGGATATACTTTGCTTGGGATGTCACATGGCAGTAACCATATTATAGTTAAACTTTCAAAATGGTAATTGTTGACTTTAATGGCTTGTATATCTTCACATACCCTTCCTTAACTTTATTATTATAATGTAATGCCATATGGACTTCTAGGTTTGAGAAATATTTTGCAAAGACAGCTAATAGCTCTTTATGCGTTACGGAGTTGATGCAACAATGGCTTGCACATGATTGGGGAGTCAAGTATGTGTTTTAAACCAAATCCTTGTTCACTCAACATGCATAAAAAGTGTTTGGATGGTTTATATATATATATAAGGTTTTTATATATATAATGCTTTCTCCTCATATTAGGGCTTCAATTTTCTATGACAAACCAACTCAATTTTTCCATCCTGCTGCGCTGAAGGAAAAACATAAGGTGAATTGCAGTTTCTTTCCTTGTAGGTTTTGGGTACTTGCGCAAAGATTTACGTGTTGGCATTCAAAATGTCTTAATTTTTTTTGCAGTATAAATATAAGCGTATATGTACCCAGACAACTTTCATGATTATTTTAGCACTAGTATTGCGGCTAATCAAGTAACTCAGTTTTATAGCCAGATAAATTTATTTAGGTTATAAATGTGAATGCTAGTTCAAAGGTTAAACTCAGCTACTCCTGCCTCAAACCAATCCTCTAATGCTGGAAAGAGGAGTATTGCCTCAAACCAATCCTCTAATGCAGCTACTCAATTTGCTAACTATATTGATTAATGGATTCTTTATAGGTTACTGAGTAATGGATTCTTTATAGGTTAAACACTGCTTGCTCTGATTTTCACTTGCCTAGGTTGTTGATATTTAGTTTATAGATATCCTGACATACCATATCCAAACACAATATATAAATATCTTTGAATTTTCAAATAAAAAAATATAATGGGAGTTGTACAAATTAAGTTAACTTTCTTGTTAAGTTGTTGGGTTATGTTAGCTTTATGAGATACTTTTCAATGACCTCCACTATTTTTTTGAATGCTAATCTTGTATTATTTGGAAAAATTTTTTACATTGCATTTTTCTTGTGTGATAACCAGAACTTGCCCTTTTGGTTGTATGATTCAACTTTTTTTTTTGTCAAACTTGATTTCTTATTTTCTTTTGTTTTCATTAGGTGCATCCTTATGTTGCGACATGAAACAAGAATTTTGAGTTTGGCGTCATAAATGAGAAGCTGCAATGGTTCCCGTTTAGAATCACTGCTTCCTGCCATTTCCACCAGAACTGCAGAACATCCCTTCGGATCAAAGTAGGAACTTGCTGTAAACATAAGTATTGCTGGTTCTGGTTTTCTGTTTGATTACAATGATAATATCAACCCTGTATAATACATTGAAGTTTAATTCTCTTAACGATGATATAATGTTGGAGCTAGGATTCTTTATGGATATAATTTTTTTGACATATTAAGTATTTTTCAATCTTGATGTCCTTCTGCAGGATCGAGGTACCTGGAAAAACAATAAGCCAAAAGACAGCAAACAAGCAAACAGGAATAGGGATAAGAATACCTCTGTATTCTCTTTGTATTGTATAGCTATTGTAAAGAAGATGATAAAAAGCTACAGTTTCTCTTTTCCATCTCCTATTTGTATCTCTTGCACTTGTACTCTAGCTATATTAGTGTAATTACTAAAAAGCTGTAAGCAAAAGAGCCATACTAAAAACAGAAAATAAAGTAGCGGATACTGCAGGAGTTTGTTATAAGGGTATGATATGCCGCCGGTTCACATAAGCACACAATCCGGTGCATCAGTCCTCCCCGGCTTCAGAAGAGCTCGACTCCGACGAGCTAATAGCAACGACTGCGTCATCGGCTGGTTTGTATGCGGAGATATCGGACACATTGAAGGTGGATGATGTATTGCAATCTGCTGGTAATCCAATACTATAAGCATTATCATTGATTTTTGCAATAATTGGTACCGGTCCGAGTTTGCGTTTAGATAGCTTGGAGTATGCTCCAGGTGGAAAACGTTCGCGTCGGAGGCGGACCATGACGAGATCCCCGACCTGGAATTGACGTTCTCGGCGATGCACATCGACAGCCTCCTTGTAGCGACTGTTTGAGTTGATAATCTGTTGCCGAATGTCAGCTAGCATGGTGGAGTAATCTTTGGTAAAGGAGGCGGCTGCAGCAGAATGACAATTAGGAATATTGGAGAGGTCA
>NW_021318543.1:921393-924683 GCF_001605985.2 Dendrobium catenatum
TTTTTTTTTAAATTTTTTTTTTTTGAGGATTATACCCAAAACTAGACCCGTCAATATTGGACCCGACCCAAAAATTCGGGATTGGGTTGACCGAATCTGAAGTGGGTCGAGTTCGTCTTCTGGAAACCACCCGTTTGCAAAACCGGGTCGGGTTCGGGTTGAACGCGAAAACCGGAATGACCCGGAAAACCCATCTGCCCTGGTTGTCCATGTGACCGCATCAAATCGGCGCGGGCCGATCTTCGAGACATGGAGCTAAGCGACGCGCGTCTCCCGCTGCCGTCCCCCGCGATGACGCTGTCGTCTCCTGCTGCCCCGCCTGTCGCCGTCTCCCGCGTTGCCTGCACCATCGCGCTCCGTTAGCCTGCGGCGTCTCCTGCGTGGCCTGCACCGAGCGGTAGGGTCGGTGACCCGACCAAAGCGGGTCGGTTGACCGAACCCAAAGCGGAGGTCGATTTGGGTCCGAAAAATTGACCCGTTTGCAAAAACGGTCGGGTTGACCCGAGTTGACCCGAACCCAAATAGTGCCGGATCATTTTTGGGTTCGACCCGAACCCGACCCGTGACCCGAATTTGACAGGTCTATCGAAAACTTTCTTTTTGTTCTTTCGGGATATGCATTTAAGTTCAACTTCCCTTCAAAGAATGGTTTAGGAGTCGTTCATCAAGACTTAGGCTTTATTTGAGACAAATTTTTTTATTTTTTAAATAGCATTTTAGTATAAAAATGTTTTGACTTAGAAAATTTTATACTAAAAATTTATTTTAGAAAACAATAAAAAAGCTGTCCCAAATGAAGCCTTAGGGTCCATTTGGGATAATTTTCTGGTTGCTTTGTTTTTGAGATAGCTGCCGTAATTTTATTTTGCTACTATTTTCTTGTTACAGTTTTATTATTTTTAGAATTTTTTGTAGTAGAAAGTTGTTTTCTATAACTATAGAAGTAAAGTTGCTTTTTCCATATCAATTTTATAAAACTCTGCAGGTGTCTCAAATAAATTCTTGATGATTTCTGTCAAATTATCTTTTTTAATGGACATTATGCATATTTTCACACAAATTTTGGGTCATACACATCTCAATAGCTATCAACATAAAGCTGGTGTCTTATAAATTCATATTATCTTTGATTTTATACAAGAAGAATTTTAAAAAATAATCTCTGAAAAAAATTAAATATAGGAGCTTTCTCCTATATGAAATAAAAAATATTCAAATAAAATATATCTAATTCGGTATATTGGGAGGAAAACCACTTGGAAAAATTTAAATCAGTTGCCATCTATGAACCAGCAAGGAGTTATTTTTTCTACCTCTTAATATATTACATCTTTTTCCTTTTGTAAAGTCATTCGAAGCCCACATCCTGCTAAATTTTTGTCTTTTTGAGGCAATTTTAATTAGAAGATATCCATGCATTTGCCTTACATTGCTTTTAAGCTTTCACCCACAGAAAGCTATTTTGCAGAGTACTAAGCAGTCAACAATATAGCATTGAGTGTAAAGGGAGAACTTTATTAGTTATCCTTCTACATGTTTATTCAAGAGGGTTCTCCATTTTTCTTGGTTAGGCTGAGTTGATGGAATGTTCATCTTGAGCAACTTGTAAAAGAAGAGATGGAAACCTTCTTTGATGTTTTTTATAAACAATTTATCATGGTAAGTTTTAATAATTAGATCCAATCTTGAGAGATTTTGATGAGACTAGCGAAGTTGAAAGTTCAAATTAATTTTTCACTGCATTCAAATGTCCAAATCTAAAAGATTATCTGATTTTCAAACATTTATAAACTTCAAGAATCCAAATGAGCCCTTAGATGCAGCCAAACAACCTCATAGTCAATTTCTTTCCCAATGCTTCATAACTTCATTATTCTACAACAATTTGAGGATAGTAATCACTACATTTGTATCCACATTTTGTATGCAATGATTTAGTTCTCACATTTCATTTGACAAGTTGAAATGTGATAAATACCATTAAATAGAGTTTGCAATTGTTTCACAAACAGGAAGATCTTCTTCAAAGTATGGTGCAGCTCTCAGAATAGGGTTTTTATCAAAGAAATTAACAGGCTTAAGATCAAAGCTAGATGATACTGTGGGCATTAAGGGATAGTCCTCTTGACAAGGTATATGGTGAAATCCTAATGTGTACCAAGTCACAATGTCCTTGTTCTCTATTGGCCGGTTCCTGAACAAAGCAAATTAAGTTATTTTAGGAACAAATGAAATAAAATATATAAATTCAGTTCTCTTTATAATGTTGCTTTACCTCTCAGACCATACTGCAAGAGTATCATCTCCTCTACTTTGATATGCAAAAAGGCCACCCGCCCATTCCTCACTTTGGTTATATGGTGTTATCCAGATCTATAAAAGGTTACTGAAACTCAGTATCACTGTATCATTGCATCAAAATAATAGTATTATCTACTTTTGCTATGATTCTTGATTGGTCATTACTACATTTAAAAGAGTCATGCAAAAAGTTCATAAAGGCATAGAGTGAGAGAAATTATCATGTGCGGAGACCGCACGCAGAACGATATCAGGAGACCAGTCAGAATGCGCTATGTCAGCGGTACCGAGCCGCGATACGGAGCGGTACCGAGTTGTGATGTTGAGGGAAGAGATGATGTGGCGCATTTTGGTTGGTCTCCGCACATAATTATCTCTCGTAGAGTGAAGGCACAATGAGGCCCTTCTTCTGATGCTAACATGCAAATGCAGCAAGCTTGAAGAAATTTTTTTTAAAAAAAAAAAAAAAGCATTCACCTGGTTATTTGTGAAACCACTTCTCAACTGTGGAGGATCTGCGAGATCAAGCAAGCTCGCAGCAGTTGCAGCAGGAACAATCTTATATCCAGAAGGATTTCCAACCTTAGACAACCTTGCAGGGTTCACTACATGAAATTCTGAGGGATCATAGAGGTTTAGTTTTATCCGTCCATCTTTCTCAGTCTTGGCCACTTCTCTATTGAATTTAAGAATGCTTTTCCTTGGAGATTCTTCAGGTGAAATCTCCTGCTTTGTCATGTGAACCTTTACAAAGGAGTTGTTTGGGCCATCGATGTCCATGTCCAGATAAAAGGTGATGAAGTGATCATGTGTTATTCCTATCAGATTCTCTGTCACTAATGTTCCATGGAGGTCATGTTCCTTGGGAACTTGGCTCATGTTCTGGTATACTGTTCCTTTCACCATTAGCATGCCACTAAGACTTACCTGTACAAGTTTTTTTTATATATATGTTAACATTTAGGCTTCATTTGAGACTGCTTTTTATT
>NW_021318543.1:924783-930197 GCF_001605985.2 Dendrobium catenatum
ATTTAGAATGAATAGTCCCAGGAATTTTAAAGTGGAATGGAGTTGTTGAGAGGATTAATAGTTCTATCAATAAATGTTTAAGACACATGAGACTAGATGCATATCCTATCAAGGCCACTTGAGTGAATGCAATAAAATGAGTGAATATCTAATCATTTGAGGATCATCAATTACACTTAACTTTGAACAAAATTAAAAAACTTGGAAAAATTGTATAAAAATAAAGCCATATAACTAAGATAATCTTTAAGTTCCTTAGTTTCTTACTGATATAGAAAAATCAAAGATAAAGACCATAATTTAATAAGATTTATGGAATCATTCAGGTCATTTGCATGTCACATTAATTAGCACCAAGATAAAAATGAAAGAAAAATAAGACAAAAATAAAGACTCCTGCACTCCATCACCTACTAATTTATTTGCATCGGTTTAGAAACAAGATAAAGGATAGAATAGATTGAAAAACACTTAATATGCAAAAAAAAAAAAAATTTTATGATCAAATTATAAATTATATCCATAAAGAATCATGGCTCCAACATTATATAATCGTTAAGAGAATTAAACTTAAATGTATTATACAGGGTTGATATTATCATTGTAATCAAACAGAAAACCAAAACCAGCAATACTATGATGTTTTATGTAGGAGGAATTACAACAAGATCCTGCTTTGATTTGATGGAACCGAAGGGATGTTCTACAGTTGTGGTGGAAATGGCAGGAAGCAGTGATTCTAAACGGGAACCATTGCAGCTTCTCATTTCTGACGCCAAACTCAGAATTCTTGTTTCATGTCGCTACATAAGGACGCACCTAATGAAAATGAAAGAAAATAAGAAATCAAGTTTGCCAAAAAAAAAAAAAAAGTTGAATCATACAACCAAAAGGGCAAGTTATGGTTATTACACAAGAAAAATGGCATGTACAAAAATTTTCCAAACAATACAAGATTAGCATTCAAAAAAATAGTGTAGGTCATTGAAAAGTATCTCATAAAGCTAACATAACCCAACAACTTAACAAGAAAGTTAACTTAATTTGTAGGACTCCCATTATATTTTTTATTTGAAAATTCAAAGATATTTATATATTGTGTTTGGATATGGCATGTCAGGATATCCATAAACTAAATATCAACAACCTAGGCAAGTGAAAATCAGAGCAAACAGTGTTTAACCTATAAAGAATCCATTAATTAGTATAGTTATCAAATTGAGTAATTGCATTAGAGGATTGGTTTGAGGCAATACTCCTCTTTTACATCATTAGAGGATTGGTTTGAGGCAGGAGTAGCTGAGTTTAACCTTTGAACTAGCATTCACATTTATAACCTAAACAAATTTATCTGGCTATAAAACTGAGTTACTTGATTAGTCGTAATACCAATGCTAAAACAATCATGAAAGTTGTCTGGGTCACATATACGCTTATTTATACTGCAAAACAACTAAGACATTTTGAATGCCAACACGTAAATCTTTGCGCAAGTACCCAAAACATGCAAGGAAAGAAACTGCAGTTCACCTTATGTTTTTCCTTCAGCTCAGCAGGATGGAAAAATTGAGTAGGTTTGTCATAGAAAACTGAAGCCCTAATATGAGGAGAAAGCATTATATATATAAAAACCTTATATATATATAAAAACCATCCAAACAATTTTTATGCCTGTTGAGTGAACAAGGATTTGGTTTAAAACACATACTTGACTCCCCAATTATGTGCAAGCCATTGCTGCATCGACTTCGGAACGCATAAAGAGCTATTAGCTTTCTTTGCAAAATATTTCTCAAACCTAGAAGTCCATATGACATTACATTTTAATAATAAAGTTAAGGGTATGTGAAAATATACAAGCCATTAAAGTCAACAATTATCATTTTTAAAGTTTAGCTATAATATGGTTACTGCCATTTGACATCCCAAGTAAAGTATATCCAGTGTTGTGCCAATCTATCACAAACCCACACCGTCCAAGCCAAAGCCAACTAGACAGTTTGACGGCAGCTAAAGTCGGAACATAAGGTGGATTCTGCAAACGCAATATATAGGAACATACAATCAGTTTAACAATTAATAGCAGGAATAATAGCAATAATAGGGACCATTCTGTTGAATTTTACAGTTCAGGGAAAACAGAGAAGATGCGGAATAAGAAGGTTAAGAACAAAGCTTAAGAAGAAGATCATGGCAAAGCTACCAAAAGAGAAAATCCAAGCGTTCCTAGGTTTTAAATTGAAAATCATATATAATATGTTACCAAATAATCTTCCGATATCTAGCAATACTCTTCTTTCCAGCATTAGAGAATTGGTCTGAGGCAGGAGTAGCTGCTGAGATGGATGTTTGTTTCCTTGCTTAATTGAACTGAACCTAATTGACTGCCCAAAGTTGAAAGAGTTGCCCCATTTTCCTCCTAAGCTCAAGAGCTTGAAGATAGGAATTATTACGTGGAAAACTTGGAATTTTTGTAGCATTTCAATTTCTAATCCTCTTGAAACTTTAGAGGTTTCTCACAGCCGAAACATCACAACTCTTCTTCTAGCTGACAAAAAAAGACTCACAGAGATACCTGAAAATTAAAAATTGCCCCAATCTGGTCTCTCTCGGAAGATATGGAAAAGCGCAAACAACTAATAATTGTCATCTCATACTCAGCAATCTCAATATAAGTGAATCATCGGTATTGCTAATAGAGCCATCGAAGAAGTGCAGAAATTTACTTACCAGAAATCGCAAGTATCTCCACCAACGGCGTCGGCTCTCCATCTCGTTTTCCTCCCCCTCACCGTCGGCATCGGGATGGCAAGATTCAGCATCGGAATGGTAGAATTCTGCGTCGAGATGGTGGCTTCGACAGTGGGGTTGGCTGATTCGGCGTGGATGATCATCGCGAGATAAACCGAGACAAAGGTATTGTATGAGTCGGCTAGGGCACCAAAAGAAGGAGAAGTAGATTGGGCGGCCTAACCAGCCGTTTGCAAACCGCTGTTACAAAATATTTGGATAACTTTAATTTTTTGAAAGTGAATTTAGTAGCAGTTAAAATTGTTGCCTATATTAGAGAGAGAGAAGAGAGAAAAAGTTATTTGTGTAACTTTTGTCAACAATTCATGTTACAAATTTATTATATTTGTTATAAGTGACTAATCTCTTACTCCTATTTTTGATTGTTTTGATTCTAGAGATTTTATCTCTCCTAAATATATTAAAAATGTGTTATCTTTTGATTTCGTAAGTTTTCACCGTATAACTTTAGATATGTTATAGATTTGATCATTTTGAATAATTTGATATAATTTTATTGTATTTTCACCCATTAAATAATTATAAGTGAATGATTAGGAAAAATTATATTGAAAATTGAATGCATTGATATGAGTGATATGTACTGGAATGTAATACTGGTACTGATGAAATGATGTATTGAATTATATCAAATATATGATATGATAATCTCATGTGATACCATATTGATCCATATGATTCATTGATTGAGAGTCATAAGGAGCTAGAGACCGATTGAGAGTTATAAGGAAGAGTTGGGGCAATTGATCCACGTGATTACTGATTGGGAGTTATAAGGGGTGACAGATCGAGATTCATAATGTAATAACATAAAGATACAAAAATTAATTTAAATGAAAAATATGATTTTTTTTTTAATTTGCTGATTAAACTAGAAAGCTTCGATGATGTACATGTAAGTGTTGCGGCGCTAGTGTTGAGAACACTACGAAGCTAGAAATTGCAACCACAACATTAACGTCTCTGTTCAACAGTGAATCTGATTTCTAAATGAGGCGATGCAATACTAGGCCGCTAAAAATATTTTTTTAACATTTTTTCTTTAAATCCCCTACCACCTTTCCTCTTCTTCCCCCGCCCCTACTTTTTTTTCATCGTTCATTTTATGAAAAAGTGTTTTAATCATTGTAAGTGACTAATCTCTTACTCATGTTTTCGATGATTTTGATTTATATTGATTTTCTCTTAAATATGCCAAGAATTTTTTTTTCTTCTGATTTTGTACGCTTTCACCGTGTACCTTTTGATATGCTATAGATTTGATCATTCTGAATAATATGATATGATTTGTTATATTTTTATCAATTAAATTAATGTATATGAATGTTTATGTGAAATGAGTAGAAAAAGGTATACTGAAAATGGGTTGAAAATAGTGTAATGTGATTTGATATAATAATACTAGAATGAGATTGAGGCTGAAATGGCTTAAATGCGATTACTATGTATTGAAAGTATAAAATGTATTGTATTGATACTGAAATGATGGAAAATAATGCACCGACTATATCAAATATATGAAATGATAACATTATGTGATATCCTCAATATCCATGTGGTGCACTGACAGGAAGGAGCCAAAAGATGGGAGTCATAAGGAGATGAAAACTAATTGGGAGTCACAAGGCGTTCGGAAGTGACATATAAGGGCAAGCACAATGATTCACCAAGTGATTACCTATGATACTCTCAAGATCAAGAAACCCTCATCTGAATATCTAATATTATTATCGATACATATAATGATATTATTATTGACATTAATATTGATACTGATATTGCTCTAGCCCTGATACTAATATTGTTATTGATATTGTTTTGGCACTATTGTTATTAATGTTATTGATATTGATAAGGTACTGCTATTGCTTACTGCTTTTAACATTGTGATTGTAATTGACAAATTAATTCTGATGTAATATATTATAGACTGATTGATGATCAATATAGATAATAGCTATTGATACATATATATTTTTATATGATTTATAACATATTGTTCTCTTTTACTTTACATTGATTTCAGTTGTAAGATTTTAGTTACTTGCTACACTATGTGCTAATTACATGGTTTTACATATTTCCAAGAAATGATACGGATCCTATGATACGAGGCTCCGTGCAGCATGCATAATTTTTTTCCTATAATTTTAGTTTATTTTATAGTCATGATGTATTTATAGTAATTCAATTAATCTTTTGAATCAAGACTATTATATACATAGCATTTTGAGCTTTTACTAATTATACATATTGATGAATAAAAATACAAGCATGTCTTTTTTTTTTTTTTATGTTGTTCATAAGAAAATTAATAAGTTATAGTTAAATGATTAAAATAAAAGATATGTGCAATTCTTTCAAAAAAAATCCCAGTGCGTCACAGGGGTGTCAATAAATGACCTGTCCCGTCAACCAAAATTCAAGTTCAGGTTAACCAAATTAATAAATGGGTGGGTTTAGGTTGGTTTTTCCAATTTGTTTATTGAACGGATCGAGTTTACGTTGACCCACAAACTCATTTTTTTCTCTAAAATGATGCATTTAACATATATTGTCCTTTTTTTTTTAAATAATCGTAATCGGCAATTTTTTTTTTTTTA
>NW_021318543.1:933439-937611 GCF_001605985.2 Dendrobium catenatum
GGCTTGATGTTGTTGTTGTTGTTGTTGTATCTTTGCAATTGGATAAAGTTGTAGATCCAAAATGGTGCCTAAACGGCTGAACTACTCCACCCTTTGCCATCGACAAATCCCGGTCCCACCCAAAAAATGCACTTTTCCTTCACCACTGCATTCCTCACAGCAAAAAGCTAAAAATTAAGGCTTTGTTTGGGACTGTTTTCTTCTTATTTTTTAAAACTGTTGTCTAGTATAATTTTTTTTTTCAATTTAAAATTTTTGTACTAAAAGCCTATTTTAAAAAGGAATACAAAAACTGTCAAAATAAAGCCTAATTCACAATGAATCACTTTGATATAAAGTTGTTGCTTGAAATAATGGACCTCAGCTTTTCCAATTTAATAATTAAGCTAAGTGCTCATAGAGAGGCTTCACCAATACACTGATGGTCAATATTTCCCTTTCACGATCTGACATAGCTGCAGTCATTTATTGTAGCTATTATGTCACCCCCGTCCCTCTCATGATAAAAAATTTTAAGGGGAACTTTTGACATTAAGCATGATTAGAAATGTAATTATAAAATTAAGCATGATTTTTTTAAAAAAAATTAAAAGTAGTCATAATCACCTATTTAATGGGTGATTTTGAGTCACAAGATAAATCACCCATTTAATGGGTGTTTTTTGGTGTAAAAGCTAAGTCACCCATTAAATGGGTGACTTAGCCTTTAGCACAAAATTTTTTAAAAAAATGCAAATTCATATTCATAATTGATTTAGAGGCCAAATCGCCCTTTTGAAGAGGCAATTTATCATTGTCCAAAATTTTTGCATAAAATAAATTTGGATTGGTTAGGTTAAATGACTTAATTAATACAATATACCAAAAATATTCAAACATGATATTGGGGTGGTATGTTGTCTGTGGTATTGTTGGTGGCTTCAACATGTACAATATCTCCCAAGACCTGATCCACTATAGGTATTCCTGAATGAAGTGCTCACTATCAGGTCTAGCAGAGATACCTTCAACAATATATGCTCGTCTATCCTCCCGCAATCAAATGTATGGTAGGTGGTACACCATCCAATCCATATCAGCTTTACCACGCCCATCTACTCGCACAAATTTGGGCTCCATAGGTTGAACCTCTGTAGTAGGAAATAAGCTCGAACTATCGAATAACTATATCTGGTAGGTGTCACTCCACCTGAGTCCAACAAACAAGAGGCACACGAGCTAACCAAATTGCTTCTCCTGCTAAGTATATATAAGCAACTTGAGAGAAAACTTCTGAGGTGCACGAGTCCCAAGTCACCTACCAAACCAAATAATTTTTTTTTAGTAATTGAAATAACTATAGTTTAAGTAATATAACTTATATATTACTAATAACAATGTAAACCTTACTATCTAATAGGCCATCTAGCTCATCTCTGTAACTTTTAAGGCAACTTGCTAGGAGCTTCCTTATAAATTCCTAGTTACAGCAACATAAACAATTAGTCATATCATGTTAAGAAATAAAAAATTATACATAATAAAAATTTTTAGCATATGGATTAGATTAACTATAACCAACATAAAGACTATCAAAGCTGACATGATGTGGTACATGAAGTGCAGGATGTCCAACATAAAGTTTCTCCCAACATCAAATCTAAAACAAATGAATGTAGCCTGCAATATTTGCCCTCTTAGGCTTGGTTTCCTTAGATAGTTCCCTATAAAAGTGGGCTAGTACTGCAGCCCCTAAAGAGTAAATGCTGAACAAATCCAAGTCCTCCAACAAAGGTAAGAACCACAAATGAATCTCACAACCTGAGGTGTTTGTGAGAAGGTAAGTTCTCATCCAAAAGAGAATGTACACACAAACATGCTGTCAAAAATCTAGCTCATTCAAGTCCAAATAGGAATCCCTATAAAAGGTCCAACATAGCCATCTCAATGGTAAGCAAGTTTGAGCCTGTGGCTGTCTCATCCTGAACTTTAAAGAGACTCATGGGTTGAATGGATCATGATACATGACATCTCGTTGAGGGTACTACCCTAGTAGATCATAACAAAAATTTGGCCAACTAACCCATCGTCTACCTGAGCGGACAACAATATTGTTACCAATCAATGTCGACCCATCAACGTGATGACCCAATATAGAGCAACATCTCGTAAAGTAATACTCATCTCACCTACAGGTAAGTGAAATGAGTTTATCCGTGGTGACCAGTGCTCAACCAAAGTTGTAAGTAGATTATGATCCATCGTGATGTATTGCAGTTCACTAACACAGTCCAATCATAAGATCCAAAGCCCTTCCATAAATCTCAGACAGTTTATTGGCCACTCATGAATCATATGAAGATGCAAGGCAGCTTCCAAAATTGTTTCCAACATGTCACAAAGATTGAAGGGAATTAGTAACATTAAATGAATGAATGATCAATATAATATTTTAAAAATAATCGTACCTCATCTGAACGGGCCACTCTGTGTGACCCACGTAGTGAGGCAATGCTGGGATGTAGATCCATTGGCACATATTACTGCTATTCATCCCCCCATGCTATAGCTTTTCTAGCTTGATGTTTTCGACGTGTAGGTTGACATTCTACCATAATACCTGCAATTTGGCATAAAAAACCTATTACTTTCTAAAATAAATTAGAGTAAATAAAACATTAAGAGAAACATCTTAAATAAATGTAATGTAAACAAAAGAACAAAAAAATGTTAGTTTCTATGACATATGCAAGCTTATATGGTCATAAATCATCATTGGTTAACATGTCTATATATATATATATAATATTAGATAAGGATGATTAAGAACTTACTTTAAAAAAATTATAATTTCATTCACAATTAACATACCCAATATGTGCATTAGGCATTGTGAAGGCCATCTCAGCAGCATTGTGCATCTCATGTACATGATCGAGTATGACTGAATCGTGAATTTGAGTTGATAGATTTTCATCCAAATTAATATCATTCAAATTTTCCCAACCTCCACATGCAAAATAAGAAATTCAGAAGTAGCCAATGACAATGCAAATTCACAACCTTCATCGTCCTCAACTTTCGAGGCCATGATTTGGTTACCCACTGGAAAAAGACCAACAATGGCCACCATGAACTTTAAGGGATCAAACTTCAGCACCCTAAGAACCCTATCCTTTAACTACTTCAAAGTCGATTTGAATGGAACTTGTAGTGGCCGACATTTACCACCAATATATGTTGGCGAAAAATTACCATTTAAGGATAACTCTCCATCATATAATAACATAAATGATGGTGGGCGTGCGCTCATTTTGAATGCCTACATTTAAAATAAATTGTAAATGATATATTTATTCCATTAAGACAATCATCAAATTCATAATATTCCAATTACGTTTTAACTTTATTAAAAAAGACACTAAACATAAAAAAGGTAAAACACACTTACAAACACTAAGCGTCTAAACATTCTGAAATGTAATGATATATTAGAATTTTATTAATGAGTATTTAAGAATAGTTAAGTAATAGATATGAAGAGCTAATACATAATTTATGGTTCTTTAATACTCATCTATTTTCAATATATTTGCCCACATCTCTCACTTCTAAATATATGGTAGTGATTTATGATATCACTAAATTATAGACCTTAACCTATTTTAAGGAATGGGGCCTTAAAATTGAAACTCTATTAAGAGCTAAAGTAGCATATAGATATAGGTTTTAAATTTAAGAAAAATTTATTTATAAATTTAAATTTGTTCAAATGTTATTTCTTCTTTAATTTGTTAAAAAATTTAAAATACCAATTCATTATTTATTTAAATAATTAAAATATGTCATTTATTAGTCTTCTTTGGTAACAAACATTTGAAACAATTCTCTTAATATTCTTATTAGTCTAATTTTGAATTATTTGATAATATTAAGGAATTATAAAACTTCTAAACTTGCATACTAATGAATTTGAAAATACTTCTAAACATCCTAATTTTATTGAAGTTAATAACATAATTTCAAATGTTCTAGTAGCTTCATATACTCCATAAATTCTCTTAGATTAAAAAACATAAAAAATACATAATGCTCTTGAATCCTTTGCTTTTTGCATGATTTATCCATAGATTTTTACAAAAACACATAATATAGGCATCACCTAAAACCATCTCATTCTACATGGTGCGTTT
>NW_021318543.1:937711-950910 GCF_001605985.2 Dendrobium catenatum
TTTTTTTTTTTTTTTGCTTATTCTACTTTCTATTTAAGAAAGAAAAATAAAAAATTTATGTAAAAAAAACATAAAAACTTACCTTAAATAACAAATATGGCGGCAAAGCGAATGAAGGACGACTATTGGTGTTTGGTTTGAATATAGAGTTCTTAGATTGTGATATCTTGTTGTTTAAAAATTTGTTGGTGTATGGTTGTTTGGAATGTAGAGTTGGATCTCTCTATTATGAAGAACCGGGTTCTTGTTTCTTGAAGATTCTTGGAGTTGATGTTGCTACTCCTAGTTTTGCAGCCATTTGGATGGCTTTTTTTGGATCCTCCAAGGAAGATATTTCGGAATTAGGGCCTAAGGTTGCTGATATTATTGAAGTGATTGATCTATTGGTGTTTGGTTTGAATATAGAAGGCTGTTTCGTTCTTTTGGTTGTGGACAAACACAATTCTGGTTTGTTTGGTGCTGGATATGCAGCTATTATGAAGGAGGTTTTTGGTAATGCCGATGTTACTTCTTTGATCTATGAGAATCAAGTTTTGTTTGAGGTTGTCTCTAGGCCTATTGATGTTTGAGCTGTTGTTATTGCTTCATCAACATTGTTCAGATTGTCTAAAGGGTCTGCCCGTGGATCGACTATGTTGAGGAGGTTGTTGGTTGATGTTTGTAATGACGAGGTGGTTGTTTGGTCACTTGTTTTTCAATTCTTCTTTGAAGATCAACTCTTATTGGTTAAAGACTTGAAGGATTTGAAGTTTTTCTATTTTTCTCAAGTCAATGTGATGAGAGTGGTGATGATTATCAGTTTGGTTGGCTTTAGCAATGATGAGGCCGGTTATTGGCTTATTAAGGTGGTTGTTGGTGTTATGGCTTTACATTGGAATATTAGTGGTGTTGTTCTAGCCAGTATGATGGGTGTGGTGATGATTTTCAGTTTGTATGACTTTGCTTGTGAAGAAGCTGACTATTGGACAATTGAGGAGGGAGTTGGTGTTATTTCTTTGTCGTTAGTGATTGGTTCTTTCTTGGTGGCTGTTGTCGGTTGTATTGATGCAACTACAATGAATTCTGCTCTTGATTGGAGCTTGTTGGACCCCATGATTGATGGGGGTCTGGTTGATGTTTGGATAGCTGGTTTAGTTTTTTTTTTTTCTTGAAACTAGTTATCATTAGCTTGTTTTGCTTATAGGCTTCTTATACCTTTTTAAAACCATTCTGATGAAATATGGGATTTTTACTATGTTTCATTTTCCATCTTTTGAGAAAGATGGGATACTAACCAACCTTTTAGGTTGTTTTAATATTTGGTATCCCCATCACCCCAATGGATCTAAAATGGAATTTAGTGGATCGCATATCCATTATGGTAGTTTTAAAGGGTTTGCTTTTGCTTTCTAGATTGTATTAGGTATTTCTTCTTTTAATGCAATTTGAATTTCTTAAAAAAAAAAGACTATGTTTTCCATTGGGCGAGCTAATTTGTAGTCAGTTTTGCTTTATTTTCTCAACTTTTTGCGTTCTTCAGATTTATTGGCTTTGCAAATGGTATTTGTAATTTTCAAATTTTTAATCAGTGACATGTTAGTGCATATTTATGTTCTTACATTAGAATAAGAATAAAGAACAAGAATGAAGAGATGGACACCTTTCTTAAGTCAGTTGATTAAGCACTTGAGCCTCAGTCAAGAGATGTTAGATTTAAAGATCATCATAAATTGATTTGTATTATTTAATGTAACATAATAATAATAAAAATAATAATAATAATAATAATAATAATAATAATAATAATAATAAGGATGGTTGTTGTTACTTTTATTTGTAGCATATTGTTCTTTTATTTTATTTTTCATTTTTTTTTCTTTGGGGGTTCCCATTGCTGTTGTGTTTCTGTTATTCTTGTGATGGGATAGGATTTCCATAAAAGTCATGATAAATTCTTAATGTATCATCTAAAATTATCTTGATCGGGCATGAATCTTGAGGCAAAATAAAGTTGGAAACTTTTGAGATTAAATTTGGTACCATCTGAACTTCAATTTCAGCAAACTTGTAGTCAAATTGAGCATCTTGGAATTACAAACCCAACAACACCAAATTCAACTCAATCCAAGCCCAAACAGATCCAGATCAAGGACCAAAAGTGATGTTGGATGGTTCAAAATACAATTTGGTTTTCCAAACAAATTTCAAATGTAACATGATTATAGTTGAATTAAACGGCTCAACGATATGAATCCAATGAGTCTAAGATCATTGAATTCCGATATCACTATGACATTCAAATGCTTAATAAACGGTCCACGATCAAGGGATTCAACATCGGCCATCCATTCAAACCACTCTTCATTACCCTTGATCTTTCTCCTATTTATGGACCACGCCACTCTAGGAAATCTATACATAGACCCCTCCTTTCTCTTGAAAAGGGATCCCAAGTAAGAGAGCAAGAGAGAGAAAAAAGATCACTCTTGCCCTTAGCTCTTCCTCGACCCTCACCTGGAGTTCCTCCGAATTACCAACTTACGCCCAGAGTTTTCAAATTCTTAATCTGTGACATGTTAGTGTATATTTATGTTCTTACATTATAACAATAATAAAGAACAAGAATGAAGAGATGGCCGCCTTTCTTATGTTAGTTGATTAAGCACTTGATCCTCAATCAAGAGATGTTGGATTTAAAGATTAGCATAAATAGATTTGTATTATTTAATGTAACTTAATAATAATAATAATAATAATAATAATAATAATAATAATAATAATAATAATAATAATAATAATAATAATAATAATAATAATAATAATAATAATAATAATAATAATAATAATAATAACTACAATGTTGTTGTGGGCAAACAATTCGTGGTGTTAAGTTATTAAATTTGGTGTCACAGCATTACGCGAGTATCAAGTTCACAATTAAAGAGACTAGAAACATTAGAATTTTGTATGTGGAAAATACTGAAAGGCAAAACTATGGAGCCATGCCCAGTTGAAATGAATCTACCAGTGTTTGATTATAATACAAATGATATATTCATCCATGAACTTGAGGATGATCATATTATAATAGTCAACTGTCGGGTTAACATTTAGCGACAAACAAGGATCGAATGAAAGTCCAGCAGCGATCGGTGGCCGGGCATAAATCTAGCATTATTTGGTGCCTAGGTGGAAATCCGACGATACCTGGTGTTCATGTGGAATTCTGGCAATAATCGGTGGCCGGACAGAAGACTTACGAAAGTCCATCGAAAGTCAGTGGTCAGGCGGTGGTCGAGGAGGAGTCTGGTGATAAGAGAACTTTGATTTCTCTTCATTTCCTCTCTTCATTCTATTCTTTTCTTAGTTCCCATTTATTGAAGAATTAGAGGTCTATTTATAGTTTTCAAGGAGTTGTATGGCCAGTAAAGAGGGTGGAGATCAATAGCTAGTTAGGAGTACTATTTTGGATGGACTACCGATATCAACTCTCTTGATTGTGGATGGTTTATTAAGTATTTGAGTATCTTAATGATATCATAATTAAATGATATTAGGCTCATTTGATTTGACTCACTGAGATGCTCGATTCTTCTAAAGAATGTCAAATTTGGAAATTGTTTGGTGTCCAATTTATGATTTGAACCTTCTAAATGCGCTTCAGATTTTTGAATTGAAACCATTTGGCCTCTGATTGTGTCAAATTTTGTATCATTGTGTTCGCCTTTTTGGAGACATTTTTGTTCTACTATGAGTTTTCTGAAATAAGGGGTGCTCATTATATGAACCATAAAAAGAAGTACTACAAATATACTTCAAAATTCAATAATATTTTGATTGGTATGTTTAGGAGTAGTCCATTTTTTAGCACTTTGATCAATTGCATTTCTCTCCTTCTCTAACTTATGATAATTTCATTTGGTAACCACCGGCTAGAGATGATGTTGATTATGAAGATAAAGGTCCTAATTCTAACTGAAGTTGATGCAGTTGTTATTCTTTTCTTTGAATATTCTAGGCATGAGTTTAAGAGAGAGTGTGTGTGATGGTTGTTGTTACTTTTATTTGTAGCATAATTTTCTTTTATTATTTTTTTATTTTTATTTTTTTGCTTTGGGGGATCCCATTGATTTTTTTTTTATGTTATTCTTGTGATGGGATAGGATGGCCCTGAGAGCCATGATAAATTCTTGATGTATCATTCAAAATTATCTTGATCGAGCATGAATCTCGAGGCAAAATCAAGTTGGAAACTTTTGAGATTAAATTTGGTATCATCTAAACTCTAATTTCAGGAAACGTATAGTAAAACTTAGAGTCTCAAAATTACCAGACCAATGACACCAAATTCGACTCAATTCGAGCCCAAATGGGTCCAAATCAAGGGCCTAGAGTGATGTTGGATGGTTCAAACTACAAATTGGTTAACCAAACAAATTCCAAGTGTAACATGCTTATATTCGAATCAAACGGCTCAATGAGATGAATACAATAAGCCTAAGATCATTGAATTCCCATATCACTAAGACATTTAAATTCGTAGTAAACAATCCACGACCAAGGGATTCAACATTGGCCATCCATTAAAACAACTCACCATTTACCCTTGAGCTTCCTCCTATTTATAGACCATGCCACTCTAGGAAATCTATAAATAGACTCCTCCTTTCTCTTGAAAATGGATCCCATGTAAGAGAGCAAGAGAGAGATAAAAGATCGCTCTTGCCCCTAGCTCTTCCTCGACCATCACCCGGAGTTTCGCCGAATCACACCACCTTACGCCAGGAGTTATGCCTGACAAACACTTAACACACGGAGTTTCACTACACCACCACTTCACACCCGGAGTTTTTCCAGACCACCACTTGAAGCCTAGAGTTCCGTCAGACCACCACCTAATATCAGGATTTCATTGGACCACCACCCGATGCTTGAAATTTCATCGGACAACCACTTGACACCCTGAGTTCCACCAGACTAACACCTGATGCTCGTAGTTTCTACCACACCACCAACTATCGCTCAAAGTTTCACCTAATGCTGGACTTCGACAAAATCACCAACTAATGTAAGGACTTCCACTGGACTACCAAGTGATGCCAGACTTTAATCCCCATTTGTCACTATACTATAAATATACAATTGACATTTATAATTTGATCGCCCTTAAGGACGAGTTAATAAATTGTACACAACTTAAATTTTAGTGGAATTAATTTCAACTGGGCTATGTCCCATAATTTTTTCCATTTTAAGGTTTTTCACTTAAAAAATCTTGTGTTCTTTATATGTGAGCTAGATATTCATACAATGCCCAGACGTACTTTTATAACTTTATCACTGCATATATTCTTGCCTGTAAAAATTTGGCTCCGTCTATGGGAAACCTCAATCTCATTATCCTAAGCACCACTTTGATGGCCAATAGGTGTATCAATCGTATCTTGAGAGCCTCTCGCTCAAACTCACACCAATCTAAGAATCATTCTATAAACTAGGGATGCTAGACATCTGCTTCTTTTCACCCTGATGGGTGAAACCGTACCGGGGAAGCGACATCAGGACTACCCCTGGTAGATCATATCGAGAAGATGGATGAATCTTAGAATGAGATTCTTCAACTCCTACAAGAGACTCAGCAACCAGTGATAGCACAATAGGAAGAGATTCTTCTCCCTCAAGATCCACAAAGGGTCAAAGATGTTCAACCCAAATATCTCTAAGTTGAGATTCCTTTTCCTCCTCCAAAGATACATCCTACGATATATTAAAACAATGAGCTTTTTGAGAAAATAAGCTTTACCCATCCTTTGTATATAGGTTGGCAACCTCACATTCCTCCATATGTCCTCGATGATTTAGCCCAACAACATATTATTCAGCATCCTCAAAATGCCCTATGGTATGAACTATGAAGATTGGTATGAGAAAAGTTATCCATGGGAGGTGTAAGATAATCTCTTTATCTGTGGGATTTCAAAGAATCATCACCCGTGACTAAAGCCATCCTTCAACACCCCATTCTGGCAGGATTCAAACTACCGAGTATCGATTCCTATGATGGGACATCCAACCTGTACGAGTATATCAATCACTATAGAACCATTATGCATATCTAACGAGCCCAATACTCGCTCCTATTCTAGGTTTTTCAAGCCACCCTCAAAGAGAATGCTCGAATATGGTTCTATTCACTTCCTGTCAAAACCATTCCAATATTTGTTAAATTGGCTAAAGTGTTTGTTGGATAATTTATTGCCAATAAAAGAATGGTTAAAAATTATATCCATTTCTAGGAAATCCACCATAATGAAAGTGAGTCCATCAAAGAATACTTTCAAATATTTTCTACTGAGACTTGATAAATTCTAGGGGTGGATACTGAATTACTTAAAGGAGTTTTTTACGGAGGACTCCATCCTAGCCCCTTCTACTCAGCACTCATATGAGGCACAGTTTATTCATTCGCTGATCTGATCCATCATATAGAAGCATAAATCTCTATCAATGAAGTTATTAATACTCATAGAAAGAAATTTGAGCAAATAAATGGGAAGCATAAAAGTGCATCAGGGATAGAGAATCTAGCCTCGCAGCAAAAGAAGCAGGGAAATTCTAATTTGCCCCTTCAACCCTCATAACCATGATGAGAGCCTCTCCAAGAAAAGGAATACACACCACTTAATGTATCTCGAGCAAATATCTTGATGGCCATCCGAAACCATGAGAACGTAAAGTTGTCAAATCTCTTAAAGCCCAATGTGCGAAATCAGGAGCAATATTGTCATTTCCATTATAGTTGGGGACACACCACCAAAGCTTGTAAACAACTCAAGGAATAAATTAAGAGACTAATCTGATAAGGACATCTTCAACAATTTATCAAAAATTCACTTACTCGAGATTAAGCTGGTTATGCTAGGGGGCATAATCAATAATAAAGGAAGTCATCAATTAGTCATCAAATAGTTGGTGAAATTGAAATCATTGTCAGGGGCTCTTTAATGTCTAGTCAAGTCTTGATTGCAACAAGCAAGCAGCCAACACCAAATAAGTCTTACACTGATCACTCCATCACTTTCGAGAAGTTTAATTTAGAGGAAATAAAGACCTCTCATCAAGACTCCCTTGTGATTATTGCAAGGATTGGTATCCCGTGCTACAATATCAAGTGGATCTTGGTTGACAATGAGATCTCAATGGTGTCCTATTCTACTCCACTTTTCTCAATATGGGTTTATCCAAAGAGAAACTCTAGCCTACTATAGGTCCCCTGTATGGGTTTGATAATTGACCTACACAGGTGTATGGAACAATCAGTCTCTCAATTGTACATGGAGAATTTACTCGATAGGTTATACACTCCATCTAGTTTGTTATAGTGAAATTAGAATCGTCCAATAATGCCATTTTTGGGAGGCCACTCTAATTAATCTTTATGATTATTGCTTCAATCCCTCATCTTAAATTGAAATTTCTCACCACAATAGGAATAAGTATAGTACGAGGAGATCAACATGAAGCACAATCCTGTTACCTTAGACATGCTCAACTATGCCCATCGATTACCCTAAGTATCAAAGATTTTGATATCCAGAATGAGGACATTCCTCAAAAGGCCTCCCCCATTAAGGATCTTGATTGTATCTCTCTATCAGAATAGTATTCTCCAAGAATAGTGCAAATCAGATTGTTACTATTGAAGGAAGAAAGGAGAAAGTATGTAGAATTTTTATAAATAAATTAAGATGTTTTTGTATGGAGTCTAGCCGACATGCTTGGAATCAGCCTTGAAGTGATAAAGCATTCCCTCAAAGTAAAGTTGATGTGCAAGACAATTATCCATAAGAAATGAAATTTTATGCAAGAACACCAGCAAGTGATGGAGAAGGAAGTTGATAAACTCTTGGAAGCTGAATTCATACAAGAAGTGCATTATCTAACATGGCTAGTGAATGTTATTATGGTCAAAAAAGCTAATGGAGCTTAGAGGACGTGTGTAGACTATATGGACCTAAATAAAGCTAGCCCGAAGGATAATTTTTTGCTCCCTCATATTGACCAATTAGTTGATTCCACATTTGGGCACCAAATGGTGAGTTTCATGGATAACTACTTAGGCTACAATCGAATAAAGATGAATCATGCAAATGAGGAGGCAACAACTTTTTAAACTCATAAAGAACTATACTGCTATCAAGTCATGTTATCCAGACATAAGAATGCTGGAGCCATGTATCATCCCTCATGAATAAGATATTTAAAGTCTTTATTAGGTATACTATGGAAATATATGTAGATTATTTGATGGTAAAAAAATCTTGAAAAATTTTAGCATATCTATAACCTAGAATGGTGCTTCTACCTCCTTCGATTCTACAACATGCGTCTCAACCCCTCCAAATATGCATTCAGAGTAGCCTCGGGAAACTTTCTAGGTTCATACTTACCTACCGCGAGATCAAGGTGAACCCTGAGAAGATCAAAGAACTAAGAGATATGGATCCCTAAGGAGTATTAGAAAAGTCCAACACCTAAATGTAAGAATTATAGCACTTTCTCGCTTATTGGCTAGCTCTAGCGATAAATACCTTCCTTTCTTCAAGATATTAAGAGGAGTATATAGCTTGAGATTCTAGTGGATAGATGAATTACATGAAGCTTTCAAACAACTCCAAACTTATCTAGCCTCACCACCTCTACTTTCAAAGTTTATATCTAGAGAAATGTTATACATGTATATGACTGACTCCTTCCATATTATAAGAATAGTTTTGGTCCGAGTAGATAATTCTATTCAACACTCTATCTATTATATTAGCAAGATTCTTTTTGAGATAGAAGCACACTACCCATTAGCAGATAAGATAGCTTAGGCATTAATCTTTTTGGCTAGAAATTACATCCTTATTTTCAAGCACATAATATTGTGGTCTTTATAAACCTACCATTGAGAAATATTCTCCAAAAACTGAAGGTACTTAGAAGATTAATCAAGTGTTTAGTGGAACATAGATATTTTGACATACATTTCCTACCTAGTCCTGACATTAAGTCACAAGTGATTGCAAACTTTATGGTCAAATATACTAACCCTGCCTCTAAAGAACCACTAGCTACATCTCCTTCTTCCTTGTGTTGGACCATATATATTTATGAAGCTTATAAGAGTTTTGTCACTGGTGCTTGAATCTTATTAATTTCCCCATAACAAGCTACACTAGAATATGGGCTTCGATTTAAGTTCCCAGCAACAACTAACATTGTCGAATGTTAGACCCTTATTGCTAGGTTGAGGCTAGAAATCGATTATAAAGTGCAAGATTTGGTGGTTCACATCAATTCTGAATTGGTCACCCCTCAAGTGAAGGGAGAATTTAATACCCATATACTGCTGCTAGCCTAGTACTGTAAATAGTAAAATCCCTTTTAGCCAAAACAACGAAGCACCAAATTGTCTATATCCTTAGGGAGCATAACGCACGAGCAAACTCTCTCTCTAAACTGGCTACTACGATGATTGATGGTGTTTTCAAAAGGAAGTCTATTGAGTAGATCCACTTTTCATGTGTTTAAGGTCCATAGATTACATAATCAATAGATGAGCCAAGAGAGGACTCTTGGATCGATCTTAATTTGTCTCTCTTACATGATGGTGTTCTTTCTAAAAACCCAAAGGCATCAATGCGCCTTCGGAGGCAGGCAATAAACTTCGTTGTTATTGGTGGGGAGTTGTACAAATAAGCCATCACTAAACTATACCTCAAGTGCCATTCTCCTTCAGAGGCAAAGTATGCACTTTGAGAAGTACATTCAGGCATTTGTAGAGAGTATCTGGGTGGAAGGGCATTAGCTAATAAGATTATTAGAAAAGTGTTTTATTGGCCTACGATGAAGCATGATGCAATGGAGTTTGTACAAAAGTGCAACAGTTGCCAGTTATATGCCAACCTCAACTATTTACCTATCATAGAGATATCAGAATTATAAAGTCCCTAGCTTTTTTTGCCCAATGGGGGATTGAAATAATGGGATCCTTTCATATAGCCATCAGATAATGAAAGTTCATCATCCTAGATGTAGACTATTTCACCAAGAGGGTGGAGGCATAATCTCTAGCAAATATCACTAAATCCAATGTTAAGTTATTCTTATAGAAGTATATAATATATCATTTTGGCATTCCAGCAAAAATTTTCACTAATAATATAACTCAATTCACTGGAAAGATCCTTACAACATTTTGTAAAGAATTACAAATTCAGCTAGTACATACAATAGTGGCCCATCCTCAAATAAACAAGCAAATAGCAATAACTAATAGAATAATATTGAAAGGGTTGAAGAAACAGATGGAAAAGGCTGGGTGGAAATGGGATGATCAACTCCCAAATGTCCTCCGGGCATATTGTACCACTACCAAAACTCTAATAGGTGAAACCGCATTTAATATTTATTTTGGCACAAAAGTATTATTCCCATAAATTAGGTGTGTCAATTTCGCGTCACAGGTTGGGTTCAGGTCGAGCCCGAAAATAACCCAGCACTATTCGGGTCAACCCAAACCCGACCCATTTTTAAAAATGGGTCAATTTTTTGGACCCAAACCTGACCCGCTTCGGGTCCTTGTCAACCCGACATGACCCATTTCCAACAAGAAAATTGCTAATTTTTGGGTAAAAAACGGGTCAATCTCCCTTTTCGGGTCAAAATCGGGTCAATCTCGGGTTGCTGAGTCAAAATAGGGTTTTTGGGTCAAAATTGGGTCACTTTCGGGTCAAAGGGTTAACCCGAACCCGACCCAATTTTTGAAATGGGTCAAAATGTTGAACCCAAACCCGACCCATTTCGGGTTTGGGTTGACCCTAACCCAAAATTTTTGGGTCGGGTTCGAGTCGGGTTTTTAGGTTGTGTCAAATATTCACACCCCTACCATAAATTTTAGGAGACCCAAGTTATAGAGTTTAAACTTTTGACTTTAACGATAATAAGGAGAAACCTAGATATAACATAAATCTTTTTTCAAAAGTAAGAGACATGGTGATGCTCAAGATTGTTGCATATCACCAAAGCATTTCCCGTCACTATAATCAAAGGATAAAACCTTCATGTATTTTAATTGGAGATTTAGTTCTGTGTAGCGTCGAGGTAATAGAGATAAACACATAACGTAATAAACTCTCTCCCTATGGGAGGGTCCTTACTTGGTTGCAGCCATATTGAAGCTCGAAACTTTCAAGTTAATGGATAATGAAGGAAATATGCTTCCAAAAACCTTGAATACCAAGAAACTTCACAAGTACTATCAATAGAATATAATAGTATCACTTGTTTTAGGATCTTTATACTCTTAATGTTAAATGGTATATATCCCTTGTATTGTGTATGTTTCTTGTAACCTCTACATTTTTAAGTTATATCAGGGAAGTATGGTATTTTTTAATATAGTGAAAACTCTATTCACTCATCTATTTATACTCTCTTCCTCTTCAACTAAGAATGCAACCAATGTTTAACACATGCTGTGAACTCTAACATTAAGATTCTTGATTTGAGTAATACATAATCATTATTGCAACTTAATATATGGATGATCAACTCCAGGTGGATTCGATCTGACCTCTTCTAAAGGTTAAAAATTATCAAATAATGCTTTAATTAACAATCTCAAATATGTCAAAACATTCTAGGTAGATATCACTTAATTTTAATATCCTTGATTCGAGACATACACACTCGTTATTGCATCTCAATCGCTAGATGAGTAGTCCCAGGGGGATTTGGACCAACCTCTTCCATACAGGTTAAATAGCATTATATAATGTTATAATTAATAACCTTGAAAAGGTCAAACATCGTTGATCGGTATTATTTAGATCTTAAAGTCCGTGATTTGAGAAGCATGAATCTCAATCACTGGATGTTTGGTCCCAAGGGGATCCAATCCAACTTCCTCCACACAAGTTAGAAGGTATTGTATAATATTATAACTAACAACCTCGAATAAGTCAAGTGACTTAAACAAATATAAATGAAATTCACTCGAGCTGAATAAGAGTACTAGAATATCTTTCACTAGTCAATTCAAAATAAAAGCATTAATAAATCTTTACTAAATTATAGAAGATAACACATTTGAAATCTAACACCTAATACATAATAATCACTAAGAAAGATAAAGTGATACAACTATTGGAAAATAAAAATACTACTCGATCTCTACAATCACATCATCCTCCTCAAAGGAAAAAGCATTCTGCTGCTCACTCTCTATTTCATAACCATCAAAATTTATAAGGGAATCATTGGAAGCCTGACTGGTTGTTAAGCCTTCAACTTCCACTCTGGTCGCCTACTATACCAAGAAAACTCCCTTTAAGAAGCCCGAGATGAATCTCTTATCAATACACTACTGCTCCAAAGCCTCAACTTCTATATTATAAATATGATCATGAGCCTCCGGAATGTGATCTTAGATGATGGTCTTAATAGATATAGACTTCTTAAAATCTTTAATTACTCTAAAAAATTCTAATCCAGAAAAAGAGGCCTCCTTCTCCGCTCTAAGAGTATGGGACCTTCTATTCATAGCTTCGAGTGCTACTATCTGTTAATAATAGTTACTATTCGCATGTTTTACATTCCTGCAACTTGTATAGTTTTGATGATTCCAAATATTATTGTTCTTTGTGTAGTTATCTCCTAACAATTTTTAGAAATTTTGTATTTGCTCTTGTATGTACTAACATTTCAGGTGAATCAAACTCTCAAACATGAAGACTTTAAATCAAATTCAGCAAGAAATTCTTTTGAATTTTGAAGTTTAAAAAATGTCATTTTTTAATTGAAATAGAGTGATTGTAATTGAGTGAATAAAAATAGACACACACACATAAAGAGATCATATAAATTGTATACTGATCGTATGGGACAATATCAGTTTGTACAGAACGAATAGGAACTGCCTAGAAAATTTTTTTAAGTCCTGTTCGTCCGGGATGAAATTAATTATCGTTAGGAACGATCTGCTCTCGGGAAAAATTTTGTCTAGACGAAATTAATTATCGTACAGGACGAGTTGCTCTCTGTAAAAAAATCGTCCAGACGAACATATTTTCGTCCAGACGATATAACCGACTTAGGACAGTTTTTCTATGTTTGTTCTGCAGTTTTTGGAACCAACCTGGTTATAACCGTTTGTACCGGATGAACTTGGTTCG
>NW_021318543.1:951010-963178 GCF_001605985.2 Dendrobium catenatum
GCTTAACATCCTAATTCTTATTGAACAAGTTTCAACACTATCTTCTCTGTAGAGGCATTTTGATCTTTTAAAAGCTGGGTGATCATTTCGTATGCCTCCATTGGTTCAATCTGGAGTCAATTCATCTATTGATTTTAAAGACAAATATAATACAATATATTTGCCAACTCAGTTTTTCACTCGATCAACTCCTCCTTCACCACCTTTACCTCTTTGTTTATATGGTTGTACTTTTTCTTGTACTCTCCTTGAAGATATTTGACCTTCATAAATTCTTTTTTCCATTCATCCAAGGTCTGAGTAAGCTCTGCTTCAAGATCCATTAACCATAGTAACTGAAATAATATAATGATATTTGTAAAAGGCAGTCTAAATATATCCACTAAATAAAGAAAAATGAAAAAGAAGTTGCTACTCACCAAGTCATCAGCTCAGCAATGTTTGATACCCTAGTGATTTAACATATCCTCTGGAATATGTAACTTGACAGGGGAGGAGTTGGGGGAAACTTTTCTAGTGCTCATTGCAACCCCTTCAAATTTCTTCTTCTACATTTTATGATGAATTTCTTAGGTTTTTAACCTATAGGGACTTAAATGTTAGTGGTAGAGGAGATAGGATAAAATAATAAGCTTCCTCATGTTTGACCTAATCTAAGAGTCAAAAGCGTGCAATTAATTTATTTCTATGAAGCTCTAAAGATAGGGGAGTTTTTAATTACTTCATTCAAAAAGAGTTTGCACAAGGGGAGGAGTATAACTTTTATGCTTGTATCCTCACTAGATTTAAGATCTAATCCTTCAAAATCTCCATCTCAGAATAAAGAGAGAGATAAAGCCAACTGACCCAACCCAGCCAACCATGGTTTAGAGACCCTAGCATGCTAGGAGATTAAATGGTAAACCTTTGAGATATAGTGGATAATATCAAAGTTTTTGTTGTTAAATTTGGGAAACAACTTTCAAGACTAGAGTAAGGGATGCATCAAATATATCACCATATGATGCTCAAACACCAATGCTAGTAGTAATTCAAAGATAGTTATATTGTACACATGGTTAGCATGTTTAAGATCAAGGAGATGGAATCTCATGGTGATAAAAATGTGTTCTCAAGCCCCCCACCCTTTGAGATTTATCCACATGCACTGTCATCAATAGTAGTCTCAATAAAGTTAGTGGATAAGGAGGAGGATGATCCTTAGTAGGAAGAGTTCTTAATGAATTTTGTTTTTTTCTTTTGTATTTTTAGTTATTTTATTTTATTTTATATTTCCTTCTTATATTTTTTTTAGATGTAGTTTACAACAATGAATTTAATCAAATTTAAATGTTCTAGAAGTTTTTTAATTATCTATATTGCACTTTGTTTAGTTATATTCAATATTATTGCACATAATAGGAAATTTAAAATTTTAGAAAATTAGAATAATTCAATATTTAATAGTAGGTAATTTAAAATTTTTATCAAATTAGTAATTAACAATAATAACTACTCATTTCATTTTAAATTAGTTGTTCCAAATAAATTAAATTCCTAAAATCAATTAAGAGCTTGCTTGCTTGTAAAGAATTAAATTATTTAAGACTTAATGTGTATAAACTATTTAGAATATTTCTAAGTCACCTATTAAGTAAGTAAATAGCGAATTATGAAAGCTTTAATGAATCTTTCATGGAGTAAAAGTGGAAGTAAAAGATAGGTACGTATTGAAAATATTTATGAAGTAATTAACAAATAATAATGTTTAACTAAAAATTAAAAAAGCTAAATATTACACTAATAAGAATTGGCACCTTTAATGTTTAGCCCCACCTAAACAAAAATTGAAGGTGATAAATATGTATTTATGTTTCTTAACCAATTAAAAAAATTGAGAAATTGAGAAAAAAATTTAAAAATTAATAAACTAAGTACTATACTATTAAAAATTGGTACCTACAATGTGTACTCCAACTTAAACAAACACTGGACGTAATAGATAGGTATTAAAAATCTTTATTGGGTTCTTAGCAAACTTAAAAGAAAATGAGAAAAGTAAAAAGAATACTGAAATGAAAATGATAAACTCTAGAGTATTAAAAATTAGTGCCTATAATGTCTAGCCCCACTTGTACACTTCTATGGGAATTATTGAAGTTATGTTATTAAAAGAAAGCTTATAGATTAATTAATGAATAAAATAAATGTGTGAATTCCATTAATTCAAAAAATCATTGACCTAACTGAGTAAGTTGGCTTCTTTATCTTATACACTTATAAGTTTAACTTAGAAGGAATATGGATTAAAAATGAAAGAATCAGTTGTTAATAGTTATTTTAAAAGAAAATTTTGCTTTAAGTATTGTATAAATTATTATATTATTAATATTCAAATATCATATTCCATTAAGAGAAATGTTTATTCAAGTGCAATATGAATTACTTTAGGATATGTAATTTCTTAAAGTTTGGGAAAATTTAATAAGAGAAAAAATGTATATTCCAAAGTACATCTATTTTTATTAAAAAAAAACCCATTTAATTATATCTTTTTGTCTTGGAAATAAGCAAGTACTTTAAAATTGATGGATCATCAAAGATCTACATTTGCTTTAGCATTGAAGTGCTACTAGTTTAGTAAGACATCAATAAAAGACTAAATTTCATCGAAGAGCAAGTTGTTAAAGCACTACGGACAGAGCACCGTAGCACTAAATCATCGTAGCGCCATTGTGGAAGATAGTTAGAAACAATTGAACTAGTAAATCAATGCTATGAATGATGAACCAACACATTGAATTAGTACTGATGTTGCACTACCTAGCTAGGGTCACGGTGCAAGTTCAATTATTTGTAAAAATTATAAATAGGGAGCTTATTTTCCATCTAAGGGAGATGTTTCTACTAGAGAGGGCTATCCATATGTGCAGTTTTTATTAATCTAGGTAGATTCTAGAGAGAAAGGAGGAAGGAGTGCAATGTGTCTATAATTGTTGTTGTAAAGAATGTTTTGGTGATATCAATCCTCGCATGTTCCTTTTGGACTGATTGGCCAGAATAATAAAATAGAAATTAAAATAGTGAAAGAAGCTAACCTTGATCCTATGATAGCAAAAAAGAATACATTTTAGCGAACTGAAGGCACCCCTAGACCAACAAAGAAAAAATACAAGAATTGTAATACACCGAAGAAGGATACTTTCCCAGCTGCTCAACGAGAATAGCATACCAAACAAACATAAACTTCAGAGAGCACATAGTAATACCAATCGAACCGTTCAAGTAGCAGAGTAAAAGGTAATCCTGCATCACAGAAATCCAATAATTACTTGCAATCTAGCAAAATAACCACCTGGTCAGCATAAACCCAACCACAAAAAAATAGAAAAGAACCACCCAGCACCAACAACTAGAACACCAACCCAGCCACCAGCAAGCAAAAATAGGGCAAAACAGAGACACCATAAGAAACCTGAAAGGGGAGACACACAATATATACACACAAAAAATAGAATAGCATCCTGGAATAAAGAAACAGACAAATATGCCAGGACCAACCCCACAAAGCATAAACCAGCAGAAAAAAGCTGAGAAGGAACCGAAACTCTCCCAGGCACAAAGCCAAGCACGAAAGGAGACGAACAACACATCAACCACCAGAAAGAAGCAGAGAAAACCAAATTAATACTTAACAGAAGGCCTCCCTAATTGATCCACTCTAAGGATACCTTTATTAAGAAAAGGAAGTTGATTATAGGCCTGCTCATTAACACCATTAAAATTATAACCAATCTTGGCCATAACATTAGCACTCGTGTTCCCCTCAACCAAAATATTATAAAAAGAGCAGTTAAGCAAGTTTAAGATGCATGCAATATCCCTCTGAGTATAAAATAAAGCCGAAGAGCAAGTGTAATCACCCATACCCTGGATGACCTTGAAATCAAAATCCACTCCCAGCACAATATCAACCAATTGAAGATTAACACAAAGCTATAATATGTGAAGCATACCAACAAACTTAGCAAAACTAATATCATCATGCTAAACGGGCCTAGCAAAACCCCACAAATAGGAGCCTTTATGATCCCTCAAAACACCACCACAGCCAACAGTATTACCCATTCTAACGCTAGCCACATTCAACTTGACAAAATTAAGATGAGGTTTAGTCCAAGAAATACATCTATTAACCTTATAGGAATTATCAACCACCAAATTAATACCAAAGTTAGGACAAATAAAAAGAAAATTCTTAAAATTCTTAAAGGAAAGTAACCAAGCAAAAAAAAAAAAAAAAACCAAAAAAAAAAAAAAAAAAAAAAAGAACAGCCACTTTATCCTTGATTTTTTGAATAATTCTCTTGTAATTCATTGTAACACCGTTAAACCGAGAATCATTTCTCTCCAGTAAGATAAACCAAAGGATAAGAAATGGAAAAACATTACAGACATGCCCTTTGGCCTTAACAAGCCAACAATCAAGTAGAGAATATAAAGAAGAACTAGCAAAATAAAAGTTAAAATGGAAAATGTCCTCAAAGTGAGTCCAAACCTTAACAACAATAGGGCCTGAGATGAAGACATGGTGCATATTTTCAACATGAAAACAACATTGACATTTAGAAGGTAAAATAAAACCTCTTTTCCTCAATTTCTCAAATGTAGGAATAAGCTTGTGAGGAAATCTCCAAATGAAAACAGAAACCGTAAAAGGGGTAGAATTGTGCCAAATCATTTTAAAAAACTTACAAGACTCCTTTTTATCTCTAATGAAATGCCAGACATTCTTAACTGAAAAAGTGCCATCTTTAGAAAAAGAATAGAGCAACACATCCTTAGAAGAAGTGTTTAAAGGAATCTTTAAAATAAACTGAATAATGCAATTGAGAAGAACAGAAGAAAGTTTCTCCAAGTCCCAAGCTTTATTATAAAAAAAGTAGTTAACCTTCACCTTAGCAATAGAAATTTTATTTAATAAGGAATCGATCGACTGACCATTTATCTAACGATCTTGCCAAAAGAAAATGTTGCCATAACCAAGCCCCCAAGCCAGATAAGGCTCAACCTTCCATTTAACCAAGAAAAGCTTATGCCAAACTTTAGAGTGACCTTTATCAAAACCACATAAAGAAGAATGTCTCCCCCCATAATACTTAACCATCATAAAATTGGCCCAGAGACTGTCATTGTTTATAAGTTTAAACCAAAGCATGCAAGAAAAGCCAAAGCCAAATATTTTTTTTGAAAGCCGTGCAAGAGCAATGGTATTAAAAGAGATAGGAAAGAAACAACCTAGAGACAAGCTAAATTAATAGCATCTCATCCTTGATCAAATCAATCAAAGGATTCAGAATGCTATAAAAAGAAAAACTATCAAAAACAAAACTACCATCTATAGCTAAAGTAGCACATAAATCCACTACTTTATTATAATTCCTATTAACATGGTGAAAAACAACATTATTAAAGTCTTTCAAGAAGAAGAGATCCTTGCCCGGCCATTTATCCAATTCCCAATCAATTTTCTTCAAAGAATCTTGTAAGAATGTAATCACATTAGTATTATCACTTTCAATGATAATACCTTTGCTTTCAGGCATCCAACTTGTATAAAATCTCTAATATCCACAATTACCTCCATCTCCAATTGGGCAATATCCCAATGAATCTTATTTCTTCCAAAAACAAGAAGAAGTCTACCTTTATGGTCTCTAAATATACCACCTCTATTTGAGCTCATCAAAGATGCATCCACATTTATCTTGATCCAATCTAGTGGTGGAGGGCGCCAAGTAAAAAATAACGCCCTTGGGAGATTAGCACCCCAGCTAACTAGATAAGGAGAAGATTTAAAAATAGCTAACGAGAGCACATTTGCAGCCACTGAAGAACACGGCAAAGCAACCTTACCATGCTTCACTGAATTGCAATTTTTCCAGCTTAAGAAAACAACAACACAGTAAATTCTTACCATCCCAGAATTCTGACCAGAAATCCTTTTAAGCTCTTCAAAATAGCCCTCCAAAGATTGAAAAGAAGGAATATAAAACCCCCATTCAAGAATTTTATTAATCACCTCTTGAAGATATTTACACTGAACAATAACATGCTCATAGATTTCCGTTTCCAGACATCCTCTAGCACAGCGATCATAAGTTGCCAGTCTTCGGTATTTTAAAAAGTTATTTGTAGGAAAAGCAAATTTGCTAAGCCTCCACCAAAAAATTTACACATTATAGTTAAGCTTTAAGCTCTTAAGCCAACTATAAAAACCATCAACATCATTAATACCTTTGTCTTTCATGGCTTTATCATAAGCCAAAGCAGATATAGATTTACCTGAGAACTTACATACGGTTTCCAATTGATCCTCCCGTTGAACATCTGGTTTCATATCTGATAAGACTTGCTAGATCTTTATTGAACCAATTGATTAATTTCCTTTCATCCCACTGTCCTGTATCTGTAATAAGCTGTTGAACTTTTAAATTTTCCAAAGCACCGCAATCAATGAAAGTAGGCCAGTCATTTAAGCATCTATCCAGCAGCCAAACAACATTAAGAACTTGAATTTGATCACTTCTTACCACTCTCCATCTAATAATAGGCTTTAAAAATTTTCCTCCATCCTTTAAAATTTTCCAAACATTAGAGGAGCAGTTTATGCGGTTATCATTCAACACATTGTCATCAAATTTGGCCAAAACCATTTGGTGCAAAAGAGTCTAAGGTTTCTGGATTAAGTTCCATGATAATCTAGCCCGAAGAGCTCTAGCTTTGTTTGTGAAAGACTGTACACCCAGACCACCAATATTTCGTGGTTTACAAATTTCCTCCCATGAAACGTAAGGTAATCCATACTTCCCATCTTGCTTATGCCAAAGAAACTTTCTACACAACTTCTCTACCTCCTGAATCACTCTCTTAGGAACATTAGAATGAGTTATAGCAAAGCTCAGTAAAGACATCAAAGAGATTTTTATAAGAGTGATCTTTCCTCCCAACGGCAAGGATTTCTTCCCCCACACATTAAGCCTATCAGTAACATGGCTTAATAAATCTTGAAAATCAGCAACACCCAACCTTTGTAATGAGATCTTAATTCCTAAATAGTGTAATTCCTTCACCACATTGAAGCCAAGGATTCTTGCCACCTTGTTCCTGCAAGATATGTTAACAAACTTCCCAAATGTAATTTATGATTTGTTAACATAAGTCTTTTCCCTTTCCAGTTATAGAAATCCTTCATAATGCCATTAATCAACCGAGCTATGGGAGCTGAAACTCTGTAGCATAACAATACATCATCTGCATACAACAGGTGTGAGATACATGGACCTCTTGAAGATATTTGAAAGCCCAATGTCTGACCTCTTTTTTCAATAGCACTATACAATAGTTGAGAGCACATTATGAATAAAAACGGGGAGAGAGGGCAACCTTGTCTGAATCCACAATGAGCATCAATCCATCTTGTGTGCTTTCCATTCATAATAATAGCAAATCTAGCATTTACCACACACTCCATTAGAAGCTTTGAAAAGGTAACAGGATAACCATACCATTGAAGAATTTGATTCAAAGTTGGCCACCCCATACTATCATACACCTACTCCATATCCAGTTTCACCGCCATCAATCCTTTTTTGTTCTTAAAAACTTTGAATTTATTGAAAATTTCCTACGCCAATAAGCAATGCTCTGACATTGACCTTCCCGGGATGAAGGCTACTTGCTCCTCGGATATCATGCTGGGTAAACAATATTTCAACCTGTTTACCAACATTGTGGCCACAATTTTATACGTACTTTGACACAAGCTGATGGGTCTGAAATTAGATGGCACCAGTGGATTTTTGGTCTTAGGAATTAAGACAATAAGTGCAATCCAAAGCCAAATCAAACATAGACTTACAACCTAAAGCCCCTTCTTCCAAAGTCCCACAACATTTGCTCCAAGAAGACCAATGAATCTTAGAATTATTCCCAGAGCATTTCCAAAAAAAATTATTGAGAATTTTATCAATTTTATGACAAACAGATTTAGTAGGAAAAAGGGTTTGAAAACTATAAACCAGAATCGAGCAAAGCACGCTTTTAATAAGAATAAGGAGACCACCAAAGCTTAAAAAGTTTGAGTCCTAAGAAGACAATATGTTCTTCAAAATAGAAACTAAATCATCAAAGAGGAAAGACGTCCTTCTACCCTTATACAAAGGAATACCCATGTATTTTAAAGGCAAAGCACCTTGAGTAAAACCAGTAAGAATCTTAATATCCCCAACCGGATCAGAAGAGACTTTCTTACTGATAATAAAGCAGCTCTTAAGTTTATTGAAAGCCAAACCACTAACATATTCAAATTGATCAAACAAGTTCATGATCTTACCAATCCTATTTATGCTAGCATTCAAAAAAATAATAAAATTATCTGCAAAATATAAATAAGAGATTTGAATACCACCTAAGGTTCTAAAATAGAGACTAAGACATTTTTTAAAAATTTCATCAATACCACTAGAAAGGTAATATGCAATAATTATAAAAAGAGCAGGAGAGATGGTATCCCCTTATCTCAGCCCATGAGAGGCCCTAAAGAAACAATGGCACTTACCATTCACCAAAATGGAGAAAAAGAGCTTTCAATACAAGATTTAATGAGGTTGATAAAAGAAAGATCAAAACCAAATAAACTCAAAATGTGATAAATAAAATTCAAATTAATATTGTCATAAGCCTTCAAAATATCAAGTTTCATGATCATGTTACCACCATGACACTTAATATCCAAATCATTACAGAATTCTTGAGCCAACAGGATACTATCCAAGACAGCCCTACCTTTGACAAAACCCATTTGAAAAGGAGATATAAGTCTAGGAAAGAGAAATGTTAAATGATTCATAAGAGTTTTAGAGAGCAATTTATAGAAAATAGTGCACAAACTAATTGGTCTAAAATCAATCTAGGAATTCACAACAATGTTCTTGGGAATAAGCGCAATAGAAGAAGATGAGAAGAACTTGGGAATAGTAGTACCATTGAAAAAGTCAGTCACTGCATCAAATATATCATTATAAATAATAGCCCAAGTTTTGAAAGAATTTAGTAGTATTGCCATTTGGACCAGTAACAGAATCAGCATTCATACCAAATAAAATGTCTTTCACCTCCTCAAGAGAAAGAGATTTAGTTAAATTAAAATTATCCTCATCTGAAACCAAATTAGAAATAAAAGATAGATTAGAAAAAATAGAGGGATTAAACGACTTATTTAAATGATTCTAAAAATAAGAAACAACAAGATTAGCTATCTCCTCATTATCCTAAAAAACCGACCCATTCTCACGAGCAATTTTATGAAGGAAATTAATAGAACGCTTCTTCTTAACCAAAGTATGAAAATATTTAGTGTTATTATCACCTTTTACCAAGTGCTTAGTAGCTGCTTTCTGTTTCCAAAAGACCTCTTCTTGAGCTTAAAGCTTACAAAGCTCCACTTTGACCTCTTTCAACAAATTAAAATTGAACTCAGAAGGGTCCAACTGATAAAGATTTTCAAAAGAATTCACTCTATCTTCAGCAGATAAAATGTTAGAAAACAAATTTTTAAAAACATTATGATTCCACCAATTCAAAAATACTTTAAGCCTTTTCAGTTTAAGCCAAAGTCTATGCATACCCGAGATAGAATCATCAGGGAACAGAGGAGCATGTCAATTATTCTGAACGACATCAAGAAAAGAAGAATGAAGCAACCACATATTTTAAAATCTAAACTGGGAAGGAAAATCGCTAGTATCATTCTTAATTTTAATAAGAAGAGGAGAATGATAAGACAGAGTACGGCTAAGGTGTTCAACCTTGGTTAAATCAAAAGAGTTAAGCCAAACATTATTAAAAAGAACTCTATCCAATCTTTTCCACAAATGGCCACGATGCCAAGTAAAATTATTACCAAAAAAACCAATATCAATAAAATTGCATTCCATAATAATGCCATTAAAATCCTCCATGGATTGATAAATAAGAAGAGTGCCCCCAATGCGCTTAGACAGGTTGGAGATAGTGTTAAAATCTCCACCCACAAGCCATGGAAGGTTGCAAATATTATGAAAATGATAGATTTTCTCCCATAATATCCTTCTAGTATAATGAGAGGAAGTAGCATAAACAAAAGAAGCATAATATTAAAAATTAGAACTTTCGATATTATAATGCAGAACTTGAGTAAAATCCTCAATGATATCAATTCTAATATAGTCCTTCCATAAAACCCAAATTTTATTAGCAATATTAGATATAGCAAATTTAAATCCCAAAACTTTAGCAGTACTAAGTAATTTATCAACATAAATAATAGGTTCGAGCAAAACAAGAAATGAAACATTATAAATGTGACATAAATTTTTCAATCTAATCTTGGAAGAAGGGCAACCAATACCCCGAACATTCCAAATGATTGCGTTAAACCTAAAAACTAGATTAATGTGCAGTGTGTGAATGGGTATTTCTATGATACAAAAAAACATTTTTCGTTTTTCTACCTCTCTTACCACGACCCTTAGAGAGTTTCAAATCATGATATTCTCTCACATAACATTTAGCCAAAATATCCACCTCTGTGTTAGTATAAGCATCACAATGATAATGATCAGTTAAGAGAAGCTTACTATCATTTAAAGTACATGCAATCCCCTCAGGAGGAGGCATCTCACCTTCCATAAAAAGAACACCATCTTCCACAGTAGAAATATTATTCTTAAAACCAGCACAACCATCCTTAACACCCTCAAGATGGGTAGGAGGGTTCAAAGGAAAAGACAAATCATCCAACAAAAGAGGAACATAACTAACAATAGTAGGATCATTATCCTTGGAAGACACATTGTCCCCAAGGTCCAGAATAACTTCACATTTACTCGTACTATGCACAAGCAAAGCATTCTTCCACACTTCTTATTCTAAGGGAAAAGGATTCCTTTTAGAAGAACCATCATCCAGAATAACCATAGGAGAAAAATTAGGAACTAAATTAGAGGAGGAATCAGGATCATTAGTAACCACCATACCATTCTCATTAATAGTAGGAACATTAGTAATCTTATCGGATTCAAGCACAATAATTAGAGAAGCATTACTATCCTGCCTTTGCTAAATAATATTGTCTTCCATGGCCTTAGTCAAAGGAGTCTCCACCACTTGATCAATATTATGAACCATCGTATCCTTAGAGACAGAGTCATTACCTAACTCTTTTTGAACCAAATTCATGTCATTCCCTCTAAGATTAAAATTTGTTTTAGAAGGAACTTTCTCTTTTCGGAGGTTAGGATGTAAACGAAAACATTCATTAATCTCGTGGCCATGCATCTTACAATGTGAGCAAAAAAATAGGTTAATTTTCAATTTTGATTTTTGAAAATAGCCATTCAATTCCAATCCGAGCCATATTTTATGGGAAAGTTTTTTCGAAATGTCTAGCTCAATTAACACTAGTGCCACATAAGGTCTAGATAAAGAGGCAGTAGCTTGGTCGGTTTGCAGAGGTCTACCAAACACAGAAGCCAGACCGAAGAGGATATGCATATTAAAAAAATGTAAACGTAAGTTAGGAAAAAAATCAACACGGGTGCAATGGGAGACTCCTCCCTCACATCAAAATCGAGAGACCATTTGAGCAACCTCATTTGACATCCATGAATATAGTATGATCGGGGTAAGAAAATGCAACTATAATCTAAATCATTAGTCAGTTGTATAGCAATGTGAAGAGGATCCAACAAACCCACATTAAATGATCTAGAAAGTTTAAGAGACATAAAAAATTTGTGAATCACATCGAGATTAGGGCGAGGCATAATAAATTTACCAACAAGAGTGAACGCAAATGATGTTGCAAGCTTAGAATCAATAGAATCCTCAAACAAAAGGGCAGGACAACCCTTATAAGAAGAATGCACAAACTGAACCATAGATGCCACAAAAGAAGAACCACCCGAAACCACATCCTTAAAGGAACAGGTCTTACCATTAGGAAACAAAGGAGCAAGCGGGATAGCCCTTTGTAGCACACAACTCTTTTGTTTAATAGTTTACTCGTGAGTTTCCAAATATAAATTTTCCAACATATCAATTTCCCAATTCATGGCTTATTTCTAAAATTCTTTTCATTCACTATTC
>NW_021318544.1:0-5460 GCF_001605985.2 Dendrobium catenatum
TCATGCAAATAAACAGGAAAAATAGGGAAAAGCAGGGATTAGAAAATACATTTAATAAATAATAATAAAATAATTGAAATTTACTGAAAATAAAGACATACCTTTCTTCGGGCTTGGACACTGGCTCTGTGGGTTGCCTTTTGAACTTTTAACTTTTGGAAGTACACTTTGTAATCTTCCAACATGTATCTCGAGGCATGAGAAACGAGAAGGGGAAGGGGAAAAGAGAAGTAGAGAGAGAAAGAAAATTTTGCTTTTCAACAATGTCACTTTTATTTTCTAGTTAAAGCTTAACTAACTCACTTTCTAACACTCACACTTCTTACCTCTCAAAATACTTCAACTCTTAACAATCACGCATCTTACTTCTCTTTTACAAAATTTCACCTTTCCAAAACATACAAAATTCATATTTACATGTTTCAACTTTCAATATAAGCATACATCTTATCAAAATTTTTCAAAAGACTACATATATTACCTTTCAATTTATAAACATACAAATCACTTTTCAAATCCATCCTTTCATATTCATATCATACACTCATTCAAACATGTTACTTTTCAAAATACATACCTCGTTTCTCCAAAATATACATTTCATCTTTCAAAAATGTACACTCCACTATTCAAAGATCACACACTACACTCTTAGCACTTATATTCATAAATCATTCTTCAAAATATACACCTCTCTTTACACTTATATAATTTCACATTTCCAAAAACACACATAATTTTCATCTTTCAATACACAAAATTTTCACTAAATTTCCACCTTTATACATTTTATGATATACACGCTTCACCTTAAAAATCAAATACAAATCAATTTTCAAAGTCATTTAACAACTCAAAATACCTCTCAACAACATAGCATCTTATAATAATGAATTGCTTCCATATCAAACTCAACATACAATCACAAGCTCATTCATGAAACAAGAGAAATGCTTATACAAGGACTTTTAAAGAACAATTTCTCGTATCAAAAGAACAAACTTCAAAAATTCAAAAAATTATTTTATCAAATAAAATACAATGAAGAATAACACTAAAAATTAAACATCAAACTTAATCCAAAATAGCCACAATAAATGACAGGGATAAAAGATTTAAGGATATACACACCTCCGATCGTTAGGAAATATATTCTCTAAACTTAAGATAAATAAAATCATATGCTAAGGAATGATAAAACTCATGTATACATAGGGAAAACCCACCAATATCGAAATCAATAATGTAGAAAAAAAACTATGACAGTTTATACAAATTGCTGGAAATTTCTATCAAATAAGATATGTTGAATTCTCATATTTATAGCATAGATTCACAAAATTAAAATATCATATCCTTATAACAGATTTTGCATTTGTTATTAATTCAGAAAATAATCTTTATCAAAGAGAAAGATGCTTTTAGGCAAGAAAACTTTTGATACAAAAATTATTCTACCATTTCAATTTATTTCACATGCAAAAATCTCTATTCTTTTCTTTAAAATATATATAGCAATAAAATCTTGAGGTATGAAATCAATATTAGCATTTCCTCTTTAGATAATCATTTCCTGTAGCAATCACTTCCCTAGTCAACAAAAAGAATATGGATGAGGATGTAGAAGAGATTAGCCAAGTTTGAGAAGGTTGTTGTTAATGCAAACAAGGGAGGCGGAGAATTCCATTTGACTTCCCTGAGTTCGATCAGCCAAGAAAGATGAAAGAGGGGTTGGTTAGGGCTCTCGGTTCGGTCTTCTTTTGAGTCAGATGGATGACATTTTCGAACTCAAAGCCGACGGGATAGAGAGGTCTCTCGCCTGGACTTCTTGTGTGAGAGAGAGGCGATTGGGATTGTGCGAACTGCTGGGAGGAGACGAGGATGCTCGGGATTTGGAGTTCCTTGCGAATGGATGGGGAGATGGGGTTTCTTCTTGGTTGATTTCGTGAACTGCTCTGTGCGAATTCTAGAGGGAATCGAAGCAGTTCGCAAATTTGAGAGAGTACTGAATGGATGAGGTTCGTTCTCTGCAAATTCTTGAGGGAGACGGAGCATGGACGGGTTCGGTTCTTCCGAAAATGAGAGGGAGATGGATTTGATTCGCGAACTGCCGGCCTAGAGTGCGAATTTGAGCAGGAGGTTGGTTCGCAAACTGCTCTCTGGAACGACTAGGCTGATTTCGGTTCTGTGTGTATAGAGAGGAGAGAGATCGGGATGTTTTGGAACTGCTTAGGGAGAGAGCTACTGATTGAGTGGGTTTGTTATTGATTTAAATTAACTCTAATCACATCTTATTTTAAAAATTAATTAAAGGTTTAGATTAATTATAACTTAAAATAAAAAACTATAAAATAAATCAAGAATTAGTTTATAATTTCAAATTAATTTAGAGACTATTAGAAAATAATTGATAATTTAAAATATTATTTTGCAGTTAATTTTTAAAATCAAATAATTATTAAAATGTACTAATTTTATCGCATTAGAATATAAATTATAAAATCTCAGTATTATATAAAGATGAAAAACAAAATAATCTTAAGTGTAATAGAATTATCAATAATTAAGCTTAAAGTGTTGTTATTATCATTCGAGTTCAATCTCTCCGTATATAGTGTCAATTATAAGGATGCCAGATTCTCACGCAAGTGAGGTTTTGATCCTTGAGAGTGAGAGTTGATTATGGGTATCGCACGGGCGCCATAAGTGATTTGAATTGAGTGATAGGTTCGAGTCGATGCTACGTCAGTGGGCGTCCACCTAAGGGAAATCCTGCGGGTGTGACATCTACACTAGGTTAGGAAGACCTAGGTACTAGAGTTGATTCCGGAGAAATTGATCTTGAATAATGAGGTCAACATAAAGATTGGGCTTTAAAGTTAGATAATGCACTACATGCTTATAGAACTTGCATTTAAGACACCTATTGCAATGTTACACTATATCATAATCTTTAGAAACTCCTATTTACCACTAGAACTTGAGCATAAAGTATTCTAGGCTGTAAAAGAATTGAATTATGATTTGAAAGATGCTAAAGAGAAAGGAATGATATAGCTGAATAAGTTGGCTGAATTTAGACATGGGGACATGGGGCTTATGAAAATACAAAAAAAAAGTATTATGAATAAATAAAGAAGCATATAAGAAGAAATTTGAACATGGATGAGAAGTTCTTCTATATAACTCAAGATTGAAATTATTTTTAGGAAAATTGAAGTCTAGATGGTCCAAAAATTCAATGTAGTTAAAGTTTATCTATATGAAGATGTTGATATTCATTATCCTATGACTACTCAAATTTTTAAGGTTAACATATAGAGATTAAAAACAATTCATGGAGAAGATGTTAATTACTTAGGAGCTCTATTGAGCTGGCTCATCTTGAATAGGATGCAAGAATAGTTTGGCTGAAGACAATAAACTTAGCTTTGTTTAGGAGGAAAACCATATTATCCATGTGTCTTACGTTATGAGTTTGGTCTAGTTTTTTTTAAGATTACATTAAAAACAAAGAAAACTATTACAGACTAGTACCAATAAATTGGTTCCTCCTTTAACAATTGAATAGAAGGAGGAGGAATCTTATTTGAAGTAAACTCATACCAACTAAAATTGCTAAAAAGAGCATAGTTAGCACATAAGTTTGCTAACTTATTACAAACTCTATTTACCCAATTGAAAATAACAAATTTAAATTCTTTTAAGAAAGCAAGATCATCCTTCCAATTGCCACCCAATTCTTGTAGAATTTTAATTATGTTGTAGTTGTCTCCTTCAATGATTAACCCTTTGTACCCTTCCATAAAATCTTTTTTAATATCTTTTTAAAATCTCGACCGCCAAAAGCTCAAGCTATAAAATATCCCAATGAATACAAGAATGTCCATAAGCTTGAAGAAATCTTCCTTTACAATCTTGGATTACACCTCCAACTTCTGCTTTATATGATTTTAACTATAATGCATCCACATTGATTTTAATCCAATCAGGAGGGGGAGGGTACCAACGATCCAATAGTCTATACGACTGATTAGTACCCCAGTGGACCAATATGATTCTATCATCCATAAAAGATATAGAAGCAAAGCTTACTGAGTTTAATACAATCACCATAGCACTATCATCTTTCCCTCCATGAACATATTTGTTTCTTGCCCGCCAATTGAGATAGATTGAATAACAATACACATTGATAATGGATTTTTCTTTATCAGTACGATTCTCCATCCTTCAGGAAATCCTGGAGGATAGAAATAATGAGATTACTACTGTTCAGAAGGACTCATTCATTCCGGAGCAGAGTAAGTTGATTGCAGATGAAAAATAATTGGAAGAAGGAGAATTTATTTTGGCAAATGCTCCAAGTCGAGAAGATATTCATACAGCTTTAGATAAGAAGCTTGATGGCCAGGATAAGATTGATATGCAAAATTCTGAAGAAGAAAATGGTATTAATTTCATCCCTGATTGTTCTTTTTTAACAACTTCTGTTAACAAATTTGAAGTGTTAAATATGGAGAATGATATTATGATGGAGGTTGGAGTGAAAGAGGGGAATTTGTGTGTTGAAAGTAATGAGGTAGTGAATTTGACTGTTGGCAATGCTGTTCTGGATAAAGGAATGGTTTGTAATGAAGTTAAATGCATTAACAAACCCAAAGCTAGTATGGTGAAGGATATTGGTTATGTTGGTGACTTAACAAAGGTTAAACTTGCTAAGGAGCTTAGGTCCTTATGACCTATCAAAAATGTTTCCCGTGGAAGAAATTTGGAAGGTGGTAGTGTCAAAAGGAAGGATGGGGGCCCTTCCCCTAAGGTATTCTAATGAATTCAATTACTTTCTGAAATTGTATAGGGGTTAAGAAGAAGGTAGCCTCTCTATACATTAGCGAGTTCATTAATGATTATAGTATTTTGTTTGTGGGATTGGTGGTGACTAAAATCAATGCTTTTGATAAGGCCTCCTTTGAGAAGATTATGGGACCGGATTGGGATTTTTACCTTCTTCTGTTAGAAGGGTTATCTGGTGGTACTATGATCTTATGGAGATATTATTTGGCTACATTTTCAATTATTAAGATGTCAGATCAATGTGTTATTGGGGATCTGAATGTCTTTAACAAGGGTATGTGGATGATATCATGAGGAGTACCTTTGGGATTGTATTCAGGAGGTTGCTCACAGGAAAGTTCCATCGGTGGTGGGGGGGACTTCAAATGGATTTTGTCCCAATAAGAGAAAAAAAGAGGATGGAAATTTGTATTTTCTCAGGGCCGAAGGATGTGGTTGAAAGTTCGTTAGGGATGTTAAGCCCTATAGAACTGACCCAAGGCTAACCAAGAGGGGGGTGAATTGATATTTTAAAAATTCTTTAGGCAAAGCACGAATACAAACCAAATCACCACAAAGAAAATAAGCGCGGAAGAAAATAAATGCGGAAGCAATAAAAAAATAAGA
>NW_021318544.1:5560-22315 GCF_001605985.2 Dendrobium catenatum
TCTCCCACCCTTTTCTTTTCTTTGCTGAGTGACCATATGTCAGCGACAATAGCATTATCAATCATCCATCTTTACTTCATAAACAACAAACATCAGAACATCCTTTAAATATTTATATCAATACCGTTTTCCAAGAATGCTTTGCTTTCTTAGAAAGTTTGAATTGTTCTTGAGATGTATAAGAAATTCATCGTCTCAGACCTGAAGAATTCAGAAGTCAGTATTTGGTGTAGCTTTGTTGCAACCATTTCTTACTTCTTTTCTCACTTGTATAAAAGAATTTGTTTTGCATTCACCCCTTGCTCAAATAAGATAAGTGAGCAAGTAAGTTGTTCAATCGAATACATGTTCAAATACTTAATTCAGTTTATAGGCAGTAATTTTGCTATCAAAAGAGGAGGAAAGCATCGTAAAATCTGATTTAGTATTATCAATAATTTCGAAAAGCTTCTTCCTGAGAGGCATGCATAAGAAGTAACATATCTTCGACGTAAATCTCTCGTAATCATTTTAGAAATTTGATTCAATGGTTTCATAACAAAATAGTTTGTATTATGCAAGAATTTCAACTGATACATATTTACTTCATTGAGTTCCTTCACTAATGAATAACACAATTTTATCCCAATTTTTTTAACCAGTTTGCAAGTGGACGACACGCATCGTAATCCTCAAACTTTAAAGCACATAAAAAACAGTTCAAACATTTTGCATTCAATTGAGCTAAATCTCTTCTATCAATCGACATCCTCAGGAATGCGAGGAAAGTTCAGCAAGAACTTCATTTTAATTCCTGTTAATTACTTCACGTACGAAGGTGGAGCAATCCTTGCTTTTAATAAGCATCACATGCGATTAATAATGTCGATTAAAAACGTTGACACTGCGGCGTATTGGTCCAATAAATCAAAGTACTTTTAACCAAGAGAGCGTCGTGTAATTGAAAATAACATTCAGTGTGTTTTTATTCCAACATTGCCTGATCAAATTAAAAAAACAGTTTTCAAACTTAAATTTTTGAATCCTGCTCTGATACCATTTGAAAGTTTGTTATGGATTTTAAGCTCTATAGAAATGGCCCAAGGCTAACCAAGAGGGGGGGGGGGGGGAATTGGTATTTTAAAAATTCTTTTGGCAAAGCACGAATACAAACCAAATTACCACACAAAAAATAAGCGCGGACGAAAATAAATACGGAAGCAGTCAAAAAATAAGAACACAAGGGTTTATAGTGGTTCGGTCAACTCGACCTACGTTAACTCCCCAGAGGCGCCCTCCGAGTATTGCACTACAATCATGACTCTCCTTTAGCTCCCACAGCTAGGCGGAGAAGCCTTTACAAGAACCTCTTTTTGCCACACCTAGCAAGGCAGAGAACCTTCCTCCTTTTGCTTCCTCCTAAAGTAGGCAGAGAACCTCGATCGCTTGCTGGAACTTACCTCTCCCAACCCTTCCAAGGATAAGAGACTATAGGGAAGAAGAAGTGGAACCCTTGTGAATCCCCTTACAAGCTCCCCCTCACAAGATCATCTCTCTCCCTCTCTCCCTCTCTCTCTCTCTCCTTTAGGTTTTTTCAGGTCAAGACAACAGCCAAGGATATTAAAAAACGTTGAACAAGAGCTCTTAAGTAGAAGAGCTTCAAAGGATCTCATTAATTGCAAGTTGTCGACTATATCTTCCAGGATGATATGGAAATCATCCTAACCAATCAGTACAAATCCCACAAGATCGGCTAGAGCATAACCTTGAATGCAAACTGGATGATTAAAAATTGGCTTGATCGTCCAGGCCTATTAGTTCAAATCAGAGGAAAATCGTCCAGAGCATCGCCCTAAATTTGTGCTGGCCGATTTTTATCGTCTAGAAGAAACTAAGGTTTTTGAATAGATCGTCCTGGCTGATTCTGTGATCGTCCAGGACGATGTGATCGTATCAATTATCCTTAATTACTTTCTTAATTTGTCTGATTAATTAAGGCATAATTATGAATATCGTCCAGGCCGATCCAAGATCGTCCTGGCCGATTCCCAAAAATACAGAATACCTTAATTGTTTATGGTGGTAATATCTTTCTGTTTTGAGCATATCGTCCAGGACGATTGGCTAATGATGGCTGTCTTAATTAAGAACCCCTAATTAGAACTTCTGTTTTGAGCCCGATCGTTCAGGCCGATGTAAATATCGTCCTGGCCGATTTGATTAAAAACAGAAATTCTAACTCTCTTAAGTGTGTGTGTGTAGGGTTACTTAGCACCAATCTATTTGAACATTACAAATTGACTCAAGAAGAGAAAAATCAAAATATAGACCAACTCAACCCTAACCTACGCAATCTTGAACTGGCTTGATTTGTCATCTGATTTCTTGGTCCTGAAATGTCAAATATAAGAAAGGAAATCATAGTGTTTGCTAATCATCAAAAGTGTAATTCATGAAACAACAGATTTGCAACAATGGTTAGCTTTATGAATGAGAACGACTACCATGATGTAGGTTTTGTTGGACCAAGGTTCACTTGGTGCAACAATAAGGTTGGAGGGGGAGTATATTGGAGAGATTGGACAGAAGCTTGCTTAATTCTTTAGCCATCAATTGTATCCATGAGGCAGTGGTAAGAAATATTTGTAGCGTGGCTTCTGATCACTGTCCTATTGAGTTGAAGATTTTTTATACTTCATCAAGGAAGAAAGGGTTTCTTAAGTTTGAAGATGTATGGTTATCATACAAAGCTTCATCTCATATTATAGCTAAGGTATGGAAGAAGACGGTTAGTGGGGATAATATGAAAATCCATAACAAAAAATGCATAAGAGCTTTGAAAGATCTTTTCTATTAGAGTAAGACTAAGTTAGAAGAGTTCTCCGAATAAAAAGATAGGTTAAAAGCTTAAATTTTACAACTTCAAGAGGAGGAAGCTAATGTTGGTGTTTTGAGTGAAGATAAAGTTTGGTTACTTAGATCAAAAGTTTTGGAGCTGAATACTATTCTTGGTCACTTGAATACATGGTGGAAGCAGAGAGCTAAAGTGAAGTGGATTGAAGAGGGGGACTCTAATACAAAGTTTTTTCATGCTTTTGCAAATGCTAGGAAAAATGGGAATTGGATTCATCAAATTAAAAACACAAATGGGACTTTAACTGAGGAACGAAAGGAAGTGGAAGGTGTATTCTTCAGTTTTTTTCAGAAGAAATGGGAAGAGAGAGGTTTCTTACTAGAGGATTGGCCGCCTCCTTGGAAGGTGTTATCAAATGAAGATAAAGATAGACAGGATGCAAAACTCTCAGATTCAGAAATTATGGATGTGGTAAGGATGCTAGGTAATAACAAGGCACCGGGTTGTGATGAAATCACTTACTCCTTTTTCAAAGCATATTGGAGTATTATAGGAGAGGATGTTTGTAGAGCTGTGAAGGGATTCTTTTCTTTAGGAAAGATGTGTAAAGAATGGAAACATACACTTGTGGTCCTTATTCCCAAGATAAATAATCTGCTGACTCCATTAGGATTTCATCTTATTAGGCTATGTAATACTATCTATAAAATTGTGGCTAAGCTCTGGAGGTGTTCAACAAGATAAGGTTTTCTAAAGATAACAATGGATAGTTGGCTATCAAGTTGGACATGGAGCAAGCATATGATAGTATGTGTTGGAATACTCTTAACAAGATGATGGTTCTTCTGGGATTTCCTGAAAGATTTTTGAAGTTGGTGATGGAAGGTATCTTGGAGCCGACATTCTCTATACTCATCAATGGTGGTTGTACTAAATGGATTAAGGGAAAGAGTGGTTTCCATCAAGGGTGTCCACCCTCTCCTTTTCTCTTTATTATTTGTTCTCAATTGCTTTCTAACGGTTTTTTCAATAGGGGCAAGGATTTGGGTATTAAAATTGCTCCGGAGGAACAAAAGATCTCTCATTTGCTCTATGCAGATGATGTGCTATTATTCTCTGATGCCAGATTGAGAAGTATAAGGAATTTGAATGCAATCATTAGTGGCTATTGCATCTGGAGCGGTCAAAGAATCAACTACCAAAAATCTGCTATAATTTGTGGTAAAGTGGTTGATAGAAGGAGGAAGAAGAAAATTTTAAAGTTCTTGGGGTACAAACTGGTGGAGGAATTGGAGTACTTGGGAACAAGGGTTGCGTTAAGGAGGTTGAAGAAGACTGATTTCCAATTTCTTATGGATAAGTTTATGAAGAGGTTGAATGCATGGCGTAATAGATTTATTTCCTTGGCTGGAAAGTTGGTTCTGGTGAAATCGATATTTGTCCATATTCTAGTATTCCTTATGACACACACTCTCATTCCTTTAACTATTTTGAAGGATTTTGAGAAACTTTGAAGGAATTATATTTGGAATAAAGTTGATGGTAGCCATGGGCTGCACTATGTGGCTTGGGAAGTTCTCTATAAACTGAAAGCTTTGGGAGGTTGGGGTATCCAGTCGGCGTTATCTAGCTTGGGTCCATTAAGGGCTAAGTTTTCATGGAAACTATTGGATAATCACTCTTATTTACTTAACATGAATTTAATGTCCAAATATGGGGAGGATTGGTGGAGTACAGAAAATATGAAGGGTGGATCTCCATCTTGGAAGATCATTGCTTGTGGACGGAAAGCTCTCAATAGTACAGTTAGATGGAAGATTGTTCTGGGTAGCATCATTAATGTTTTAAAAGATGTATGGATCTTGGATAAAAGCTTGCTCAAGTGGCCAACTTTTGTTTCCAACTTTGAATATGAGGATACAAAACTTGACTTCTTCATTCATGAGGGAAGATGGATTCTTGACAGACTAATGTTATACTTTGGAGAAGATTTAGTTACTTTGATAAGTAATATTCATATTTGTAGAAGTCATGATAAGGACTTCTTAGAGTTGAAAAAAAGGTTTTCTGGAAGATCTATTTTGGCTTTGATTAAAGAGGAATACTTAAAGGAGGAGCTGGAAGAGGATTCTGTAACATGGATATAGAAATTGAAGTTAAATGCACGAGTATAGTTATTTATGTGGAGGTTATGCAAGACAACAATATCCACAGCAGATTTTCTTATGAAGAGGAAGTTAACAACCTTAAATTTGTGTCCAAGAGGATATGGAGAGGTTGAAGACATCAATCATGTTACCACTTTGTGCACAAAGCTGATAAAAGTAATTGATATTTTAAGAAGCTGGGGGTTTTTTATCCCAAAATACTATTCATTCCAGGAGGGTTTGTATTAGTTGGAAACGTTGGCTGGAACTAATCCCGTCGTGGTTAGAATTTATTGTTCTTTGTTATGGTTTTCTTGGAATAATAGAAATAAAATCAAGCATGGAAAGGTGGAGTCTAGTGATACATTGACTGCTGCTAGTGTGCTCAGCTTTGTAAGTATGGGGAAAAGGAATCCTATACTCTTAGATACGGACTACAAGGGAAGATTTGTTTTAGCTTTCGGTTTCTATGGAGGTCATTGGGAAATTGCACAATTGGAGCTTTTGGTAATTACTTCTTTGAAGAATGTGCTGAAGGGAGGTTTGCTAGATGCTGATGGTATTATTATAGAAGGTGATAATAAAAATGTGATCCATTTTCTTCATGAATTGTACAGCAAAGAGAAGAAGTTCGATGGAAGGATTGAAGATGAAGATTGTCTATTCTTAGGTAATTGTAATAATGTTATTTTCCATCATGTTGGTCGTAGTTGTAATAAGTTAGCTCACTATAGCGCTAACTTAGCTTTTTCTTATGATTTTGTTTGGGACATATTTTGTGAGAGTAAACTACCACCTTCTTTTGTTCAACTTGTGAAGGAAGAAAGTGATAGGTTAGTTTCCTCTCATTAGTTTGTATTTAGATTCCTTGCAATTATCAATGCAATTTTGCATTCTTCAAAAAAAAAGTCCATTCCCAGTATTCATAAAATGAATCAAAAATAGGAATACAAAATCCCCAAATGTTAGGAAAGTTCAAAACCTTCCACAATTTTGCACATTTGACCGAGATATATTCATGATCCTCTCTAGCATTATGGCCTCTCTGGCATCCAAACTCCTCATGCAATCTTCTTTGGTAGAGGAAATTGAAAGTAGGGATAGCATTGTTAAAGAATTGCCACGAGAAATCTTCCACCTGAGGCAACAATTTGAATTTTTTAAATTTTTCCCAGTAAACGCCTCAGTACTCATCCTTCACCGTAGCATTATAAGAAATAGCAGTAATAGAAAGAGCTGGTTTAAACTTAATGTGCTCCATCTCATCTTCCTCCTTATCCACATGTATTGGGATTTTACAGATTAGGCAAACTAGCGCATCTCCAAAGAAATTTTTTAATTCCTCTACATTCCATTTTCGGTTAGCAATCAGCTTTTCCACCTTCAAATCATTTTGTTTAGGATTTATCATGAATGCTGGTCATTTGTTTAGGCATTTGTACAAAATCCATATATCATTGTAAACTTCAATAGAAATACCAGATCCAACCTTCCATCTAACCAGCTGTTTTAGGGAATCCATACCATTTGTAATTATTTTATAAGAAGAACTTCCTTTACTACCACTAATATCACCACCATGAACTCCATATTTCTCTCCTAGTATTTTGAATAACAAAGATTATTTATCTTTAATTAGTTTCCACACCAACTTTTCTCTCAAGGGACCAACCATGTCCAAACATGAACGAAGTCCTCTTCCTCCACAACTTGTAGGTTTGCAAAGATTACTCCAACTCACATAATGTATGCAAATTTTTCCATCCTTTTTGTTCCAAATAAAATTTCTACAAATTTTATCCGACTCCTTCAAAACACATTTTTGAACAAGAGCAAGTGTGCAATAAAAAATCAGAATTGATAAAAATATAGACTTGATAAGAGTGAATTTCCCTTCCAAACATATGAATTTAGTTCCCCAAATATGAACTAACCTCAAAGCTTTTTCAATAATGAAGTGAAAGTCTTCCGCCACCAATCTTCTCAATGACACCTTATTACCAAGATAATTAAACTCTTTAACTTCCTTGAGGCCCATAATCCTTTCAATTGATCTTTTTTTCTTCTTTTTCACATGTTTCTCGAAAAGTATAGCCGATTTACCAACATTGATTTTTTTACTATTCCAACCACAAAAATCAGAAAGAACCTCTTTAATTCCCTTCACATCTTTCATTCTTGTTTAGAAAAATATTAAAATATCATCTACAAATAGAAGATGAGCTTGACCCATTTAAAACAATCTAAATCTACAAGGACAATTCCTTTTGTTTAAGCACATTTAAAAGTAATTGAGAGTAAAGAATTAATAAATAAGGTGATAATGGAAAACCTTGTCTAAATCCATTCTTTGCATCAATACATCTTGAAAGCCTTCCATTAATCATCATAGAAAATTTTGGATCAATTACACACTCTATAATCCAATCAAAAAACACTTGGGGAAATCCAAATAGCTCCAAAACTTTCCATAAAGTCTTCAAGCACATGCTATCATATGCTTGCTCCATGTTGGTTTTAAATGAAACCAAACCTTTAGATGCTTTTGAAAACCTGAATTTATAAAAAATCTCTTGTGCAACAAGGGTGTGATCTTCTAACGTTCTACCCTTAAGGAAGGTAGCTTATTCTATTGAAATCAATTTGTGAATAGCATGTTTCATTCTATTTAAAAGAATCTTTGCTATCAATTTGTAAATAGCTCTGCAAAGACTAATTGGTCTAAATTGATTAGCTGTAGATGGATTTTCTACTTTAGGAATCAGCATTATCAATGTTTCTTTCCATTCATGATTCAACTCTCGAGAATAGCATTTCAAAGATCATATTTAATTATGCACCAATAATTTTTCACAAAAGAGTAAGATATACCATAATTTCCTGGAGAGATGTTGATGTCGGTTTGATGCACTATAGCTTCCACTTCCTTTATTTCTATATTTTTGTTTAAACAGCACTTATCATAATCATCTATAGTACGTATAGAAGATGGCCATCCATCTCGATTACATGACCTATCTCTCTATTTATCCATGAAAGAATGTAGAAAAACATTTCCAATTTGATCAGGATCTTCCACCTCTATCCTGTTGTTATCCTTGATTTTATAAATCCAATTTGAATTCCTTCTCGCTGAAGCAAAAGAATGAATTTTTTTTTAATTTGAATCAACATCATACAACCATTTAATATTGGACCTTTGCTTCTACCATGTGTTCATCCGTGCCAAAACATAGTTTAGTTCATTCACATTTTCTTTGAGTCTCCACAAGTCTTCTTCTGAGAGCCAGCCAGCCTATGCTTCTTTCATTATGAATTCCTAGATACTTTTCTTCAGCTCTTCCTTTTGAGTAATAAAATTTCTGTTCTTTGTTTTACTCCAAAAGAATAAGGTTTTTAAAGTTCTCTTAAATTTTTTATTCAACATTTCAGCACAATCACCCCTAGTTTTCTTGCTCCAAGCCAATTTCACAATAGCCTCTGACGCTGGATAGGATGCCCATACCTCTTCAAATGTGATGATCCTTTCTAATTTGAATTTGTGGTTCAAGAAATTTAATAAAATAGGACAATGTTTCAAGGCAACTCTAGCAAGATGCCTTACCACCATTTGATTAGGAGAATTCATAGCATTGCCATTTAAAAAACATCTATCCAAGCTCCTCCAACCTTATTGTTGCACCATGTGAATTTGGGACCAATAAAATTAATTTCATGGAATCATTATTCATTAAAAAAGATTTCATTTCTTTTGACGCATGAGGAAACCGAAATCTCCTACCACCCCACCTATCTTCCTTGGATAACAAACAATTGAAGTCCCCTCCTACTACCATAGGAATATTGTTTGTATTAAACTCTTCCAATTATTCCCAAAGAATTCTCCTATGAATAATTTCCATGCTTCCATAAATTGTAGCAATTCTCCAAATCCCTTTTTAGCCACCATAAGATCCCAATCACAACTTGTTGTGAATAATCTACCATAGAAAAGGATGTAATCTTACTCTTCCAAAGAATAAGAATTCCACCGGACATGCCTTTTGAAGATACCTGAAAAAAAATCCCAACTATCTTTGATCAGTTTATTAACTTCCACCCTGCTGATTGTGGAAATTTTTGTCTCAAGCAATCCCACAAAAAACACATCATTATCTGTTACAACTTCTTTAAGATATAGAGAAGCTTGCTTCTTTCTAGCTCATCTATAATTCCAAAACATCATAAAAGTCATTGTATAATTAGAAGGGAATGGTTCCCCACCCTTTCATTACCATCCCCATCTTTCTTTATTCTTCTAGATAATAGCTTGATAGGACCCAGACTCCTTAGTTCTTTAGCTAATTTGACTTTAGCATTTGCTAAATTACCTTCCAATTTTGTCTTTGCACTTTTAATTTCAGAAACCCACCCAATTAATTGGAGAGCCAGATCCTTGGGCTACATTCACCTTTCTAATTGTGACTTCTTCAGTCTCCCCTGATACCACATGTTTGATAATTATCTATTTATTAACTTCATTAGTTGAGTCTATCTCTCCTTCCTCTAATAGATCTGATACCACCACAAATTTATTCATCCCTTTTAGAATAGACGTTGAATTCATAGTAGCATCATTGACATTCTCCTGGCTATTACCATCTTGGTTAGGAACTGCATTTTTATCCTCCTTGGATGAAACTCCAACTTGGATTGGTTCAGGAATCATATTTTCTATAAATTCATTATTATTATTAACAACATACTTGGTCACATATACCTTCAAATTAGATTTTCTTCTTTGAATGCCTGAATTCATTTGATTGAAAACCTTCTTCCTCCCATAGTTGACATGGATCCACGGACCATAAGAGTAATGAACTTCCTTAGAAATTTCTCCCTCCTTCCCTTCAGAGTTTGTAGGAGAAATATTAACAACTTGAAATGTTATCATCTCTCTTATTTCATTAATTTTAGAACCACCTTGGGTAAATTCTAAAACTATCTCTGAACATTTACTAATTGAATGTTCGATTCTTCCACATTTAAAGCAAAGATTAGGAATTCTCGCATTTTCAAATCTCTAAAAGAATCTTCCTGAACTCCCTTCCACCCAGGCTCCCAATGGCAATTTGTTTTCAAGTTGAATATGGATACAAACCCTTACAAGCTCCCTTGTCCCCCATTGGAACATATTGTCATCTATTAAATAAGGTTTTCACACATTAGATGCTATCCTGCAGACATTAATACTATCCCAACATTGCAATGGCAAACTAGGCATTCTAATCCATATCGGTGCAGTTAGACCCTTCAATGAATCCAAAGAGAATAAAGGTGACCACTTTCCCCACCAATTATCTATCCCTTAACATACCATGGTCCATTTGAAAGAACCAATTCCATTTCTTCCACATCTTCAAAAGCACAAAGCATCCATCCCTTACTGGGCCAAGTAAGATTAAATTTTCCTAAATGCAACCATTGTAACTTTACCTCCTCAATTCTAAATTTATCACATAAGAAGGAATGTTATCTCCAAAACTTTTACCACTAGAGCAATTTGTAATTTTCTTGTATTCTCCAACTCATTTTCTTCATATAACTTGATAGTTTCCCCATCTTCCATCATGCAGCTTCCATTTTCCAAATCAGCAACTCTCCTATTAGACTTCTTGCTCGAGACATTAGCCAATCCATTACCATCTAGCTCTTTTCCCTTGGAACTATAAGCTTTGTCTTCAACTTTCTTACATGTGTCATGATCTCCATAAATGCATTGTCGAACCACCTCCAGATCTTCAATTGAATTAATTAAGTTAGTCTCATCAGATATATTAGGAGAGATAACTTCCAAATCTTCAGTAGATTCTTCTTCTTCATTTGAATTTTCCACAGTCTTATAAATAGGATTTTTATTTTCAATAATCACACTAGTTTTCTTTGCAACTTCTTTTAGAATAGATAATAGAGTAGAGCCGAAAAAGATTTTAGATGCATTATTTTTATTTTGAAATTTGAAATCATCTTCGAATGTCACATTCTTGCCTTTTTCCAAAATATTGAATAACCTTCTTAGTTTTTAACATTCCTCATTCATTGATTGTTAAGTGCTTTCCTTTGTTGGCATTCAACCAAACACCATTTGTAGCATCAACTCCTAGCTTAGAAATCCCTGAAAATGCTGGAGGAGATAATTTGAAAAATCCTTGAGATTGTGTTGCAGGGCTCCATGTGGTAGTTTTCTATCAATCCTCATGACTAATTCAGATGATGATTGGTGATCAATCGCCATCACCGGGAAATCAAACAGATGCGCTAATTTGAAATTTTGAAAGAACAGTTTCTTTCTCTAGCAAAATTTTGAAAGAACAGAGTTTGGTCTGGTTGAAGACTATAAATTTAGAACTAAGTAAAAGGAAACCCATATTATCCCTATTATTAATTTTATAATTATGTTTTTATTTATCTTTGTTAGGTTTAGAACATTCAGAGGCTTATTATGAGATTAGATTTATCCTTACGTGCATGTTGTAGATTATCTAGAGTATAGGTATCAAATTTTGAAAATTTAGCCTAGATCCACTGCTCTATTCCTTGAAGTATCTTAGAACTACTCCTTGAAGACTCTTAGGGCTATAACAATTATCAAAATATTAATTTTGGTAATCACCTTGAAGCGCTAAAGTAATCCAGCACCGCATCACCGATTTTTCTTTTAGAGCACCACAATGCTACAACTTCAGCACCATGACATTGAGCTCTCCAATCATTTTACTGGATTGATCATCACAATAAAACTCATGCATCTCTATAATGATTAGTCAAAATTATAATAGGGTAGCTGAAGCACCATAATGATGGTCGCTTTGAGTGTTATAGTGTTGCCACGTGCCAAGAATCATGGCAATCTCATAATAAAAAAGCTTAGGGTTTCAATTTGTAAGGGTATCACTATAGTGCTACCTATCCCTAGTGCCACAATGTTAGTACTCGTATTAATAGGAGATGACTTAACACCATAGTGCTACTCAAGACAACATTGAAGTGTTGCTCAATTTATAAATAAAGCTTGGGCTTAATATTTATTTATTTTCTACATTCTTGTATTTTTGTGTTCTTGAGTATTAAAGTTTTTATAATCTTAGGTTCTCTATCTATTTTCCCAGAGTTTGAAATGGCCCAAAAATTAACCTTTAGCAGGAAGAGTGAGAGCTCATCTTCCCATGACTCCTATAGGTTCGTGAATGTTACCACCGATGAGTGGTATAACAACTTGGTAGGGATGTTTAGTTCTCCAAAGAGAGGATTTGATCACCCTCAGAGTATTATCCACAGCCAAATCAATGATCATGATTGAGACTACCTTTAAGGTAGCCTCACACTACAAACAACATGATCCTCAATGAATTATTTGTAAACATTAAGATGCCCTAGAGCAGATGTGTTTTTTTTTTTTTCATTTTTTTGGGTGTGTGTGTGTGTGGGGGAGGAAGGATTTTATTATGGACATAAGAAAGTTATTTTTCAATCTATCCATACCATGTTTAGGGGGTCAACTTATGTGGGAGCATGGCATCTCCATTTAATTTATGGCTTTTGTGAGTCAACCAGGATAGTAGGGAACCTAGGAGAGGAGCAAGTTATCCCTTCTTTTTCCTTAACCCAATCTAAGATCTTATCCTTCAAAATCATTGTGTTAAAGTATGGTGAGGGATTTAACCAATCAAACCAATCCACACAACAACGGGGTATAGATCCTAGGATGCCAGGAGATTAGTCAGTAAACCCTCAGGACTAAGTTGATTATATAGAGATTTTTGTAGATTACTTAGGGGAACAACTAACCAGGTAAGAGCAAGGGATTATAGCCACTATGACCACATGATGCTTCAGCACCAAAAATAATATTAATATCAAACTGATTACAACGTAGCCCTAATACATATGTTTAAGAGTTGAGAAATGGACTCCCATGGCCAACAAAACTTCTTTCCTAGCTAGACTCTCTTTGCAATATATCTAGGAGTAGCACGTTCAACAGCGGCACTTAAAGAAGAAGAAGAAGAGGAAGGAGATGTTGATGATGATGATGATGCTAATAAGTAGGAGCCCTACTATTATGTTTTTGTTTTGTTTTTTTTTTTTCCCTTTTTAATTTTTAGTTTAAAAATAAAATTATGTTAGTTTTTTTAGTTTTTAGCCTTTTGATTTTTAGGAGTTAGTGATTTATATATATATTTTTTAGATAAACTTGTTTTTATTTATTTTTGCTTTTTTCTATTAGTTTAAAAACTATATGCATGTTTTGTTTAAGTTTGTGTAATTTAAGAAAAATTGATTATATGAAATTTCTCCAAATTTTGAGTTATATTTGTCTTAATGATACACTTTCTGTATGAGTTATAAAGTTTTTGAAATGAAAAATTAATATCCTTAAGTATTTGATAGTCCATAACTTACAAAATCTCTAAATAAAATCGTTACAAAATAACAACTAATCTTTTTATTTAAAAATATTAGTAATTCTAGGCAAATATATTCCTAATTCACTTAAGCACTTGATTACTTATAAAAGGAATATTAATTGTTGGGATTAATATCAATTAAGATATTAAATTATTCTGAAATTAGATTAATACTAAATCAACTAAAACAAGTAAATAGAAAATTACGGGACCTTTAACAAATATTAGATTAATACTATATGTAGTAGCAAAAGAAAGGTATACAACAAAAAAATAAGGTATTTTAACCTATATATATATAGGCTAAAATACTGAATATAAAAAATGGTGCTTGTAATGTCTTGCCATGCTTAAAAATAGTGGGTGGAGGTAATATATAGCCATTCAGAATCTTTATGAGGTATGTAGCCAATTCAATAAAAACAGAAAAAGAAATTTTCAAATTGCTAAATATCTAAATATTATAATTTGTTAGATGCAATGTCAAACCCTACCTTTATACATATAATTAGAATTATTGCAATCCATATACTTAATGAAAGCCAATAGGATGTTTGTAGAATTAACTAATTGAATAATTTTATTAATAACTAAAAATTTAATTAGCTTAAGTAAGCTGGTGAAAATTATTTTACCACAAGAGTTTATTTTAGAAGGAATATTAATTTAAAAAGAGAAATTAGAATATTACAAATTATTTTATTGAAAAATCTTCCGACTTATGTACTGTATAAATACTTAGATTATTAATTATATTTCTCTTTCTAAATCATATTCAAGGCAGAAGCTAAAATTTACTTTGTATCCAAATGTAATATACTTGAGGATAAGTAAGAGTTTAAAGTTTGGGGGAATTTGATAAGATAAAAATGATTATTCTTTTTCTTATAATTATATTATTTCGTGCTTATAATCATTGTATATTGTACAAGAATTTTTAAAAATTATGAAATTGAACTAGTGTTGTTGTGCCAACAAAGCGTTGCTATAGTCCTAGTAAAATAGTGCTACAACACCAGCAAATTAGTGTTGTAGCACCAGAACCAATTTAGCATTGCAGCACCACACCCTCAGCGCCATTATGGATAGCTTGCCAAAAATCTGCTATAGAGATTAGCACCGAGGTGCTACCTAGTCAACACTACATCAAAGCACCGTAGAGGATGATGGTTTGAACAATGAATTAAAATGACTATTAGTGAACTGATGTGCCAGTTCAGCAACACCACAATGTCACCAATCCAATGTCATAGCGCTACCTCATTAAAAAAAAAAACTATAAATAGTTCTCTAATTCCTTATGAAAAGTGGTTGGTCACTTGTAGAAATCATTTTCTAGTGTCATGTTAGGAGTGTGTGAGTCTCGTATATGAGTGTTTATAGCTTGTGTTTATTATATCAGTCTTGAATTGTAGAGGAGCAAGGCAAAGGAGTGAGAGAGGATCATTGAATTGCTTTTGGGTCATTTCTAAACTTTTGTTTCTCATGTTTAAAGTTGTATCTTGTGTTGTTCATATGAACCAGTGTTTTAATTTGTATCTTATATTTGTACTTGTGAACAAGTATTAAGAATACAATGCTTGTTGTGATTATTTTGTTTGTTACTTGATACAAAGCCTCCGTGTGTATCTAATCAATTATTTTGAATCTGTGATGAATTAAATAGTATTCATTTTATAGAATAGGGTTTAATCTTTATTTTATCCACATTGTTTTATTTTCTATGAACTTAAGTTGATTTATATATAAGCCTTACATAAATTCAAAATATAGTGTAATCTTGAGCCTTGATGGATGGACTAGAAGAACTACTAGTGAACTTAGAATGTAATACTACCATGCATAGATATGTGGTGGCTAGGATTATGATGTCTTAAGGAGATAGTTTAACTAGAGTTAGTGAGGATCATAGCCTATATTTTGATGATCTTGACAAATACAAGGAGCACAATTACTATAATCCACAGTAATTATAAGAGTTAAACCTCTCTAATTCAATCATGCTCCTAAGGATTCATAGGTTCAAAACTTTATAAAAATTAGAAAACTTTTATTCTTGCAATTTGAAGCTTTTTCTTTAAAATTGCCAACACGTTTTTTTATTAGTTTACTAGATAAACCTAGTTATCCAGTAAACTAATATTAAATTGAATGTATGTTAGTTCTAATTTGTTCCTCGTGGGATCAATCTCTATTCATTATTTTATTACTTAATTCGATAACATACACATGCATTTTAAATAGGATTTACATCATAGACAAATTAAACTTCTATTAGATAACTGAGTAGTGTGTGCAAGCTTAAGCACAAAATTTTGTATTTGCATCAGCTAAGTGATAGCGGTAATAGCACTTGCCATTTTATCATCATGCCCTGTTTGTCTGTTAAAAAGTTAAAAATCAAGTGACTATTTTTTTTTATTCATAAAAAAATATATAATCTTTGATAAGGAATGGATAAAGAAGAAATTGGGAGAATAACAAAATTAGGAATTATCACGGTGCCTAAGATAATGACCTAAGGAATCACTAATGTATTCATCTTATGTATACAACCATTAAATCATAGTTAATTGAGGAACAATTTGATGATTTCTACAAAAATTAGTTTTAAGTGGTAGTTCTAATTAAAAAAGTTGATAGAAGTAGGGCATTTGTATGCATCTATAAATTTTGATAATTTTTAGAGAACTTGTCAATTGATTTCATGTTTCAAGATTGTCATTGCACTTCTCTCATGATCGCTTTTTTGATAAATCTTTGATCTCTTGTTAAATTATTGCTTTCTTGATAAAAAGGTTGAGAGTAATTTTGAAATCATTAGCTTATAGCCCCACCAAAAGAAATTTTGTCTCTAACTTTATTATTAAAGCATATGCATTTCACATCTAGTGCATCAAACAACCTAAGTTGGAGAAGTTAGATACAAATTTTGAACTATTTTTTTATCTGAAATATAATAAAAGGCATGGATTTACAAAGACAAATAACATTATGTTCAACTTAAATGAATCAATTTTATGATAAAATAATGCTAAGTGATATCTATAGATATCGCATCGCATGATTCTTATTTATTTATGATTTATTTACTCGATATATAAATATTAAATAACAATTAAAATTTAAATTTTATATATATATATATATATATATACCATTCATCAGTTTTAGAACCTTTATTTGTTTCACATTTTCTTAAAATAAATTATTTAATATATTTTTGATACGGCATCACAAAATTAGCTTGATCGGGCACGAATCTCGAGGCGAAAGCTAGTTGGAAACTTCAAAAATTAATTCCGAGAGCACCCCAACTCCGATTTCA
>NW_021318544.1:22370-59309 GCF_001605985.2 Dendrobium catenatum
TTGGATCCTCTCTCATGAGAAATGAGGGGCCTATTTATTAGGGGTGTCAATTCGAGTTCACGGGTCATAGAAGGGTTTAATAAATCTTTTACCTTCAAGATAATTATTGAAGATCGTGTTCAGGAATATCGCAATCATATTTATGATGTGGAGGTGAAGGCTTTAGAGGAGGAGTGTATGGAGGATGGCTTCATCAAAGGTTTTATGAAGGGCGTGCATTCAGTACAGCGTACGACTGAAGCGGAGATCAAGGGGCTTACTCCTAGCCAGGCTTTTGGTGTCCTTCTTCACACTCTGGTGGTGAAGAATTAGAGAGCGAGTTGCAAAAGGCTTTTTCCATGGAGGAGGATGAGGATGATATTGAGATCCTGTAGGATGGCTTTGATGTTATTTTGTACCACTTTGTTTTCTTTCTAGTGATTGTATGTGTGTTTGGTGTTGATGCTTTCATATGTTGTACTCGATGTTCAGTTATATATAAAGAAATTATTGATATTTCTCTTTTTCTCTCATGCATATGAAATTGACTCAATTTTATTTCAATGAGAAATATTTTGATGTTCTTTTTTGACTTGAGTGAATGTGAGAAATATCCTCCTTGGATATCTTTACCTATCCAAGGTTGTTAATCAAAGCATTTAATTGATAATCTTTAACCTATATAGAAGAGGTCAGATCAAATCCCCCTGGGATTGATCATCTGGTGATTGAGATACATTGTAGATTGTGTATTTTTTGAATCACTAATAAAGATTTTGATGATTTTTTTAATCTTATATAAGAGAAGATAATATCACAATAGTGTGAATATCATATTACTGTATTATATAAGACAATACAACAATTTTCAAGTATAACATAGGGATACGGAGGAAGAGTTCTCCCACAATCAACACATAAGGGGTGTACGAAAAGTCAGCATAAAACTTGAAAGATACAAAGTATAACCACTTGGGGGGACATAACACAAGATAAATACTGCAAATAACATAACATGAGACAATATTAACCTCTACTTATAGTACTTGTGAAGGTTGCCAATAATCCAAGTTTGGCGGAGCATTTTTTCACTAGCATCCTTCAATTTAAATATTCCAGCCTTGACCATAGCTGCCGCAAAATAAGGACCCTCCCAAAGGGGAGAGAGCTTATTATGATGAGATCCTTTTCCAGCGACTTTAATGCTTTGCAAAACCAAGTCCCCAAAAGAGATAGGTTGAGGTCTCAACCTTCGATTATAGTGACGAGCAATCCTTTGATGGTATGTAGCGGTCCTGAGTGAAGCTTCATCTCATACTTTTGGGAGAAGATCCAAATTTGTTCTGAGCATCTCCTCGTTATTACCAAAGTCAAAAGTATGAACCCTATTCTCAGGACTCCAATATCAATTAGTATGGCAGCTTCTATACCAAAAAGGTTATACGGGGTCTCTCCTATAAGAGTTTTGATAGTGGTCCGATAAGCCCAGAGGATATTTGAGAGTTCTTTAGCCCATTGCATGCCAGCTTTTCCTAGGCGTGTTATTAACCCTTTTAAAATTGTTTGATTTGTAACCTCTATTTGCCCATTTTCTTGAGGAAGGGTAACAGCTGTGTGGATGAGTTGAATATGAAAATCCTTATAAAAAGATGTAAAGATCTTCCCAGTAAACTGTATTCTATTATTAGTGATGGCTCTTACAGGAATGCCAAAGCAACAGAATATATTCTTCCATAAAAACTACTTGGCATTTGCTTTAATGATCTTCATCAAAGGTTCTGCCTTCACCCATTTGGTGAAGTAATCTATAACTCGGATAATAAATTTTGTTTTCCAGTGGCTATAGGGAACGGTCCCATTATATCAATTCCCCACTGGGCAAAAAGGCCAGGGGCTCTGAAGTGATGCAAGCTCCATAATGGGTGTATATGTGAGATTGTAATGTAATTGACAGTTTTTTCACTTTTGAGTAAACTCACGTGCATCATGTTTCATTGTAGGCCAATAGAATCCTTGTCTTATAATCTTGTAAGTGAAGGCTCTTCCTCCCAGATGTTTTTCACATACTCTTGAATGAAGTTCTCAGAGTGCGTAATCAATTTTTGAAGGTGGGAGAAGCTTGAGATATGGTCCAATGAAGGCCCATTTATGTAACTCATCATAAAAAAATGGTGAAATTTGCTTCTTATCTTCGAAGTCGTGTTATAGCCATGGGTTCTTCAGGTAGTACCCCATCCTATAAAAAAAGATAAGATGGGATTGATCCAAGATGCCTCTCTTGGTTCATCGATTGATTGCATGACCCATGGACCTTAAATACTTAGAAAGTAGATCTCCTTGATATACTTTCTTTTATAAACATCTCCCGTCATTGATGTAGCAAGTTTAGAAAGAGCATCTCCTCATGCATTTTGCTCTCAGAGAACATGGATGATTTTATGCTCTTTTATGTGGGTTAAGAGTAGCTTCATAGTACTGTAATACTAGGCCAGTTGCGTATTATGGATATCAAACTCCCCCTCCATCTAAGAGGCAACTAATTATGAATCAGTGTGGACTACTAAATTTTGAACCTCACAGTCTATTTCTAGTCTCCATCCAGTAATAAGGGCTTCATATTCTACTATATTATTTGTTGTCGGGAACTTGAGTCGGAGCGCATACTCAAAGGTAACTTTCTACGAAGAGATCAACAGAATTCTAGCCCCAACACCGGAACTTTCGGAAGATCCATCGACATATAATGTCCAGCATGGAGGAGAAGGAAAAGCACTTGGTTAAACATTAGATACTGGGACGGTACAATCAACTATGAAATCTCTAAGTGCTTGAAATTTAATATTAGGCCTAGGAAAGTAGTGGATATTAAATTCTCCTAATTCTACAGACCACTTAACGAGCCTACCTAATGCTTCTAGCTTTTGTAGGATACTTTTCAGTGGTAGATTTGTGTAAACCCCAATTGAATGGGCTTAAAAGTAAAGGCATAGTTTTCTGCGAAATAAACTAACACCAATGTTATCTTATCTTATAGAGGATAATGTCCTTCAATTTTAGATATAATTTTACTAACATAATAGATGGGACATTATACAACATTTTCTTCTCATACCAAGACCGAACTAATGGCTTGGACAAAAATAGTCATATACAAATATAGCTTTTCTCCTAGTGTCGGTTTAGAAAGTAGTGGCGGGGAAGCCAAATATTTTTGTAGCTGATTAAAAGTTTCTTGGCATTCATCAGTCCATTAGAATCCAGAGCTACGAGCACCACTAAGTATCTTGAGGAAGGGCAGATATTTATCACCTGAACGTGCCAAAAAATGAGATAGTGCTATAATACTCTCATTTATCCTTTGAACCTCCTTGTTATTCTTCTTTGGGACCATATCCCTTAGCACCTTGATCTTCTCAGGATTAGCTTCAATCCCTCTTTGGGTTATCATAAACCCCAAAAACTTTCCAGAAGTGACTCCAAAAGAGAATTTAGTGGGGTTGAGTCGCATATCGTAACATCTCAATAAGTGGAAGCACTATTCCAACTCAGTGATATGTTGATATTTTTTAAGAATTTTCACCAACATATCATCCATGTATACCTCCATAGTATGCACAATAAGGTTTTTGAAAATCTTATTCATGAGGCAATGATAAATTTCTCCAGTAGTTTTGAGCCCGAAGGGCTTCACCCGATAGCGGTATAGCCCTTGTTTGTTTGAAAAGCTGTTACTTTTTCATCAGCATGATTCATCTTTATTTGATTATAGCCATAGTAGGCATCCATAAAACTCAACATCTGATATCTAAAGGTGGTATCGACTAATTGGTCAATATGAGGAAGCAGAAAGTTATCTTTTGGATAGGCTTTGTTGAGATCTGTATAATCTTTACACATTCTTCAAGCTCTACTCCCCTTCCGAACCATGATAACATTTATCAACCAAGTAGGATAGTATATCTCCCATATAAATCTGACTTCCAAAAGTTTATCCACTTCTTACTCAATCGCTTGCTGATAATTTGGTGTAAAGTTTTATTTCTTCTGGATAATCAGCTTGCACGTTGGATTTATTTTGAAGGAGTGTGCTCTTACTTTGGGGTTAATTCCGGGCATATCTGTCATACTCCATACAAAAACTTCCTGATTTTCAGGCAAAAAATATGTGAATTTTTTCATTTCATTATTTGAGAGAAGTGAACCAATACGCACAGTCTTTTAAGGATGTTCTTTAGATATATATACAATAAGTAAGGTCTTCTATAGGGGAAGCTCTCTAAGGGATATCCTCGCTCCAGAGATCAAAGTCCTCGATGATTAGGGTAACCATTGGACGTGGTTTAACATACCTAAGATAACATGTTTGTGCTAATTGTTGATCTCCGCATACTATACTGACTCCTGCCAAAGTAAGGAACTTCATCTTGAGGTGAGGGATAGAGGCGACGATCTCAAAAATTGACTGGAGCTGCCTCCCAAAGATAGCGTTGTAAGCCAATTCAATAATGAACTGAATGGAGTGTGTAGTTTGTCAAGGAAATTCTATAAGTATAATTGGGAGACTGATTATCCCTTATGCTCGTACAGGTCAATTATCAAATCCATACAAAGGACCTACAGCAGGCTGAAGCTTTTCTCTTGAGAGACCCATATTGATAAAAGCGGAGTAGAATTAGACATCTACGGAGCTTCTATTATCCACAAGAATTCTTTTGATGTTGTAACACGGGTCACCTATCCCCATATTTATTATAAGTGGATCTTAATGAGGGGTTTTTATTCCCTCCAAATAAAAATCATCAAAGGTGATGGAATTATCGATACGAGCCTTCTTTGACATTGGGTTTTCATCTACAACCAAAAAAAATTGATCAGATAATAAGGGGCCTCCAGCGATTGTTTTAATTTCAATAAATATTATCTGGTTATTCATCGATTGTCTCTATTGTTGATTTTGCCCCCCAGTGGGACGAGCTTCTTCTCGAATAGGTGGATTCCTAATAAATTGTGGAAGATAGTCCTGACAGATAAGTCTTTCAATCTCATCCTTTAGTTTCCTATAGGCTTTAGTAGGGTGGCCATGACTATAATGAAAGTGACAATACTGATCTTAATTTCTTGTATTTGGCTTTAAAGGATGCGGACATTTCATTATATCTTGATCTCAAACAGCCATTAATACATTTGTTCAAGATGTGTTGAGTGGAGTGTACTCCTCCTGTCGAGGTTCTCGATGTAGCAATAGAGGCCTAGGAGGTAGATTATTCCTCCCTTGCTTCTTCTGTTGTGAGGATGAATTATCCATCCCATATGCACCTTTTTACTTCCCATTTGTTTGCTCAAACTACTTTCTATGAGCATTTATAGCTTCATCTATAGAAGTTTGTGCATCCATATGGTGGATCCGATCGACATATGAATGAACAGTGTCACACATGAGTGTTGAATAGAATGGGCCATGATGAAGGCCTCCAAGAAAGACCCCTTTGGGCAATTCAAGGTTTACTCCTAGAATTTGTCGAGCCTTGATTGAAAACTGCTAAAAATACTCCTTCAATGATTCTCCCTCATTTTGACGGATCCCAGAGAGGTGGGAAGAATCCTTAGTAAATCTTTGATTGGCTACAAACTATTCCACAAATAATTTGGCCAATTTGACAAATGAAGGGATCATTCCGGACAGAAGTGAAAAGAATCACATTCGAGCCTGTCCTTTAAGGGTGGCATGAAAAACTTGGCAAAGGAGTGTGTTTGAGGCTCGTTGAATATGCGTGATGGTTCTATAGTGGTCGATGTACTCATATGGGTCGGACGTCCCATTGTAGGACTCAATACTTGGTAGTTTGAATCCAACTAGAATGGGGTGCTAAAGAATGGCTTCAGTTAAAGGTGATGACTCCTAGAAGTTCCACTATCGAAGAGTTTGCCTCGTATCTCCTCTGGGAAACTCTTCTCATACCAATTTTCACAGTTCATGACGTAGGGCATTACGAGGGTGCTCAGCAATGTGTAGTTGGCTAAGTCTTCTAGGAGATCTGGTGGCATGCGAGGTTGTAAAGTTGTGGGAGAAGGATGATTAGAACTTGTCGTATTTGTATGTTTGTAATCCTGGTGTGACTACGGATGTCTTCTTGGCGGAGGAAGATGAATCTCCTTTTGAAGATGTTTGAGTTGAACATCTTCGTCCAGTGGTGGAGCTCAAGGGAAAAGAACCTCTTCCCATTGTGGTAATGTTGGCTGTCGAGTTTCTCGTAGGAGTTGAAGGATCTCATTCTGAGATTCTTCTATTTTTCGGATTCTCTCTTCTAAAGAAGGTCCCGAGTTTCCTTCTCCAGTGGCATTTTACCCCCCATGGTAGAAAGTGGTAGATATCGGGCGTCTATGATTCATAGATGAATTTCTAGATTGGTGAGAGTTAGAGCAAGAAACTCCAACGATATGACTGCTGCGCTTGTTGACCATCGTAGCAATACTTGGAGTTGTGGGATAATGATTCCCACAAACAGCACCAAACTATTGTGGGATAGAATATACGCGGCGATAGAGTTAGAAAATTCTCGTCTCAGTGTTGTCGGACATCGAGAAGAGTTCTGACATTACTCGGGCGTCGAGCAGAATTTTGGCGTCACACGGGCATCAGGCAGAATTCCGGCGCTAGTCGGGCGTCGGGCAGAATTCATACATTGGTTGTGGAGGAGTTTCTTCCCTCCAATCCTTCTCTTGTTCTTCTCTTCTTCTTCTTTCTTGGGTTCTCTCTCATGAGAAATGAGGGGTCTATTTATAGATATTCTGGAGTGGCATGGCTTGTAAATAGGTGAGAGATTATGGGTAAATAGGGAGTGGTCGGATGGACTGCCGATATTGAATCCCTTGATTGTGTACTGTTCGTTAGACATTTGAAGGTCTTAATGATGTTAGAATTTGGCGATCTTGAGCTTGTTGGATTTGTCTCGTCAATCTGCTCGATTCGATTATAAGAACGTCGTATTTAGAAACCGTTTGGCAACTCAAATTGTTGTTTTAACTTTCTAATAGCGCTTATGGTGCTTGATTTGAACTTATTTGGGCTTAGATTGAGCCGATTTTGGTGTCGTTGAGTTCGTATTTTCGAGACACTCAATTTGATTATAAGTTTGCTGAAATCAAAGTTCAGGTGATCCCGAATTTAATTTTTGAATTTTCTGGCTTGATTTTGCCTAAAGATTCATGCCAAGATGATTTTTTGAGGATATATCAACAACCATTACATGATAGTTAATTGAGGAACAATTTGATGATTTCTACAAAAATTAGTTTTAAGTGGTAGTTCTATTTAAAAAAGTTGATAGAAGTAGGGCATTTGTATGTATCTATAAATTTTTATTAATTATAGAGAACTTGTCAATTGATTTCATGTTTCAAGATTGTCATTGCACTTCTCTCATGGTCGCTTTTTTGATAAATTAATTTTTTATCTCTTGTTAAATTATCGCTTTCTTGATAAAAATGTTGAGAGTAATTTTGAAATCATTAGCTTATAGCCCCACCGAAAGAAATTTTGCCTCCAACTTGATTATTAAAGCATATGCATTTCACATCTAGTGCATCAAGCAACCTAAGTTGGAGAAGTTAGATACAAATTTAGAACTTTTTTTTTTATCTGAAATAAAATAAAAGGCATGGATTTACAAATAAAAAATAACATTATGTTCAAGTTAAATGAATCAATTTTATGATAAAATAATGCTAAGTGATATCTATAGATATCGCATCGCATGATTCTTATTTATTTATGATTTATTTACTCGATATATAAATATTAAATAACAATTAAAATTTAAATTTTATATATATTGTGAAGCTCGTGTTTCAATTGAATCACCTTGGATCGATTAGAAGCTTGAAACCGAGTGTGAAGTGTTCTCCAAATATCATAGGTTGATTCAAGATGAATTACGTAAGGAAGGACCGCCGGAGATATTGTGGAGCACATCACCGTTGCCAAATTTTGATCGGTGACCAGCCAAGATTGGGGATCTTGATTTGGATCAAGATTTTCGGACAGGGTTTTGGATTCAAGAAACCCCGCGAATCCATTTGCCCGAAAGAGCTTGGCAATTTGAGTGATCCAGATCGGAAAGTTGTCCGGAGTGAGTGCGTGTGGTACCAAGAACTTAAGATTGGAGATGACGAATTTTAACGAGGAGGAGATGGCCGGAGAAGAGGCGGCGGCAATAGATGTTGTACCGGTGGACGAGGACGCCGGGGCTTGATTGGCCATGGCGAAGGACCTCAAGAACGCCCAACTCGTGATACCATGTAGAAATGTACAAACCGAGAAGATAAAACTAAAGAACAATATTATTGATTTCTTAATCATTTACACACAGGTTATACATCTATATATATAACAAGGTATGAGGAGAGGTACACGTGTAATAATCTAATTAGATCAAATGGCTAACAGAAGTAATATAAGTATCTGCTCTTAACAAACTCATGATACAATGAACAGAGGACTGACTCAAAGAAATGCAATTCTTAATTCTTAACCCAAAAACTAATTTAATTCAAGGGTATTTGATTAGATATATACAGGAGTATGTTATAGACGCTACACCATAGCTAGATAATAAGAAAAACACATAGTCAAGGCTTAGGGCATCTCCAACCGAACGCCAAAAGTGCATATGGCGTCGTTCGGTCGCTCCAGCCGAACACCAAATCTTCCGCCATTTACTTGCGGGTGAACAGTGCGACGCCAATATTGGCGTTGCATTGTTCACCTACGCTATTTTGCTCTCTCAACCCGAAAACCACTTGAAAGGGAAAAGAATCGTTACCTTGGTAGAAGTACTTAAAATGCAGTTCGATTGGAGCAACACCACGGCATTTTGGAGTTTTGCTGTATTTTGCCATGAAAAATGGAGTTCTCCGTTGGAGATGCCCTTAAGTATGTGCTCCTGCATCATTCTACTGGGGTGGGGGAAAACTGCTCTAGATCATAACGAGGAGTTAAATTAGCCATGTTAAACACAACAGAACCATTGTAATCTCCATAAAGATTGATTTTGTAAGCATTATCATTTATTTACCTAACAACACGAAAGGGTATGTATTCTTTCAGTTTAAGTTTCCCAAAAGGACCTGTAGGAAGCCATTCCTTTCTGAACCTAATTCAGACGAGATCTTCTTCCTTGAATTGGATTTATTTTTGGTCTCAAATCGCCCTTGTTTGTCCCTTAGCATTTGGTTGACAATTTTTTCTTACACTTATTTGCACATTTTTTTTATTTCTAAACTTCTTTTTTTTCTCATTCTGTTTTGTATGTAGTGGTGTTTACTATAGCAATTAAGTCAAGAGGTGTTAAGGGATTGCTACCATAAACAATTTAAAGGGAATGTGCCATGTGGTGTGATTTGAAGATAGATTCAATGCAAATTTGTCTTTGGCTAAGATAAGTCCCATTGTAGAACATTTTTATCCATAAAATAGAATACCAAATTTCTCATGTTTTGATTGACAGTCTCGATTTGATTATTAGTTTGTGGATAGGCTACGAGCTAAATTATACACGCGTCCCCAATTTTCCCCACGAGATTTTCCAAAAATGACAGAAATTTGACATCACAACCTTACGTGTTGGTCTTGAGAATACCATGTAGTTAGACAATTTCTATAAAATAGAGATCTCCATTATGAGTGGTATCGAGTGTCTTGCTGCAAGCCATAAAATGTGCCATTTTTGAGATTCAATCAATAAAAACCATGATAGAATCTTTATTTCTTTTTTTATGGGGTAGACCCAATATAAAGTCCATACTAACATATTCCCAAGGTTTGATTGGTATGAGTAAGGGTAAATACAATCTTACATTTGTTCCCAGAGTCTTAACTATCCTACAAATAATGCATCCTTTTACATAATGGTTCACATCCTTATGCATAGTTGGCCAGGAAAACTTTTCATTAACCAAGTCAAAAGTTTTATCATGGCCAAAATGATTGGCCATTCATCCATCAATGCATTCTGAGATTAGTGTTATCCAACAAAACAATAGGGTAAACAAATATAGTTGCCTAAGAATAAATACCCTTCTTTTATGTGAAATAAATGATGGGAGCTCCTTTGGCAGTTTCTCCAAATATCCTTGAAGTTAACATCATTAGCATATAATTCCTTTATAGTTTCAAATCCTACCAATTTGGATTGCATTACCTGTACAAGCACATACCGCCTACTCAATGCATCATGCACTTAATTTTTCTTGCCGATCTTATGTTTTAACAAAAATTGGAAAGCTACAAAGGATTCTAACCAAGTGGCATGCTAGACCTGTAGGTTCTTTTATCTATTAATGGAATTTCAATGATGCATGATTAGTGAAGAGAATGAACTCATTACATAGCAGGTAGTTGTGGACCTCTGAAAGGACACCGCTATGCTGGCAGATTATAGAGGGGTATACGACCGCACCTACCCCAAGGGATAGAGACAATTGCAAGCCTCCGCTCTCCTCGCAAATGGGCCAATGGAAGGGAAGATTAGATCTTGCATACGACTAACCATTGAGGATAGCGGCTTTGCTAGTGCACCCCGATGGGTAGTAATATATACTACCTTATCAAAACGAAGGGTTTTCCCCACCCGATACATCAACTCGAAGTGGGGTTTATTAGATGGTGGAATTTAGTTTCCCATGGGCGCAAGCCCCTGTGGTTAGTTACATCTTAGGTCAAAACCTAAGAAGACTCTAGATTAAGGATCATATATTATATCCTTTCCAAAATGGGATTGGCACATAGGGCTAAGACTAGGAAGTCCTATTCAAATAGAAAGGAAGGGTTCAATGGGCTTAGTCAACATACACAGCTCATACTGACATCTGGAGGGACTAAGGTAGTGAGAAGAAACTAGAGAAAATAAATCATGCACTCAAAATAGTCTAGAGAAAAAAGATAAGGTGATGTCATTCTATGATGCAGATAGGTAGGGTTTATAGTTCCAGAAGAGAAGGAAACTTACCTACCATTTAGGCATACTATGAGACCGAATATAGTAGCCTTGAATCTTAAATCTGAATTGGATTTAGTGTTATCTGCACAACACTAAAACCCGTGTCTTAACTAATGCAGTACAAAACCTGGACTTATCCCGGTATTGAATGGGGAGCCAGCTAACCACCTAACTGATTCAAAACCATGCTGTCTAGTCTTTTATGAAAGATAGATGGGTGGCTTAGTTTTTATAAGTTAAGGCCTACATCTAGAGAGCTCCTAAGTGGCCTTGTACTTATGTTGGGTAAATGCTCCTAGAGCTAATGCAATTAAAATTTTAATTTAATTGATTTCTAATGTAATGCATGCTGGTTGAAGATCTGAATCATGTATGCTTTAGACTTTAAAAAATAGGCTTATAAAAATAAATTTTTAGAGAAAACTGGGTCTCCCCAAGTTCGGCACTTCATACTTATAGGCCAGATTATCCGGACTTTACCCGCAGGCGGGGAGGTATGTTATTAGAAGGAGAGAGGGAAATGCGGCATTATGCATGCGACCCCAGACGATTCTGGCAGTTCCCTAGATCGTTAAGTTTCAATGTTATTTAATGCTTAAAAATTTAGAATTTAATTATGAGTAGAAAAAAGTTTTTAGTCCTTAAAGAGCATAAAGAAATACATGCTAAAATAAAAGCGGCATGCAAATAGTCAATAAACTAGGAAAAGCATGCAACCCTAGAGGCACACATCACAAATAAAACACATCAAAATAATCAAACTAATTAAAAAATATCCATAGGCCAACTGCCTTAATTACAAACCAGGGTCTATAAAAAATAAAATGTTCGGGCATCACTGCAAACAACTCGGATTTCTAAGCCTAGGAATGACGCAAATGACTTTGAGTGGGATATTGAGTCTTCAGCTCTTTAGTCTTCTCTTCTTGGATTTCTCCTCCTTGGACTCCTTAGACTCTTCATGGCTTGAATATCCAAATGAGGAGACAATCTTCCCTTAGAGGGGTATTATCTTTTCTCTTTGGATATCTAAAAGTCATCCAAACTCGATCTTCCAAATGAAAGAAGGCTCTCCCTCTTCAGAATGCATTCTTCTTTTGGAATTCTAGTTGGATAAGAATATCCCAACTCACATGACATTTCACAACTCACAATAATAGTATAAAATAATTACATTAATGGAAAGCAGTAAATTCTAGACTATCCTGTAAGGTTATCCTAATAAAAATTTCCAAGCAGTTTATATGGAAAATAAAAATAACTAATGCCAGCCACTCTTGACCATACTCTTAATTATTTTGAGGGCTAAGCAGTCTCTGGAGAACCTATATTAATTATAATTATGATTTTGATTTAGCCCTCATTATTTAGGGGGGCTTAGCAAATTCTGAAGCACCTGCACAAGACATTATTAGCATATAAATCATGATAATTGTCCCCCATTTTATTTAGCGCTGCATGAGCATGACCACCTGCAACAAACATCATTAGTATAAAAATGTTTATCCTTACCTAGGGGTAAATCTACTGCACAATCACTTCAATTCCCATAGTGCAATAAAAGTAAGCAAACACAACAATAATTTCTCCACAACATGTAGTAAAATCTCAGAAAATCCAGCACATAGTAGAAAAGTAAACACCGGCCTAGCCTAAGTCTAGAAGTGGTGTCCTAGAAAAAAATTTTATATGTGTGTAAGGGTTGTGTGACTTTGGAAAGGTCCTATATAGGATGATTAGTTCAAGTTGCCTAAAGTTAGAATTTGTTAAAGGCTAGAAAAAGAAATTTTAATTAAAATTTAAATATTAGTGAATTAGGGTCCATTTTAGTTAATTTAGTTTGTTGATCCCTTTTTAATGCTTAGGGTAATGATCATGGAAGTTAAAGTTTCTTTAGCCAATTTTGGAAAGTAATGGGTCCTCCTAGGTGCTAGGCTTAGGGGGTCGAAAATGTCACTATGAGAATTATGCTAGATTTGGGGTTCCTAACATTTTAGGTAAATAATAGGCCTTATGGGTAGTAATTAGGCTTTGAGTTTGCTAGATTTGAAGTTTTATATGCAAAGTTATGAATTTTAGAATATTTTGGCAATTAAGTAAATTATTAAAACTGTCTAATTAAGGGTGATTTTATAGTTTTGATTCAAATCAACTCTAAACTAATTGGAATCACCCCCAAAGGTCATGAATTACCTAAGAAAGAATTCCCAAGTGTTTGGGGAAAATTTAGAATTTTTAATAATTTTAAGTATCTAAAAAGGGCAAAATAATAATTTTGAATGAAAGTTAAATTAAGGGTTAGATTAAGGTTTAGGTAAGGATCCCTAATTATCTAAGGTTAAGGGTCAAATTTTGGACAATTCAAGCTATTATAGGTAATTTTCTAAGTTTAAATGGATTTATTAGAATTTTTAGAAGTTATCGGGACCTATTTGACGGGTAAATTAGGGTTGGTTAATTAAGAGGTTTAAAGAGTCCTAAAAACTCCTAAAAAATTTTGAGATATTTAGAATGTCGCTAAGTTTAAATTTTAAAGTTTTCATGTCAATCAGGTATCTATCCTAGCTCCTATAATTTTTTTAAGTTTGCTAGACGGGTCCTTAATTATTGTCCTTAGGGTGTCACTACGTTGAGTAGGTTCAAATTGAGTTTTGAGCTAAACCTTAAGATAACAATACTGGGAATGCACAAATAAATAAACTCACCAAGTTCTTAGATCTAGGAGAGCCTAAACTAAGTGTTCGTGCATCATACACATGGAAGAAACGATAAAAGAAAGAGTAAAGTATGCTTATCAAAACGATTAGTGAATGATTGGGACTCAACCATCCACTAATCGACCTCCCCCCATGAATGCTATCCACTATGCACATATCAATGTTTAAAAGTCAACAAAATGGATCTCTCAAAATTAGGGTTTAAAATATAAGTAATTTTAATTAATTAAAATACAATATTATATATATATATATATTAGGAAAATATGTAATTAAAAATACATCAATTTGAAAAACATAAACTATAGGGAAGATCCACTGTCACCCTAACGAGGTTTCAAAATGGTTTAAAAATAATTTTTAGTTTCAAAATATTTATTATAATAATTAGTTAAATAATATTTAAATAATTAACTAATTAAATAACATAGCAAATTAAGCCAACATAAGTTTGATATCTGAAAGTATTTTTAAATGAAACATCAATTTCTAAAAAATCTATGGTATTATACATCAAAAACGATTTAAAATCAAATAGTTATGGATTTTTAATTTTAAGTAATAAAAGCTATTTTAAAATAATTTTAAATAATTAATATTTACCAATAATTATTAAGTATAATTAAGTTAAAATAATAAAGTTCTAGAATTTTTAAAATAATTTATTATAATTATAAGTTTTAATAAATATTAAGATTTTCTCAACTATTAATTATAAATATATTAAATAATTAATTAGCTCAAATAAATTAAAATAATGAATAATTATAATTTAATAAATAAATTACATAAACTAATATTTATGCTTAAAAAAAATAATAATAATAATATAATAATAAATAATAATATAAAATAATTAATAATAATAATAAATAATATAATAATGAAAATAATTATAAATTTTAAAATAATACTAATAATAATAAAATAATAATAATAATAATAATAATAATAATAATGAGAATAATAATTAACATTATATTTTAAATTAATTTAAAATAATTTATTTAAATAGTTCTGTAAAAAAAAAATTTAATTAAAACGGGAAACAGCGGCAATCAAGCCGTGGGCGACGATAGTCAAACGGCAGGCGGCAGCGGTCTGGCCACGTGGCTGCCCGGGATTAGATTTTAGGACTACGGAAATGATTGTCGCTGATGCGGCAACCACTTAACCACGTCAACGTGGTTAAGAGCCATCTGTTTCTCCGTTGTATGGAGCAGATGGCTCTGATCGAGCCAGATGGCCCGATCCAGCGAATAGATAGACCGCAGGATGGATCTAGTGGATCATACACCAAAATTTGGATCGTCGATCGTGAATTCGACAGTCTAGAACCCACCTCATGCATGCGGATGCATGGATCAAAACCCTAAAGCATTTTCTCGCTCGTTCTCACAAACGACTCAACCAAAATCAATGAAATTTTAAACATGATATCTATGTATGAAGAGCATTCCTGGGGAAGCAAAATCACGATCTAAAATGCGCTAAATCAAATGTTATTTAAATCTAAGTGCTCTAGTCTAGGGTTAGGGTTTTACCTCAATCCAATAGATGGATTCGGGAGTTATTTATACGGTTGTACTTGTGGAATGTCCTCGCATAAATCTCTAGTTGAAACTAGGCCTTGATAAGCCTTGGATCAATCTAGGGAAGCCTTGGAACATCTAAGCCTTCGGGTCACCAGAAGGTCACTATCAGCGGCTTGGGATCGTCGGGATTCAATTGGTGAAGGAAGAAGAGAGTCTCTAGAGCTCTCACACGAAAAATCTCGGGCTAAAGGCTCTAAGGAGAGAGTAATTGCAAGATCCACTCTTTGGAACCCTAAACACCTATTTAAATGCTCATGGAATTAGATCAACGGCTAGGATTCATTTTAGGTATTATTAGGAGGGAAACCAGAGCCTTGGCCATGGTTTTTGAAATTAGAATCATAAGGGAAGGTTTAATTGCATTAAAGGCCTTTAATTTCATTCAAAAAGGGTTAAATTGACCTATTTAAGACTTTGGTTGACCAAATGAATGGTTGACCTAGTCAACCTAGTCAAATAGGTCCAAGGGGTGGGTTGAGTCCAAGAATAGGGTTTGAAATAAATTTTAAATTGATTCGGGCTCAAATGGGTCTAATGGGTTGACCTGGTCAACCAGGTTGACCCAGGGCATGGGTTTGAGCTCAAGAGACTTGGTCTAACCTATGGGACCCAAGTGAGGTGAGAGGTTGAGCCAAGAAGCTCTGAATAGATTTGAAATTAAGTAGAAAGGAGTTAGAGTCAATTTATGTTAACTGTAGTTGACCCAGGACCTGGGTCTGGGTTCAGCAGACTTGGCTTGACTCCCTGAACCCACTGGGAAGGGTCTTGGCGTCTAGCATGGTCCAATTTGACCAGGTTAACTCTTTAACCAAGGTTTGGAGAAAAAACAAGTTAACAAAAAGACCCCCAACAGGAGTGGTGAACAAACTAGTAAACCGCTCGTGTTGGCATTAACCGAATGGGACAAGAAATGTATAGTAAAGGGCACAAGTAAAAAAAATATCAAAAATGTGAAAGAAAGTAAGGAGCTCTCCTCTTGGCCTTACCTTATAGCAAGGGCAAAGCCTAAGGTAGAGCGAAGAGCAGTAGTACACAAGTAAGATGTCACCAAATAGTGAACAAGTAGTGGGATCTTCTCCTGGCCTTACCCTACAACAAGGACAGAGCTAAGGAAAGAACCCCAGCAAAGTATCACCACAAGGGTGAAAAAGTAGGGGGGTTTCTCTCCTTGACTTTCCCTGTAGTGAATGCAGAGCTGAAGGGAGAACCAAGAGTAAAGTAGTCAAGATAAACTGATTATCTTCCTAATCATATCAAAACAGCAGAATAGAAGGTGAAGGGGTTCTGTCTCCTCCTGATCATTTTGGAACAATAGATTGGGGTGACTCAGTATTTACCTGATCATATCAAAATAATAAATAAAGGAGTCACAAAATCTGGTGCCTAACTGATCACAATAGGACACTCAGAGTAAAAGGAAGTAAGGAATGCCTTCCAGGTGCTCTGTTAGTCTCTCTCGACTAGGTAAGTAAAACCAACTATATGTCTATTAGTATGGGAACAGTAGGGTAGAAGGTAGAAAGGGTTGGTGAGGAATGCCTCTCAGTGGCTCTATTGGGGTCTCTCAACCAGGTAATTTGACGTCCACCCGACACATATGCCTGTAATAAGATAAAAGGAAAAGAAGAAACCTCTGCACGGTGTATGTTCTTATGAAAGGGTCTCTATTTGGCATATATGCCAAAAGTAGTACTAAGTTAGAACACTCAACACGATCACCCAGTGCATATTCCTACAATGTTGTAAAGAAAAGAAAATGGTGGGAAATACCTCCCAGGGATTATGTCGGGCTCCCTCAACCAGAAGACCTGATTTCCACCCTGTGCATATATTTATAGTAGGACAAAAGAAAAAAAAGGAAACCTCTACCCGGTGAAAGTGCCTACGGCAGGATCACTACTTGGCATATAGGCCAAGAGTAGTTCAAAGTAAGAACACTCAACACAATCACCTAGCTCATATGCCTGCAATGATGTGAAGAGCAAAGAGTGGTGAGGAATGCCTCCCAGGGACTCTGCAGGCTCTCTCAATCAGAAAACCTAATGTCCACTAGGTGCATATGCCTGCAGTATGACAAAAAGAAAAAGAAATGTCACCTCTGTCCAGTGTATATTCCTGTAGTAGAGTCTCTACCCAGCGCATATGCCTGCAGTAGGATAAAGACGAAGTGTTCAAAACAATCATCCGGCTCATAAGCCTACAATGACATGAAGAGGAAATAGTAGTGAGGAATGCCTCCCAGGGACTCTATCGGGCTCTCTCAACCAGAAAACTTAATGTCCACCCAACGCATATGCCTGCAGTATGAAAAAAGGAAAAGGAAAGACTACCTCTGCCCAGTGTATGTGCCTGCAGCAGAGTTCCTACCCGACGCATATGCCTGCAGTACGATAAAGATGAAGCACTCAACACAATCATCCAGCGCATATACCTACAATGACGTGAAGAGAAAAGAGTAGTGAGGAATGCCTCCCAGGGACTCTATCGGACTCTCTCAACCAAAAAATCTAATGTCCACCCAATGCATATGCCTGTATTAAGATGAAAGGAAAAAAGGTCACCTCTGCTCGATATATATGCCTGTAGTAGAGTTCCAACCTGATGTATATGCCTGCAGTAGGATAAAGACGAAGCACTTAACATAATCATCCGGTGCATATGCATGCAATGATCTGAAGAGAAAAGATTCACCTCAACACCAACCTGACGCGACTCTAAGTAGGGATGTGAGGGAAAAAGGAAAGGTGAATGGAAGAATTCAGAGGGTAGAGTTATCTAAGAAATCTCAAGTTAGTGTTTTGGTAACCACATGGTAAAGAATAAATCATCATGGCCATGAGTATCCAAATGCAATCGGGATCTCTGAGGGAACCCAACCCTACACAAAAGGGGAGGAAAACATCAGAATGATGTCTCCCAAGAAAGCTGGAAGATATACACCCTCAGTAGAATGTGCAAAGGGGCAGTCTCATTCCAAGTAAGTAGGAACTGGAGTAGCGAGGGAGCACATATGCTATGGAAAATAGGACTAAGCCTAGTAAAAATAATCATAAAAAAAGCTACAGTGGTAAGCCCATACTAACTAATGAGGACCCTGTAAGAATTAGAAGCAACATCAACACATTTAGAGGACCTCTCTGGCAGCTAGGAGTCGAGTCTCAATGGGAAAACAAGTGATAGAAGGAACCGAAGAGCTGACTTTCTGCTAGAAAATCAAAGCTCACAAAAAGGTGATGATGGCACCTAAGGCATGATGCCCCATATCATCAAGTGAGAGGAAAAGTACCAAAGTAGTGAGGGAACATACTCACCACAAAGGATGACAACTCTAAATATGATCAATAACTATTAAAAGCTCACAGCGGTAACACCCACACAAATTAGTGGGATCCTATGGGAAGTAAAAGTGACCTCAATACATTCATAAGACTACTCTGGCAGCTGAGGCTAGTGTATGAATGGTTGGATAGGTCATGAAAATGGGCAGGATAATTGATCTTCTACTTAAAAAATCAAAGTTCTCAGAGTAGTAATATCAATATTTAAGATAAGATATACTACATCACAACTAGGAAAATAACTCTAGGCAGTAAGGGGTCACACTCACTACTTGTGGATAGTAATTATGAATAAAAGGAATAACCATCAAAAGGTTATAGTGGTAACACCTACCCTAATCAGGTAGGACCCTGTGAGGAGTTGAAGCAACCCTAGTACATCCATAAAGCTACTCTAGCAGCTAAGAGTAGGATACAAGTAGGGAAGCGGATTGCTAAAAGGCTAGAAAAGAGGGCTGATATTTCTTCAGAAAAATCCAAGCCAAGTGGGAAAGTGATGTTAACATCTAAGACAAGGTGTAATACATCATAACTAAAGACAATTAAAAATTATAGAGGATCATAACCAAATAAGTGTGGATTCAACCTTGAAGCAATCACCAAGGTGCTTCAAAGGAGGAGAGAAGAATTTTTGGGATTTTTGCTCTTAGAGAGTATAGTAGGGTTCCTCCTGTGATAAGGGCAATCAATTTTTCTCTACTAAGATCTTCCCTCTTTTTTTATCATATGTATATTTTTTTATTTTTATGTATTTCTAAATCATAACTCTAGATTCTTTCATACTGTCAAAGATAACACATAGTAGAGGGAATGTTTACCATATCTATGAGTTAGTCCTAGTATGAGGACACCCTATAATGATTAGAATGTAAAGAGACGGAATTATGAATAGTTTTGATGTCCCAGGCCATGTTCGCCACATGAACAACCTAGGGAAAGAGATTACACATGATCTTATAAAGAAGAGAACCATTAGTTTTGATAATCCATACCACATTCAAATTATGTGAATTAACTGGGAGACTAATCACATCAAAATTAATGTGTGCATGGATAGTTGATTAACATTACTATTCCTGATTAATATGGATTAGTATGGACCCAGTATCATATCTCTTAAGGGTCTGAACTAATGGTTTTGATATCCCAGGCCACATTCACCTCACATGAGTGAACTGGGGAGCACAACCATCATAATAACTTTAATAGGGAAAAAATATTCATATTGTGATAGTGGATTAACATCATCGAACCTAACAAATATAGGCTGGGTATGGACCCAATTTTAGATTATATAAGGGATCTGAATTAATGATTTTGATATTTCAGACCACACTTGAGGATGACAGGTGAAAATGGGGAGCTAAAATGCATAATGAATATTTTGATTATATTGACCCAGTCAAAAGTGATAAATGGGAACATACCCCCAAAACATTTAATATATTAACTCCATCCAATCTAAAAAGAAAAATAATTTAAATTTACTAACTTAATTGGAACTCCATACCAGTTACATCAGGCTATCTCTCTTATATGAGTATTTTTTATCTTGAATTAAAATCTAATTAAAAAAATTAAATTAGAAAAAGAAATTAAATTTTCTCAATTTTATTGTATGAAAATATGTTTCCATATCTGATAGAATATTATTACATAATGATGAATTCAAAGTCATAATTTTCAAACTCAAGTATCAAAAATATCAAAAGGATTCATGAATTTTCTGAGATTTAGATATTTACTAGAAAGTGAAGCCATTTACTTATTAATTTTGGGCTCATTTTATACCACTTTCTTAATTTTAGTGTGTTTTGCACAATTTTTTTAATTATTTGATGCACTTTGTGCATCTTTCATTTTTGGCGCACTTTGCACATCTTTTTAATTTTTGTAACTGGCTTCCTTTTCAAACCTCTAAAAGAAAACTTTCTCTCAATTGTAAGATCATATTCCATTGTGCAAAACACATTCTCAAATGAACAGCTTAATTGAGACAATTATGAAGTTTATGCATTAGCATGCTAAAGTTATCTATGAAATAGGGAATTGCAAGATAATGAAGAAAATTTTCACTTCTAAATCTAATTTCAATTTGAAATAGATTTTAATTTAAAAAAAAGAAATCTCTCCATACATGGGATGAGATAGAGAGGTCATACTCTTTCATGAGTCATCACTATAAAGATAGTGGAGCTAAAAGAAGCAAGAGAATAAAAATAACACAAAACCATCCTCTTTTTTTTTATTGATTAATCATCAATAGAAGGGAGAACAAAGCCGTTCAGCGTAAGTGCTTGAAGGAGGCCTATCTTCCCTTTTAAGGTTACAACAATCTTTTCTCTTTCATATATTTTTCTAGTATAAGTAAAAGCAAAAAAAGAAATGTGTTCATCTGGCACTACAACAGAAGAAGGAAAAGAAGAAATTGGTGCTAGCAAAGAAACTGGAGCAGTAACTATTGACTTGGCCTGGGGAAGCCTCCTCTCAACTGCCTCTAAATTATGTACAGCTTGCTTAATCATCTGCTAGGTCTTTTAGAGAGTGCTAGCTGACACTCTTCCTCAGAATAATGGGATGACCTGCTACTATTGCCCTAATTGTAACTCTGACTGTCACTGTGGGTTGAGTCTGAAATCATATACACTATTTGAGTAGCCTTACCTAGAGGCTATACCAAATCACTGTCATGGAGATGTATCTTCCCAATGGCTATAAGGCTCTCTACCTTATCATTGAACACAAAATAATCTTCAAGTGTATACCCAATATGTCGGTAAAAGGGGCAATATATTGAATGTTCTTTTTTCCCTTCTTCATCTGCCTTCTTATTAAATGGGAATGTCAAGATATTTTTCTTAATAAGAAATTTAAATATCTTCCTTATGCTTTCTCTTTTAAAGGGATATTCTTTGTTAAGTCTCTTCTGTAAAGATGGCTGACTCTCTAGGTCTTATAAGGGAGTCTAGACTGCTGTACCAACGGTCGTGGTTGTGGTGGACTGCTTACAGTCTTTTTGCCCTTATCTGGTGGCCGAAAGGTACTGTATACCTCCACTTTCCTAGGAGGTGGTACCCCTGAAGACTCCTACAGCCGAGGTCTGCACGAAGGTTAACTCTCAACCTTAAGAGGGACTGCATTGGGTATGTTGTCATGTAAACGGATCACCTTAGCTAGTAATTTTCGGAAGGCTCTTATACTGAAACCTTTCAGGTAAGATGCTATAGGGAAATCTATATTCTTCAATAAAATCTCTACTGCATGCTGCTCCTATAACTAGGGCTCACACTATAGGCTAAGATTACTCCATCTGACTATATAATCCTGTAGTGGCTCTCTAGGATGCTATCTAGTAACCACTAACTCTCCTACTATGACCCGGTGTTCTGCACTAACAAATCTCTGTATAAATAGCTGCTCTAACTCTACAAAGTTCCGAACTAAGTCATTGAAGAGGTTAAAGTACCAAGAAAATGTCATCCCAACCAAACTACTTACAAATAACCTCAATATCAGGGCATCATTCCCCCTTATGTTGCAATATATGACCCGATACTGAGCCACATGCTGCCTCGAGTTCCCAAACCCACTGAAAACTTTGAAATATGGGGGAATGAAACTAGGAGGTAGGACTCCTGCTCGTACTCAACAGGATAAGGATGCCCTCTACTAACAACCTCTCTAGTCTTCCTAAAAGAAATCGCCTGCTCTACTTTTTGAGCTATAAATCCTAAATCTGACTCACTGATAATTATACTAGCTAATTCGGGACTACTATAGGTGATGAAGGAATTTTACTATGGACCATATCCACTATTACATGGTCTAGTGCTACTAGTAGTACTCTTGGCTCATCTCTAGGCATCATAGGGGTACCTACGCCCATCATCTGGGGTGTAGCCCCCAAATCTATCAACTGGGCAGTCATCGCTTCCATGGCCTTGGCCATCTTAGCCATCTGGGTTTATAGGTGCAAGACTATGGCATCTATAGATACTAATCTTAGAGATCCTCCTACCTCGAGGTCTCCCTGCTCACCCTTATCCTCGGGCTCTCTCTGCTCGTCCAAGTAACCTCGACGTGTAATCACATAGACTAAGTGTACTGGTATGTCATCGTCTGACTCATATACTAGTGTGTCATCCTTAGAGAAGATTCGATAGAGTGCCTCTATATAGGACTCATAGGGGAAGTAACCCTATAAGGGCTAGGTGCTAAAGCTGTCTCAACTACTTTAAGGGCTAGGAGCTAAAGCTGTCTCAACTACTCATAGGGGAAGTAACCCTATGAGGGCCATCGGGAGGAGCTACTATTTCCATATCACAAGTCCTTGGGACTAACTCGGACCAAAAAGGAACTACTATATCCTTTTGATCTACTGTATCCACTGGTTGAATTTCCTCTACTAACTATACTGCCTCAACTGACTGTACTACCTTAACTGACTGTACTATCCCAATAGAGGTGTCCACCTATCAACGTCTCCAAACCCACCTACTATAGCAGGCTTCATATGGGTAACTAGCTACTGAAGGGCTTCAACAACTGAACTCATCTGGGGTTGAGCAGCCTCCTACTATTATCTCTGTCTGTAGATGTGGGTGTCGTCCAATAGCAGGAGTGATTGCCGGTAGTCTAACAATCGGAGCTATATCAACTAACTATCGAGGTGGCTATCCTCTTTTCCACCTATAACTCTATCTTACAGTCTGTCTCTATAACTGAAGAGTAGCCTGAGAAATCTTCCATAGTAACCTCTCTCGACTAACAGGCCCTCTACCACATGTTAGGGGAATGATACTCTGAATCATCTAAGAGAGGGCTCAAACAACAGCGTCTCTTGGGACCCTAGCCCGGGGTAGAGTAGTAGTGATCTGAGGGGTTGTCGCAATGCGGGCAATGTCCTCCTCTTCGCCACTGTGTCAGTGAAGAGAAGTGTCCTCCCTGGATAGCCTCTATCTCAAGTATAACTACTACCTCAGGAGTAGGTACGACTACAGCTAGTCATGACCTCCACTGCCTGGGAGCCACTCTCCTCTGAACAGACTCCTACTGAGCCACTGCCTCTGCCATCTGTTGCTTATCTTCCTCTGATGCAGCTAAATGGAGTCTCCTATTTATGTTCCCCTGACCCCTCTCCCAAGGTCGGAGGTAGAAGAGGACGGAACATCTAAACCCACAACCTGGGTGGCAGGGGGAATAGGAACAATAAGAAGGGTCAAGGTCTACTCGGCGATCTCAGAGTGAGAGAGTAGAGAAAACACAGAAACTCGATGGAAAGAAGGCCAAGGAGCCTTGGTCTGAGAACCCTCTTTCTAGTGGAAGTGGGAGGGGGAACCCGAACTCGAGGTACCTCCGTTGGAACAACGGGAGTAATAACAACAGGCTACCGGTGCTAAGGGGCCAGAGAAACCTGTGCAACAAGTGCGGTAGGCACTGGCTGCCTAACCGTAGAATGAGTGGGGGGAACAGAAAGTGGTCTTGGCACTGGTCGCCTATTCACAAGGCGCACTGGCTGCATAGGAATGTGAACAGGACGAGCAGGTGCCCGGGCTATCGGCAGAGTGACTAGACATCAAAAGGGATGCATGGCTGCACATCCTCTCTTCTAAGGAGGAGAGAATTCAGCAGCCTCAACACGGGTGGGTCCGCCAAGACTGATGAACACCGAGTCAGTGAAGGAACCAAAAGTGATTCCTTCAATTATGGGACTAGCAAGTAGGGACTCAAGAAAAGTCTCCCGTGCATCCGAGCCGAATCTAAAAGTCATGAAAGGTACGAACAAAGATATGGCACTACTGCTAAGAAAATAAATTTGAAAAGTTAGTTAGAATTGAAATCATGAAAGAATGAAGGAATAAGGATGGATAAGGGATGGAAAGGTCTACAAAGATGGAAAGAAGTAGAATAGGGAGAAACCCTAGCAAAGTGGAAGGAATCCTAACTAAGGAAAGACCCCAGCTAAGAGTGGGATAGATCTAATCTAAGGAGTACTAATCCCAAAGTACGCACAAAAAAAGGATAATATATTATCCAAAGATGGAGAGAGAAACTAGTCCCACCATGGTCACCAGAAAACTGTGGACCTTCGAAAGGACATCGCTACACTGGAAAATTGTAGAGGGGTAAACAACCACACCTACCTCGAGCGATAGAGACATTTGTAGGCCTCAGTGCTCCTCACAAACGGGCCAATGAAAGGGCAGATTAGATCTTGTATATGACTAATCATTAAGGATAGTGGCTCTTTCCAGCGCACCTCGATGGGTAGTAATATACATGACCTGATCAAAAAAATAGGTTTCTCCCACCCGATATATCAACTCGAAGTGGGTTTATTAGATGGTATAATTCAATTTCCCATGGTTCAAGCCCCCATGGTTAATTACATCTTAGGCCGGAACCTAAGAAGACTGTTGATTAAGGATTATACATTAACTTTTCTAAAATGAGATTGGCACATAGGACTAAAACTATGAAGTCTTATTTAAATAGAAAGGAAGGATTCAAAGGGCTTAGTCAACATACACGGCTTATACTAACATATGGAGGGATTAAAGTAGTGAGAAGAAACTGGAGAAAAGAAATCATGTACTTGAAACAGTCTAGAGAGAAAAGATGGAGGTGGCGTCATCCTGAGACGTAGATAGGTAGGGTTTATAGTTCCAGAAGAGAAGGAAACTTACCTACCATTTAGGCATACTACGAGAACAAATGTAGTAGCCTTAAATCCTAAATCTGAATTGGGTTTAGTATTCTACCACAACACTAAAACCCGTGTCTTAACTAATGCAGAGCGAAACTTGGACTTATCCTGGCCTTGATTAGGGAGCCAGCTAACCACCTAACCGATTAAAAATCATGATATCAAGTCTTTTATGAAAGATAGATAGGTGGCTTAGTTTTTGAGAGTTAAGGCCAATATCTAGAGAGCTCCTAAGTGGCCTTGTACTTATGTTGGATAAATACTGCTAGAGCTAATGCAATTAAATTTTTAATTTAATTGATTTCTAAAGCAATGCATGCTGGTTGAAGATCTGAATCATATATGCTTTAGACTTTAAAAAATAATCTTATAGAAAATAAATTTTTTAAAAAGATTGGGCCTCCCAAGATCCACCACTTCATCCTTATAGGCTAGATTATATGGACTATACTTGTAGGCGGGGATGTATCTTATTAGATGGAGAGAAAGAATTACGATATTATATAAAAGTATATGGAAGGTACTTGAAAGTTCGTTAGGGATGTTAAGCCCTTATGAACTAGTCCCAAGGCTAACCAAGATAGGGGTGAATTAGATATTAAAACTAAAAATAAAATCACATCCAAAACCAAGATTCACGACAAAGAAAATCAAAGTGCGAAAATAAATGCAAAAATAATAAAGGAAAGAACACACAAGATTTATAGTCGTTCGGTCAAACCTTGACCTACGTCTACTCCTCGGAGTCACCCTCTGAGTATTACACTAAACTTAGTGTCTCTCCTTTAGCACCCATAACTAGGCGGAGAAGCCCTTACAAAATCACATCTACCTTCCCCGGTACGGTAGAGTAGCCGGGCCCTTTTGACACCAAAGAGATCTTCTTCTTCCCAAAACTTCCATCAAGATGAGCCTTAATCTAACGATACTAAGGTGCAAGCTTGCCATAATAACTATATGGAACCCCCTCCACACTCCCTTGAAACTCCCTCCAAGGATCTTCTCCCTCTCTCAAACTCCTCCCTTTTCTCTCTCTCTTTCAAGCTCTCTCTTCAAGTTTCTTCTAGAAGAACAAAGCTTCAATAGCTGCTAAAGACACTCTTCATGAGAAAGCAAGAGGTATTTAAATAGATTTGTAAATTTGATATTATCATCTAGGACAATCGCCGGATCGTCCTGTATAATATACATAAAAAATAGAGCTTTCGAAAGCCCTAAAAACTCAATTTTGGTGCCAAACATCATCCAGGACGATCGCAGGATCGTCCCGTATAATGTGCTTAAAAAGAGGACTTTAAAAAACCCTAAAAACTTAGTTTCGATGCCCAGAATCATCCTGGACTATCGTAGGATCGTCCAGGACAATGTGCAGAATTTGACCTAATAGTCCTATATGATATTTGGATAGTCCAGGATGATTAGTACAAAAATGTATAGATTATCCAGGATGATATGGTGGATCATCTAGGATGATTAGAAGAAAAATTATGGTATTTCGGCTTGGACAATTTAGGAAAATCAAGTATGTCGGCAAATATTGTCCTGTACGATATACAGATCGTCCTAGACGATCTAGATCGTCTAGGATGATTAGAACAAAAACTAAATCTTAAAATCTTTCCTAAACTAGCATTGGTGGGTATTTTCCAATATCATAAAGAATCGTCCTGGACGATCCAAAATTGTTCAGTATGATTAGTTCAAAACTTGATCTTCTGGATTTGGCTAGTTCTCACTCCCTTGAGTGTATGTATGTATGGTCACCAAGAAAGCATACATCCCTACAAGACTTGACTCAAGATCAAAATTATATTAATGAATATTACAGACCCTTTTATAATATAACATTATTCAACCCAATCTTAAGCTATTATTCTTTGTTTGATGTTGCATGGTATTCCTGAAATGTTAGTATACACATAAATAAACATATATTACAAATACAAGTAGACAATAGAAAATGAGACATAATATTTGTTATCATCAAAAACATAAACTCATAAGCTCGAGTTGCAACATTATGTATGTGACCCCAGATTATTCCTGTAGTTCCCTAGGTCATTAAGTTTCTATGTTATTTAATTCTTAAAATTTTAGAAATTAATTATGAGTAGAAAAAAGTTTTTAGTCCTTGAAGAGCCTAACCAAATATAGGCTAAAACAAAAGTGACATGCAAGTCACCAATAAACTAGGAAAAGCAAGCAATCCTAGAGGCACACATTATAAATAAAATACATCAAAATAATCAAACTAATTAATAAATATCCATAGGCCAACTACCCTTAATTATAAATCAGGGTCTGCAAAAAAATAAAGTGGTCGGGCACTACTCCCAACAACCAAGATTTCTAAGCCTAGGAATGACGCAAATGACATTGAGTGGGATATTGGGTCTTCAGCTCTTCAGTCTTCTATTCTTCGATTTCTCCTCCTTTAACTTCTTAGATTTCTCTTCCTTGGACTATTTGGATTCATCGTGGCTTGAATATCCAAACGAAGAGACAATCTCCCCTTAAAGGGGTATTTTCTTTTCTCTTTGGATATCTAAAAGCCATCCAAACTTGATTTTCCAAATGGAAGAAGACTCCCCTTCTTGAGGATGCCTTCTTCTTTAGAATTCAAGTTGGATAAGGATATTCCAACTAAAATTACATTTTCATAACTCACAATAATATTATAAAATAATTATATTAATGGAATGTAGTAAATTCTAGACTTCCTACAAGGTTATCCTAATAAAAATTCTCAAGCAGTTTATATAGAAAATAAAAATAACTCATACCAGCCACACTTGACCATGCTCTTAATTATTTTGAGGTCTAAGTAGTCGTTGGAGCACCTGTAGCAATTATAATTATAATTTTGATTTAGCCCTCATTTATTTAGGAGGGTTGAACAAATTCTGAAGCACCTGCACAAGATATTATTAGCATAAAAATCATGATAATTTCTCCCCTTTTTATTTAGTGCTGCATGAGCATGACCCCTGTAGCAGACATCATTAGTATAAAAATATTGATCCTACCTAGAGGTAAATCTAGCACATAATTACATCAATTTCCAAAGTACAATAAAAGTAAGTAAACACAGTAACAATTTCATCCACAACATGCAGTAAAATCAAAGAAAAAAGGACACACAGTAGAAAAGCAAACACCGGCCTAGCCTAAGTCTAGAAGTGGTGCCCTAGCAAATAATTCTATGTGTGTCTAAGGCTTGTGTGATTTTGGATAGGTCCTATATAGGATGATTAGTTCAAGTTGCCTAAGGTTAGAATTTGTTGAAGGCCATAAAAGGAAATTTTAATTCAAATTTAAATATTAGTGAATTAGGATCTATTTTAGTTAATTTAGTTTATTGATCCATTTTTAATGCTTAGGGTAATGATCTTGGAAGTTTATGTTACTTTAGCCAATTTTGGAAAGTCTCGGGTCCTCCTTTGCTAGGCTTAGGGGGTCCAAAAGATCACTATAAGAATTAAGCTAGGTTTGGAGTTCCTAACATTTTACTAATTGGAATCACCCCCAAAGGTCTGGAATTATTTAATAAAGTGTTCCCAAGTGTTTTGAAAAATTTTAGAATTTTAAATAATTTTTAATTATCTAAAATGGTCAAAATGGTAATTTTGAGTTAAAGTTAAATTACGGGTCAGATTAAGGTCCAGCAAAAGAGCCCTATTTATCTAAGATTAAGGGTTCAATTCTAAATAATTCAAGCTATTATGGGTAATTTTTTAATTTAAATATATTTATTAGAATTTTTAGAAGTTATTGGGCACTATATAACGGGTAAATTAGGGTTGGTTAATTAAGGGGTCTAAAGAGTTCTAAAAATTCCTAGAAAATTCTGGGATGTTGAGCATGTCACTAAGTTTAAGTTTTGAAGTTTTCATGTCAATCATGGATATATCCTAGCTCCTATAATATTTCTAAGTTTGCTAGATAGATCCTTAATTATTGTCTTTAGGGTGTCACTACGTTGAGTAGGTTCAAATTGAGTTTTGAGCTAACCCATAAGATAACAATGTAGGGAGTACATAAATAAATAAATACATCAAGTCCTTAAATCTATGAGAGCCTAAACTAAGCGGTCGTGCATCCTACACATGCAAGAGATGATAAAAAAAAAGAATAAAGCATGCTTATCAAAGTGATTAGAGAATGATTAGAACTCAACCATCCACTAATCGACCTCCCCCCATAAATGCTATCCATTATGCATAGATCAATGTTTAAAATTTTATAAAGTGGATCACTCAAAATTAGGGTTTAAAATATAAGTAATTTTAAAATAATTTAAAATACTTATAAATATATAGATTTTGGAAAATAGTGTAACTAAAAATATATTAATTTCTAATAAATAACTATAGAGAAGATCCACTGGTCACCCTGACAAGATTTTAAAATGATTTGAAAATATTTTAGTTTCAAAATAATTATTATAATAATTACTTAAATAATATTTAAATATACAACTAATTAAATAACATGACAAGTATAGCAGAAAAATAAGTTTTGATATCAAAAAGTATTTTTAAATGAAAATAAATAATTTTCTAAAAATTTAAGGTATTATAAATAAAAAATGGATTTAAAATCAAATAGTTATGGATTTTTGAAATTTTGAGTAATAAAAGCTATTTTAAAATTAAATTTTAGAACTAATAATATTAAATTTTCAACCACCTAATTATATGATATTAAATTACAGTTCAAAAATAATAAAGTTCTAAGAATTATATTTTAAATAATAAAATTAATAATGAGTTTAAATAAGATTAAAATCCTATAACTACTCTAACCTTATTAATTAAAAATAATATTAATAATTACAATAGCTCAAATAATTAGGAAAAAAATGAAAACAATTATTAATTAATAAAAAAAAATGTAAGAAAAACATAATATTTAATGCTTAAAAATAAATTAAAATAAATTAATAATAACTAATAAAATCCAATACATAATAATCATAAATAATAATAAAAAAATAATGAAAATAATTTTAATCTTTACAATAAATAATGGGCAATTTGAAAGTAATTGATAATACTAATAAATAATAATATAATGCATAATGATAAACAATAATATAACAAACAATATATACAAAAAACAAACTTTACAATAATCACTTAAATAACAATAAAAAAAATAATCAATCAATAGTTTTTTATAAATAATTAATAATAATAGTTTTAAAATAATAATAATAATTAACTTTATATTTTAAATTAATTTTAAATAATTTATTTAAATAGTTCTATAAAAAAAGAAAAAAAATTATTTTTTTAATTAAAATGGGAAATGGCGGCGGTCAAACCACAGGTGGCGGTAGTCAGGCCATGTGGCGGTCGAGGATTGGAACCCCGGACCGCGACAATGATTGCTGCTAATGTGGTAACCACTTAACCACATCAACGTGGTTAAGAGTCGTATGTTTCTTCGTTGTTTTTAGCGGATAGCTCTGATCGAGCCGGACGGCCCGATCCAGCGAACAGACAGACCACTAGATGGATCTGGTGGATCATACGCCAAAATCTGGATCATCGATCATGAATCCGATAGTCCATAACCTACCTTATGCATGTGGATGCATGGACCAAAACCCTAAAGCAGTTTCTTGCTCATTCTCGCAAACGACTCAACCAAAATCAATGAAATTTTAAACATAATATCTATGTATGAAGAGCATTCTTGGAGAAGCAAAATCACGATCTAAAACATGTTAAATCAAAGGTTATTTATATCTAAGTGCTCTAGTCTAGGGCTAGGGTTTTACCTTAATCCAATAGATGGATTCGGGAGTTCTCTATATGGTTGCACTTATGGACTGTTCTCGCACCAATCTCTAGTTGAAACCGAGCCTTAATACACCTTGGATCGATCTAGGGAAGCCTTGGAACGTCTAAGTCTTTGGGTCACCGAGAGATCACCAGCGGCGGCTTGGGATCGTCGGGATTCACTTGGGGAAGGAAGGAAAGCGTCTCTAGAGCTCTCACACAAAAAATCTCGGGCTAAGAGGCTCTAGGGAGATAATAATTGCAAGATCCACTCTTTGGAACCCTAAACACCCTATTTAAATACTCATGGCATTATATAGATGGCTAGGATCAATTTTAGGGATTATTAGGAAGGAAACCCGAGCCTTGGCCATGGTTTTTGAATTTAGAATCATTAGGGAAGGTTTAATTGCATTAAAGGCCTTTAATTTCATTCAAAAAGGGTCAAATTGACCTATTTAAGATGTGGGTTGACCACGTCAATGGTTGACCTGGTCAACCCAGTCAAATAGGTCCAAGGGATGGGTTGAGTCTAAGAATAGGGCTTAAAATCAATTTTAAATTGATTCAAGCTCAAATGGGTCTAATGGGTTGACCTAGTCTCTTTGGTCTTTCAACAAGCTCCTAAACATCATTCATAACAAATTGGTTTAATTTCTCTTACATGGCTAAGATCCAAAACTCATCAAAAAGAGTTTGATTGATGTTGGTGGGTTCAGTCATTGAGATAAAGACAGAGTGATTCACTTCCTTCCTAAGTTCATGCCTAGTCCTAACACTTTCAGAAGGGTCTCATATGATCAGTTCTTTAGGATGACTTGAAGAAAATCTCCAATCTCTAGGTAATGTGTGTGTAGGTTCAACCCTTTTCTCTAAATTTGCATTTTCTACTCCTTAGGTAATCTCACCGACTCATTTAGTGTTTTGGGGCTCTACCCTCTTCTCTAAATTTTCAACTCCTATAGTAATCTCTCCAACTTCATCTTCATCCTCAACTCTAGACTTCTTAGGATCAGATTCATCAAGCACTATATGAGTAGTCTCCTCCACCACCAATGTTCTTTTATTAAACACCCTAAAGAATTTCCATACTTGAATATCCTAAGAACACTCCTTCATCAGATTTTGGGTCAAATTTCCCTAAGTGTGACTTTCCATTGTTAAGAATAAAAACCTTACAGTCAAAGACATAAAGGTGTAAAAGGTTGGGTATCCTACCCTTAAGGATCACATAGGATGTCTTATCAAGTTTGGCTCTAATATTCACCCTATTCAACACATATCAAGCTATGTTTATCGCTTCAGCCCAAAAGTACTTTGGAAGTGAATACTCAGCAAGCATGGCTCTAGCGACTTCCACTAAGGTTCGGTTCTTCCTTTCATATATCTCAATCTACTGAGGGGTCCTAAGAGCTAAGAGTTATGACTTATCCCCTTATCTTCATATAATTTTCCAAATTTCTCATTTTCAAATTCTCCCCAATAGTTACTATGAATGGTTAAAATCACATAATCTAGCTTTTTCTGAATCCAAGTGAAGAAGGATCTAAACTTATCAAAAGTCTCATTCTTATATGATAGAAATATAATCCAAGTAAACCTCGAGTAGTCATCAACAATCACAAAACCATAGACCTTCTCCCCTAAGCTGGTAGTACTAATGGGTCCAAACAAATCCATGTGAAGGACTTCTAAAGGTCTAGAGGTGCTAATGTCCTTAATGGAGTGAAAGGAGGATTGAACTTTCTTCCCTAGTTGGCAGGCATCACAAAGGTGGTATTTGGATAATTTAAGCTTGGAGACACCTCTAACTAGGTCTTTCTGGGTCACTCTCCTAAGGGGTTTTATACTAGCATGATATAATCACCTGTGCCATAACTATAAATCATCAGCAACAGTTTTTAAGCAAAATGATGTAGCGCATTCAATATTATTTAAGTCAAGCATATAAACATTATTGATTCGCTTTCCCTACAAAATAATATTATTATTTAAGCTTATAATGCAAGTATTTGCCAAGAATTTTATGATTAAGCCCTTATCACAAAGCTGACTGATGCTGAGCAAGTTGTATTTCAGTCCATCTACAAGTAAAATATTTTAAATCAAAAGGTTCTTAGATTTTTTTATTATACATATGCCCACCACTTTCTTGGTGGTGTTGTCTCCAAGAGTAATCTTGCCTCCAGCTCTGGCTTCCAGCAAAATGAATTGGTTAGCATCTCCAATCATGTGTTGTAAGCATCCACTGTCCAGGTACCATATGCTTTCATGAGGCATTTTGTGAGAACAATCCTACAAAATCATCAAACATCAAATTTAGGAACTTAAACATATTTGGGTCCCTTCGTAAGGAAAGAAGAATGCAATGCATGCATGTTATATTGTGAATTATTTAATTTGGGTCTCCACACCCAATGTGTACTATACTGAATAGTGCAACTGTATGAGATATCCTAATATGCCACATGAAAAACATCTAACCCTAGGAAAAGGGTTTATTAATCTACTCGGGTGGTGATGCTTCCTTTTAAAGTTATGTGATGCATGCAATGTTGGTTTATTAATTTCAAAAACTTTGAGATTTTGTAATTTCTTAAACTCTTTTTTCTAACTCGGCATGAGATGACTTCAAGGAATCATGTGAATCAGATAATTCAATATGCTTTTTATTTAATGCATCAAACTCATCAAGCAGTGACATGTGATTGTTATCGATTGTAGAGTGATCTTTAAGTAAAATTTCATGCTCTTTTTACAAATTTAAAAACTCTAATTTTAAACTAGTATGTAATTTCTTAAGTTTCCTATATGATGCATGAATTTGTTCAAAAACTTCAAGTAGTTACTCGTAGGTTAGTTCACTTACCTCTTCTTGGTCACTTTAACCAAGATGATCGTCAGCCATTAAGCACAAGTTTGTTGTCTCCTCTTCAGCTTCAGTCTCAGAGGAGTCTAATGCAAAATCCACCAAGAATGCCTTTTGGAACCTCTTCGTGTCCTTTTTGAACTTGGGTTTCTCCTCACCCTTCTCCTTGATTGAGTGAGCTTTAAGTGTAGGACAATCAGCTTTAACGTGTCCCGGCTTCCTACATTCAAAACAAATCATATCATTAGAATTCTTAAAATTTTTACTACCCTTACATTTATTCCACTTATGATGGTTCTTATGCTTCTTCCTTAGAAAGCATTTGAATTGCCTCGTGATTAAGGCAATATCATCACTTTCAAACCCGGAAGAGTCAGTGTTCATTTCATTGGCCTTTAGTGCCACAGTTTTCTCCTTCTTTTTCTCAACTACATCAAAGTTTCTTTTATTCACATTTTTCTCATAAGTAATGAGTGATATAAGTAAGTTATCAATTGAATAGGTATTTAAATATTTAGATTCAGAAATTACAGTAATTTTAACATCAAAGGAAAAAGGCAAACATCTCAAAATTTTATTAACCTTTTTATAATTTGTGAGTTCTCTTCCTAAAGCATGTAGTGAGGTGATAATTTGAGTAAATCTAGTATAAATGTTAGAAATTGATTCATTAGATTTCATATGAAAAAATTCGTAGTCATGCAATAAAATATTCATCTTTGATTGTTTGACTTCTTTGGTTCCTTCATAAGTGATACACAATTTATTTCAAATTTCCTTACTAGTAGCAAAAGTTAAAACACGCATATAATCTTCAAAAAAATAGTTCAAAAATTTCATACTAAGTAGTGTCAAATTCCTATCATCAAGAATCCATTCAGTGAAAGGAAGTGGAATAGTAATGTCATTAATTTTACTAGTCGAAGGTTTATAACCATCTTTAACAAGCATCCACACGTGATAGTCAATAGATTATAAAAAACGTATACATATGAGTTTTCAAAAATCAAAAGGAATGTTATCAAACAAAGGTAGTTGGGTAACAGAATATCCTTCCGCAGTATTACGATTACCAAAGTTGGCTATGGATCGAAATTCAAAAGTTTTCAAAAATTTGATTTTATGAATCCCGCTCTAATACCACTTGAAAGTTCATTAGAGATGTTAAGCTCTTATGAACTAGCCCAAGGCTAACCAAGAGGGGGGAGAATTGGTATTTAAAAAATTTCTTAATAAAAACACAAATTCAAACCAATGTTCACCACAAAGAAAATCAAAGTGTTGAAATTAAATATAAAAAAGCAGTAATAAAGAACACAGAAATTTATAGTGATTCAATCAACTCGACCTAGGTCCACTCTCCGAGGTGCCCTCCGAGTATTGCATTAAACTTAGTGACTCTCCTTTTGCTCCCATAGCAAGGCGGATAAGCCTTTACAAACCTCCTTTCCACTAACACCAGTGAGGCAGAGAACCTGACTCTTTTTGCTTCCTCCTGAAGCAGACAGAGAACCATAATCGATTGATGAGTTAGATCTCTCTTGAACCTCCAAGGACTAGGGATGCCGATTGGAGAAGATGACTTGGATCCTTGTTTGGAGTAACCTTTATAAAACCCCTCACAAACTCCCCCTCATAAGATCCTCTCTCTCTCTATTTCCCTTTCTCTCCCTCTCTTCTAGGCTCTCTCAGGTCAAGATAGTAGCAAAAAATGATCTCTTGGGTTGAATAAGAGGCCTTAAATAGAAGAGCTTCGTAATAGCTCTTAATTGCAACAAATTGATATTATCGTCCAGGATGATATAAATATCATCATGTACGATCAATACAAATTAAGCTCAATCAGTTAGGATGATTTAGGATTATTCGAAGGTTCATATCATCCTGGACGATAAGATATCGTCTTGTACGATTAGTACAAGTCATTGAATATTGTCCAAAAAATCATCCTGAATAGATGACTAGAAGATGGAAAAATAACCTGATCGTCTAGGCCGATCTTGTGATCGTCCCAGACGATTAGTTTAATTCAGTGCATATCATCCAGGGCATCGCCCTGAATAGAAGCTGGCAAATGTTTGATCATCCAAGAACAACTATAGTTTTTGAGCTAATCATCCCGGTCGATCCTGAGATCGTCCAGGATGATATGATCGAGCAATCAAACCTTAATTATTTTCCTTAATTACTAGATTAATTTAGGCATAATTATACTTCATCATCTAGGATGATTTCTTGGATGATGTCTAAATATAAAAGCTACCTATATAGATCTGGCGGCTGATTCTTTTTGATTTGTACCTATCATCCTAGCCGATATGAATATCGTCAAGGACGATGCTCTTAATGATGGCTGCCTTAACCATGATGCCCTAATTAGAGTTTTTATTTTTAACTGATCATCTAGGCCAATTTATGTATCATCCCGGATGATGTGACCAAAGATAGTAAACTCTAAAAAAAATTAAAAAATTTTCTACCAAGTGTGTGTGTGCAAGGTTACTTAGCATCAGGAACCACTTTATTTATAATTGACTCAAGAAAAGGAAAAGATTACAAACTGACTCAGGCCTAGTCTATCCAATATTGAGCTAGTTCAAATTGCAGTTTTAATCTTATGGACCTAAAATGTTAGTAAACAAGGCAGTCGTAGAGAAATAGAAGTGTTTTCTATCATCAAAAATTATATTCCCTGAAAATAGATTTGCAACATTGATTACATCTTGTAGGGTCCAATAGGATTGTAACTACATTACATGAGCAATTGCTAGTTGAAATCTGTTGAGTCTAGTAATTAGGTTGTTAAGCCTAAGTTAATGTCCCAAAGGCTACCAAGAGGGGGGGTGAATTGGTAGTTTAAAAATTTTAAGCCCTCTTTTAAAATTATGTTGAACCGAAATAAAAATTGTTTCTTTTAAGTTTTGTAGAAAAAGTTTTTCAACCACAGAGTTT
>NW_021318544.1:59645-117213 GCF_001605985.2 Dendrobium catenatum
ATAATCAAAATAATTATAATTAAAATAATAATAACAATAATAAAATAATCATTTTACTAATTTATTAATATTTTAAAATATACATAATATTTTTAATTAAAAAAAATTTAAATTAAAGAGGATTAAAATACGATCAATTTGATATATTATAGGTAGTTTTTGCTGAAAATTATATTTATTATGAATTATTTAAAGAAAATAGCTTTAAAATCATTTAAAATAAATGAATATCCAGGAAAAACCCTTGGCGCGACACTTGGCATCCTTCGGTTTGATGCGCAGTCCGCGGGCAATCATTGTCTAGCGGCGCAATTTCGTCGGCAATGATTGTCGCAATCATGCGGCAATCAAGACCGCAGAACGCAGTCTTACTTATCCACGTAGGCGTGAATTCAGAGCCGTCCGATCTCACGCGGTTCGGATCGACATCTATGATTGCGCCGGACGGGAGGATGACTGCGGGCTCGATATAGCGGGCGAACGGAACCGCGGTAAGGCTAGATATGTATCATTGATTGACGAGATCAACGGTCCAGAATATCCGTAGCTAATAGCCAGCCAAACCGAAACCCTAATGGATAATTTTGCATTTTCTCTCGATCGGGTGGACGAAATCAAATGAAATTTTAAACACATAATCTACACATGAAGAGCGTCAATAAGGAATTGATTTTGCATTCTGAAAAGCTCTACATTAAAAGCTATTTAGATGTAAGTGTCCTAACCTAGGTTTAAGAATTTCACCTCGATTTTTGGACGGTTTGACCCGTTTAAGGATTCTCAGAATTTGTAGTTTGTCAACAAATAAGTTTGTAAAAGGATCCTCGAGCTCCCAACATCTGGATCGATCGCAAAACGTCATGGAAGGTGTTTTCCTTCGGGTCGCCAGAGATCTCGCCAGTGGCGGCTTGGAACCATCAAAATTCACTTAGGGAAGGAAGAAGAGAGTCTCTAGAGCTCTCACATGAAAAATCTCGGGCTAAGAGGCTCTAGGGAGATAGTAATTGCAAGATCCACTCTTTGGAACCCTAAACACCCTATTTAAATACTCATGGCATTAGATAGATGGCTAGGATCAATTTTAGGGATTATTGGGAAGGAAACCCGAGCCTTGGCCATGATTTTTTAATTTAGAATCATTAGGGAAGGTTTAATTGCATTAAAGGCCTTTAATTTCATTCGAAAAGGGTCAAATTGACCTATTTAAGACTTGGGTTGACCACGTCAATGGTTGACCTGGTCAACCCAGTCAAATAGGTCCAAGGGATGGGTTGAGTCCAAGAATAGGGTTTAAAATCAATTTTAAATTGATTCAAGCTCAAATGGGTCTAATGGGTTGACCTAGTCTCTTTGGTCTTTCAACAAGCTCCTAAACATCATTCATAACAAATTGGTTTAATTTCTCTTACATGGCTAAGATCCAAAACTCATCAAAAGTGTTTGATTGATGTTGGTGGGTTAATTCATTGAGATAAAGACAAAGTGATTCATATCCTTCCTAAGTTCATGCCTAGTCCTAACACTTTCAGAAGGGTCTCCTATGATCAGTTCTTTAGGATGACTTGAAGAAAATCTCCAATCTCTAGGTAATGTGTGTGTAGGTTCAACCCTTTTCTCCAAATTTACGTTTTCTACTCCTTGGGTAATCTCACCGACTCGTTCAGTGTTTTGGGGCTCTACCCTCTTATCTAAATTTTCAACTCCTATGGTAATCTCTCCAACTTCATCTTCATCCTCAACTCTAGACTTCTTAGGATCAGATTCATTAAGCACTATATGAGTAGTCTCCTCCACCACCAATGTCCTTTTATTAAACACCCAAAGAATTTCCCCATACTTGAATATCCTAAGAACACTCCATCAGATTTTGGGTCAAATTTTCCTAAGTGTGACTTCCCATTGTTAAGAATAAAAACCTTACAGTCAAAGACATAAAGGTGTGAAATATTGGGTATCCTACCCTTAAGGATCTCATAGGGTGTCTTATCAAGTTTGGCTCTAACATTCACCCTATTCAACACATAACAAGCTGTGTTTATCGCTTTAGCCCAAAAGTACTTTGGAAGTGAATACTCAGCAAGCATGGCTCTAGCGACTTCCGCTAAGGTTCGGTTCTTCCTTTCAGTTATCTCATTCTGTTGAGGGGTCCTAAGAGCTGAGAGTTATGACTAATCCCCTTATCTTCATATATTTCTCCAAATTTTTCATTTTTAAATTCTCCCTAATGGTTACTATGAATGGTTAAAATCTCATAATCTAGCTTTTTCTGAATCCAAGTGAAGAAGGATCTAAACTTATCAAGAGACTCATTCTTATATAATAGAAATATAATCCAAGTAAACCTTGAGTAGTCATCAATAATCACAAAACCATAGACCTTCCCACCTAAGATGGTAGTACTAATGGGTCCAAACAAATCCATGTGAAGGACTTCTAAAGGTCTAGGGGTGCTAATGTCCTTAATGGGGTGAAAGGAGGATTGAACTTTCTTCCCTAGTTGGCAGGCATCACAAAGGTGATCTTTGGATAATTTAAGCTTGGAGACACCTCTAACTAGGTCTTTCTGGGTCACTCTTCTAAGGGATTTTATACTAGCATGATATAATCACATGTGCCATAACTATGAATCATCAGCAGCAGCTTTTAAGTAAAATAAAGTAGCACATTCAATATTATTTAAGTCAAGCATATAAAATTCGCTTTCCCTACAAAATAATATTATTATTTAAGCTTATAATGCAAGTATTTGCCAAGAATTTTAAGATGAAGCCCTTATCACAAAGCTGACTGATGCTGAGCAAGTTGTATTTTAGTCCATCTACAAGTAAAATATTTTCTTTCAATCAAAGGTTCTTAGAGTTTTCAATTATACATGTGCCCACCACTTTCCTGGTGGTGTTGTCTCCAAGAGTAATCTTGCCTCCAGCTCTGGTCTCCACACCCAATGTGTACTACAGTGAATAGTACAAGTATATGAGATATATCCTAATATGCCACATGAAAAAAATCTAACCCTAAGAAAAGGGTTTATTAATCTACTCGGGTGGTGATGCTTCCTTTTAAAGTTATGTGATGCATGCAATGTTGGTTTATTATTTTTAAAAGCTTTGAGATTTTCTAATTTCTTAAACTCTTTTTCTAACTCAGCATGAGATAACTTCAAGGAATCATGTGCATCAGATAATTCAATATGCTTTTTATTTAATGCATCAAACTCGTCAAGCAGTGACATGTGATTGTTATCAATTGTAGAGTGATCTTTAAGTAAAATTTCATGCTCTTTTTACAAATTTAAAAACTCTAATTTCAAACTAGCATGTGATTTCTTAAGTTTCCTATATGATGCATGAATTTGTTCAAAAACTTCAAGTAGTTGCTCGTAGGTTAGTTCACATAACTCTTCTTGGTCACTTTAACCAAGATGATCATCAGCCATTATGCACAAGTTTGTTGTCTCCTCTTCAGCTTCAGTCTCAGAGGAGTCTGATGCAGAATCCGCCCAGAATGCCTTTTGGAACCTCTTTGTGTCCTTTTTGAACTTGGGTTTCTCCTCACCCTTCTCCTTGCTTGAGTGAGCTTTAAGTGTAGGACAATCAGCTTTAATGTGTCCCAGCTTCCTACATTCAAAACAAATCATATCATTAGAATTCTTAAAATTTTTACTACCCTTACATTTATTCTACTTATGATGGTTCTTATGCTTCTTCCTTAGAAAGCATTTGAATTGCCTCATGATTAAGGCAATATCATAGCTTTCAAACCCGGAAGAGTCAGTGTCCATTTCATTGGCCTTTAGTGCCACAGTTTTCTCCTTCTTTTTCTCAACTACATCGAAGTTTCTTTTATTCACCTTTTGCTCATAAGTAATGAGTGATACAAGTAAGTTATCAATTGAATAGGTATTCAAATATTTAGATTCTGAAATTACAGTAATTTTAACATCAAAGGAAGAATGCAAACATCTCAAAATTTTATTGACCTTTTTATAATTTGTGAGTTCTTTTCCTAAAGCATGTAGTGAGGTGATAATTTGAGTAAATCTAGTATAAATGTTAGAAATTGATTCATTAGATTTCAAACAAAAAAATTCCTAGTCATGCAATAAAATATTCATCTTTGATTGTTTGACTTCTTTGATTCCTTCATAAGTGATACACAATTTATTTCAAATTTCTTTACTAGTAGTTCAAGTTAAAACACGTCTGTAATCTTCAGATTTTAAAGCACAAAAAAAAAATAGTTCAAATATTTCATATTAAGCTATGTCAAATCCCTTTAATCAAGAATTCATTCAGTGAAAGGAAGTAGAATAGTAATGTCATTAATTTTACTAGTCGAGGGTTTATAACTATCTTTAACAAGCATCCACATGTTATAGTCAATAAATTGTAAAAATGTAGACATATGAGTTTTTCAAAAATCAAAAGGAATATTATCAAACAAAGGTAGTTGGATAATAGAATATCCTTCCGCAGTATGACGATTACCAAAGTTGGCCATGGATCAAAATTCAAAAGTTTTCAAAAACTCGATTTTATGAATCCCACTCTAATACCACTTGAAAGTTCGTTAGGGATGTTAAGCTCTTATGAACTAGCCCAAGGCTAACCAAGAGGGAGGTGAATTGGTATTTAAAAAATTTCTTAATAAAAACACAAATTCAAACCAAAGTTCACCACAAAGAAAATCAAAGTGTTGAAATTAAATACGAAAAAAGCAGAAATAAAGAACACAAAAATTTATAGTGATTCAATCAACTCAACCTAGGTCCACTCCCCGAGGTGCCCTCCGAGTATTGTACTAAACTAAGTGACTCTCCTTTTGCTCCCATAGCAAGGAGGATAAGCCTTTACAAACCTCCTTTCCACCAACACCAATGAGGCAGAGAACCTGACTCATTTTGCTTCCTCCTGAAGCAAGCAGAGAACCATGATCGATTGCTGAAGTAGATCTCTCTTGAACCTCTAAGGACTAGGGATGCCGATAGGAAAAGATGACTTGGATCCTTGTTTGGAGTAACCTTTATAAAACCCCTCACAAACTCCCTCTCATAAGATCCTCTCTCTCTCTCTCTCTCTCTCTCTCTCTCTCTCTCTCTCTCTCTCTCTCCCTTTCTCTCCCTCTTTTCTAGGCTCTCTCAGGTCAAGATAGTAGCAAAAAATGATCTCTTGGGTAGAATAAGAGGTCTTAAATAGAAGAGCTTCGTAATAGCTCTTAATTGCAACATACTAATATTATCATCCAGGATGATATAAATATCATCATGTACGATCAATATAAATTAAGCTCAATCAGTTAGGATGATTTAGGATGATTAGAAGTTTTTTGTTCATATCATCCTGGGTGAAACGATATCGTCTTGTACGATTAGTACAAGTCATTGAATATTGTCCAGAAAATCATCCTAAATAGATGTCTAGACAATGGAAAAATAACCTGCTCTTCCAGGCTGATCATGAGATCGTCCCAGACGATTAGTTTAATTCAGTGCATATCATCCCCAACATTGCCCTGAATAGAAGCTGGCCAATGTTTGATCGTCCAGGAACAACTATAGTTTTTGAGCTAATCGTCCCGGTCGATCATGTGATCGTCTAGGATGATATGATTGAGCAATCAAATCTTAATTATTTTCCTTAAGTACTATATTAATTTAGGCATAATTATAATTCATCATCCAGGATGATGCCTAAATATAAAAGCTACCTATATAGATCTGACGGCTGATTCTTTCTGATTTGTGCCTATCGTCCCAGCCGATACGAATATCATCCAGAACGATGCTCTTAATGATGGCTCCTTAACCAGGATGCCCTAATTAGAGTTTTTATTTTTAACTGATCATCTAGGCCAATTTATATATCATCCCGGATGATGTGACCAAAAATAGTAAACTCCAAAAAAAAATTAAAAAATTTTCTACCAAGTGTGTGTGTGCAAGGTTACTTAGCATCAGGAACCACTTTATTTATAATTGACTCAAGAAAAGGAAAAGGTTACAAACTGACTCAGACCTAGTCTATCCAATCTTGAGCTAGTTCAAATTACAGTTTTAATCTTATGGACCTGAAATGTTAGTAAGCAAGACAGTCGTAGAGAAACAGAAGTGTTTTCTATCATCAAAAATTATATTCCCTGAAAATAGATTTGCAACATTGATTACATATTGTAGGGTCCAATAGGATTGTAACTACATTACATGAGCAATTTCTAGTTGAAAACCTTCCATAAAAATTTCAATGGTATTTTCTGTTGGTTCAACTAAATCACATTTGAGAGAAAGCTGTTCAAATTCATCCACATATTCTTCCACTATGAGTTGATGTTATTATAATAGATGTAACTTTAAGAATAAATCTTGATGATATTAGTTAGTTAAATATTTTTGTTGCAACCTTTTCCATCTTTTCCCAACTCATAATCTTAATTTTGGCCTTCTAGCATTTAGGTAAGCTTCAAATTTTTCCACCATAATGAAGTACTTTTTTTTAATTTGATCAAGACCAATTTGACACTCTGATCTGGAGGTAATTCTTTAAAGTTTAACTCATTCCATGGCATGCATCCAACTCAAAAATTATTCAGGATCTAACCTTTCAATAAATTATAGAAGATTGATCTTGATTATGATATCATATATTGGCGTCGATCAGCCCCAAATATGTCTTCACCTTCTTCCATCATCATCACTTGAAAGATCTTGATGAAATGGATTAATATCTTATTCCATTTCTCGATAAATCATTGTTTCCCTTTGATCTCTTCTTGCCAATTCTTATTGGAGCAGTTGAATCTCTCACTGTAATTTTTCAATTAAAACTTTGTGTTCCATTCGTTGATGATTATTATACGATGGCTTCTTTATAGCTTTGATACTATATGAGGATGGACTAACATGAATAGGATGGTCCTATCGCCTAGATCAAACTTCCTCGTAATTGGAGGCATAAATGGAGGCCACAATAGAAGTGATGGCACAACCCATCTCCTTAGAATGTGCATCCCTATTTTCAGTGACCATAGGACCTTCTCACGAGCACCTCTCCTCACCACCTAAGTTAGGGGTGTCAAAAATTGACACTATCCAAAAACCTAACTCAAACCTTACCCGAATTTTGGGTCAACCCATTTTAAGAATGGGTCGAGTTCAGATCCTGATTTTTTGACACATTTTGAATTTTGGGTTGGGTTTTGGTCAACCCTAAAATATAATTTTAACTTGATTTTTCCTACAGACACAACAAATCGCCTACTAGTCCTACGCTCTCATTCTCACTCTTGGCCCTTGATCTCCTCTTCCCCATCTCTGGCGCCTCACCTCCGACATGCGACACTCTCCCTCCCCCTCCCCCTTTCTTCATCCACTTTCACCTCCATTATCACCTCCTATGCAGACACCTCTCTGCTTGGAAGTTCAAGGCTTCATCATGCATCTGAGCCAAAACTTTTATTAGAATGCTAGGGAAGAATAAATGAGCAAATTAGGTAACTCTGTACAGTTGGAAGGAATAAATGAGAGTTCCTCTTGAACATCTATGTTGAAGTCAGACGGATCGGCTGAAGGAAGCTCTTGCATGTGCGGCCCCTTCCAGATCAAGAGGGAAAATGATTGTTGGGCTCTTATTTGCATGCTAGGGAATCTTTTAAATATAGTTATCTCCACATTCTTGTTCCTTTAATTAAGAGGGGGAGGTTTCTACTACTGACATTATTCTACCAAGCAGGGAGGGAGGACTCTTGTTTTCTCTTTCCTTGCCTGTAGACCCACACATTGGTAGTTTTTTATCGGATCAGGTCAACCCAAAAACTTGACAGGCTAGGTTTGATTTGAAATTTCCAACCCGTCAGCGAAATGTGTCAAGTTCAGCTCGTGTAAAATAGTAGAGGGTCAGTGTCTAGTTCGATCCAAACACGACCAATAACCCAATTTTGACACCCCTAACCTAAGTTAAACTCAGCATACATAAAACATATGAATCACTCAAACAAATGCAATTATTGATTAAGAACCTAAAAACTAAATTTATTCAAGTTTATTTGATTTTATGCTACATCACAACTAGATAATCAACAATATACATAATCTAGGCTTAAGTTTAACGCTCACGAGTCATTGGAGCACTCAAAACTATTTACTATTTTATTCATAGGAAATTCAAGCATGCAGTTATATAAAGCTTCAGAAAGACAGATAGGCTAGGCTATTATAATTTAAATTGTAAATTATTAATTATTGGAGCTGTTGGTTTGCTAAATTTCTGCCCAAAAATGCCTTGTTGTATCGTTGGGGAAATATCACAAAACACTCTGTGTTGTGTATAAAATTCTCAATGTTATTAATTTGTTCCTGCAAAAGTTTCCCACACATGTGTAAATGACTTCAAAATTAAAAACACCTCTTGCTAATGATACAGGCTGGGCTCCACCACCTATTACATGACAGCAGTGAGAAGCAGACACTCCTCTAATTGAATCAACTCACACATTATGATTATAACAAACAGAAATAACTTAATGCATACACATGAAAGCACATTACACTCACTTATAAATACATGTAGAAAACTATAGTAAAAAAATAGGACATTCTAGAAAGCAAAGTTTAAGATAGGAACAGAAAGGTTTCTTTTACCTTTTCTTTCCCTTTATTCATTTTCTTTACTTTGGTATTTCTTCTTTGCATTCTTTTATTTGAACTTTTGTACACCTAAAGGGAGCTTCGTCTTTATGTTTTCAGAGCCCTTTGGCTCACGACCAAATCTCTGTCCTAGTTCCCTAATGGAGTCATCTCCCTCTTCTCACACAGAGTAGAAGTCTTCAGATGCAATATCAGACAATATTCACATCCCCTCCTCCCTAAAAGTTCCTCATCTCCAACATCAAGACCATAGTGTCGATCCCCTTGTCCAACAACAACTACCCTACCTAGTACTCTTATATCCTAAAATAATTTCGCACTAATAACTTTAGTTCCTTCCTTGACAAGAACATTACCATTCCACCATGCTTCACTCTTCAACTTGATGGCACATCAAGAACCAATCCCCACCTCAACCACATGACATTAGTCGATTAGAATATTATTACAACAATATGCTCCACCTTATCTCTTAGCATCCTTCTATATGTCCTTAATCAAGACACCTTCTCTGAAATTTGTCTTACCTTAGAGCTACATCTCCGAGACACCAACCATTCTTGTGCAATTCAACTCAAATATGAGATGCATCATATCTTTATGGAGAACTCTACCATTCTTCAATATCCTACCACCATCAAAACTCTCAACAACAATATTGATATAGAAGGCTCTACAATAGATACAAAAGATATACTTTTGTATACACTCAATGGCCTACCACACCAATACTAGGCCTTCATGAACTCTATTCGCACAATGCTCACCCCAATCAGCATAGACGACCTCTACTCTCTTCTTCTAAGTGAAGAAATCAACATCTCCATCGAAGTAGCAAAAGAATCAAACAATCCCCTCATTCAAACTATGCTCTACTCTAACCTTAGCCGAGGACGTGGTCATAGATGCTCCTTCCTATCTACAAGAAGAGGGCTCTTCAATCCAAATAAACCACCCAAGGCTACCAAGAAACTCACCCGCATTCTCCCCCATCATCACCTATTAGATCTGTGAAAATAGGGGAAAACACAGTGAATCTTTGCTGGCATAAACTCAACCTATAGTATTCCACTCCCACCACATCTCCAACTACTCGAGTCGCCTCTAACGCCAAATTAACAACTGAAAGGATACTCGATTCAAGCACATAATCTCACCTGACTAACAACATTGGCAACCTCTTCTAACCAGCTAAATATCACGGGGCCAACAACATTACCATTAGCGATGGTTGCACTCTTCCCATAACTCACACTGGTCAAGGTCTCGTACTTACAATGAACCATAAACTCTTACTATAAAACATACTTCACCTCTCCAACTTCTCACAAAATCTTCTCTATGTTTCCAATCTCACTAATGATAATAATCTCTTTGTTATTTTTGAACCCTCTTGCTTTTGCATAAAGGACATGAAGACAAACTTAATTCTCTTTTTTATACAATGCTGTGAGGGCACCTACCCAATCTCAACTTCAACTCCTTCTAACATCTGACGTCGATCCCTCTCAGTAATCATACCCCCCTTCACTTTGTTAGCATTACTGACTGGGTCATCGTCACCACTAAGTCATGGCTACCATCTCCAAGCAAAACTGCTCTCTAGCAATACCTGTAAGACCTCCAAAGGTCATAAGTTAACCTTCTTTCAATCTATGAGTCATCACTATTAAACCAAAGAACAAATACATTCAGATGTATGGGGTCCCTCCCATATTTAATATACTCTTGGTTTCAAATATTATGCAATTTTCATTGATGACTCACCTCATTTTACTTAGGTATTTATGCTTATATATAAATTTGATTTTAGTTCCACATTCATTAAATTTCATGATACAATTGAGAAACAATTCATTAAATTACCTACGCAGTTATGGCAAAACTGAATTCTTAAACCACACTTTATGAACCTACTGATTATGAACCTACTGAAAGACTCATGGCATCTCTCACCAAATAAGCTTTCCTTAAACCCCTAGCAAAATGGTTTAGGAAGGCGTAAACACCGCCACATAATAAAAATGACAATAACACTCCATCATATAGCTCATTTCTTATACAACCTCTGGCTTGACACACTACTCACAGCCATCTATCTCATTAACCTTATGCCTTCTTCCACAACCTCCCATAAATCCTTCCATCGTATCTAATAGAAAATACAGTCCAAATACGATCATTTACGCATCTACGAATGTGCATGTTATCCACTCCTACCTCCTCCTACCCATCACAAACTATCTATCTAAGCCCCCTAATGCATATTTATCTAATATGCATCCTCCTACATAGGAATATAAATGCCTAGTTCCTACCTCTGACCGCATCTATATTTCCTGTCATATCACCTTTAATGAAACCACATTCCCCTATTCACTCCAACCCACTTCACCCCATCAAACATTCCATATCGATCTTCCAAATCTTCACTTGCTCCTCCCACCCTCTCTAAAACCCTCTCCAATACACCCCATAGAACAATTGTCTCCTCTATCTCAATCACCACAACTCGTTCTACAACCTACCAAATCTCTTATTATCACCACATCCACCCTCCATACCTATCATCGCATTCTCTCCCATACAACCTCATCATCCCATGCTTAAGTGAGTCCAAAGTGGATATCTACAACCACGTCAAATTCTCGATCTTCACACTTAATATGCCCCACCGACTGTTGATCACACCAATAATACCAAGGCCTCCAAAATTCCTCATTGGTGCACAACCATGTCTAAAGAATTCCTTGTTGTCCAATAGCAAGGCAGGTACCTGGATTATGTTCCCCCCACCATTCAACAAACCAATTATGGGTTGTCATTGGACCTACAAAAATAAACGCCACCCCAATGGAACTATTGCTTGGTACAAAGTTCTCCTTGTTGCACATGCGTATAACCTTAACTACACAGAGACATCTAACTCGGTAGACAAATTCCCATCTATTCAGGTTCTTCTAATCATTGTCCTCACCAAACAATGGCTTATACATCAACTCGATATAACCAACGCCTTCCTGCATGGCTCAATTCATGAAACCATTCATATCAAACAACCACAAGGTTTTGTAGACCACCAATTCCCGAATCATGTCAGGCTACTCTACAAATCACTCTGCAACCTTAAACAAGCCCCTTCCAATGGTTCACCATCTTTTTCAAGTCATCTTTCTTCTATCGGCTTCCACCCCATCTTAGTCTATCCCTCTCTATTTGTGCTCAAACAAAATTGCATTCTAGCCTACCTTCATATATACGTTAATGACATTCTCTTCACTAGCAGCCATACCCCTACCATTAATCATATCTTTAACTCTCTCAGTCATAATATCTCCGTTAAACATATAGTCTCACCCCAAATTTCCTTGGCATTCAAATCTCCCATAAACCAAACCAACTTCTTCTATCTCAATCCTCTTATTCTCAATCCATTATTCAACAAGTCGGCCTTGAAAACTATAACCCAATATCTAATCTATCCTACACCAAACAATCCACCACCACCACAACAAACATCCTTATATCCAATCCCTACACATATCTCCAACTAACCAGATCTCCACAATATCTCACCATGACTCGTTATGACATTTCCTTCGCCATCAATACTCCATGCCAACATATATGCACAGCCCTCTTGCCCTTCACTGTCATCTTTCCAAAAGGCTCCTCTGATAAATAAAGGGCACCATCCACTTCGGTTTTCCCATTACCAGTTCATTCCTACAACATATTGCATTCTAAGATGTCGATTGTGCCACTGATCCCGCCACCCACCGATCAACTTCAGTATATTGCTCCTTCCTTGGTGATACCTTAATCTTCTGGACAGTGAAGAAACACGCAACAATCTCCTAATCCTCCACCAAGGCTGAATACCACTCACTAGCTACCACAATGGCTGACATCATTTGGCTTTGCCGCTTACAGTCATATTTCGACAGACCACAAACCCAACCTACATGCATTCATTGTGATAACACATCAGCTATTATCATAGCCAATAACTCTATTTTTTATGCATGAACCAAACACATCGAAGTGGGCATTCACTTCATTCACAACCACATCAAGGCCAACAAAATTCGTGTGGTACCTATCAACACTATGGATCAGATCAATGATATCCTCACCAAACCACTTTCTACGCTGAGATACAAGCTTCTTCGTTCCAAACTAATGGTTTGAACCTCTCGTCCGTTTCTAGGAGCGTAAAAACACCTCCGGCTAATGATACAGACTGGGCTTCGCCGCCTGGCACATGGCAGCAGAGAGGAGAAGACATTCCTCTAACCGAATCAACTCACATTGTAGGATTACAACAAACGGAAAGAACATGATGCATACACGTGTAAAGCACATTACACTCACTTATAAATACATATAGAAAACTACAGTTAAAAAAGAGGACATTCTAGTAGGCAAAGTTTAACACAAAAACAAAAAGGTTTCTTTTATATTTTCTTTGCCTTTATTCATCTTCATTACTTTCGTATTTCTTCTCTGCATTCTTTTGGATTACCTACTATACACCTAGAGAGAGCTTTGTCTTTACAAATTCATTCAATACAACATTAATTGCATCATTAACTCCCAACCACATAGCTTTCCTTACCCGCATCCATGCGATGAACTGTAATAACCGATTTACGAACCTGGACATCCGCCTGGGCTGATTCATGACCTGAACAAGAAAAATCCTGCATGGAAATTATCAGCATCAGCAACACCTACCTTCATTTCCATGCAGTCCACCTGATACATTCACGTGCATCGCCCCTTTCACGATGTGGAAGTCCAAATTGGCAGAATCGATAGCAGTAAGCTGCAATTGCTGAAGTCGATTGAAATCATTCGAGTGGGTATTCGATTCGCCATTCAAACTTTAGAACTTCCATGCCTGGGCGAAAGCGACATCTTCCCGTAGAGTTCACGAATCACGAATGAAGAAGTAAAGAACCTACGGCGAGAGGAAGACAAACGGGATGGAACTCGCACATGAAAACAAAATTGGGTTTTTTTTTTTTAACCACGAGGTTCTTAAAAACCGGCGCCAGTTTTATGGTTTAACGGTCCAACGGGCAGGGCAGACGGTTTTTTTTTTTTTTTTTTTTTTTTTTTTTTTTTGGTTTGCTTCAAAGGCGGTTATGAGAAGGAAGCGAGCTGACCGGCCCATCAGTTCACGATTTAATTCAACCCGTTAAACCGGCAAATACTGTCCCATTTTTAAAACTATGGATGCATGAGAGCAGATCAATGGCGCCGGGATGATCCTGCCTTAGAGCAGCGGAAGTAAACAAACATATAGGTCGGATTGGTGCTTCACAAGATGAAAGAAGGATGAACAAGAAATCTTTCTCTTAGTGCTTACTAAATATTGCTATAAAGAAAAGCTTCTAATCTCTGAAGAAGTTTACAGAGAGATAGAGGAAAATAGGGAAGAGCAATTATCATAAGATCTTGATTTCATTTCATATCTTTTGCATACAGCAGTGTACCGGTATTTATAGACTAAGCTAACTAATGATATAAGTACAAGTGTATAGTGACAGTTAGCTAACAGTTGTCAGGAATGTTCTTGTTCGCTGCACTTGTTGTGGTTTCTGTTATTACTCCCCTGCAAATTGACGGTTCTGCTTGATCTGTAAGCTTGTGTCTTCAGCTGCTGAAAATGATTTGTAGCCAAAGCTTTTGTGAGTATATCGGATATTTGATCATGAGATTTAACCGGTGAGACAATAACTATTTTGGATTGAATGTGATCTCTGATAAAATAGTGATCTATCTCTATATGTTTTGTTCTAGCATGAAAAATAGGATTGTATGCCAAGGCTATTGCTGATGTATTATCACAGTTGAGCTCAGTCGGAGATTTCAACTGAATATTGAAATCCTGCAATAGCCTTCTTAGCCAAATTATATCTGAAATGGCTGTCGATAGTGAGTGATATTCCGCTTCTGTCGATGATCTTGCAACTGTATGTTGCTTCTTAACATTCCAGGATATGAGAGTAATACCTAAGAAGGTGCAATATCTCAATGCGGATCTTCTAGTTTCCATGTCTCCAGCCCAATATGCATCTGAAAAGGACTTTAGTTCGAGTGGACCTTTTGAGATTGGAAGACCAAAAATGTAGAGTCCTTTTGATGTATCTTAATAACCTTTTTAGAAGATATGCATGTTGGTGATTCGGATTATGCATATTTTGACATAGCACATTCACAGCATATGAAATATCTAGTCTTGTTATAGTTAGATACTGTAGTGATCCTGTTAACTGTCTATATAGTTTTGGATCTGATAACACATGGTCTATAGGAATTTGTTCAGGCATTTTGGTACAGCACGAGTTTGCCAATGGTTTGCAAGAGCTCATTCCAGCTGTCTTTAGAATGCTGTTGGCATAGGATGTTTGAGATAAGAAAAATGAATCTCTTTCTGTAGTTATTCTGATGCCGAGGAAGTGACTGGTTGTTCCCAGATACTTCATAGCAAACTGATTGCTGAGTTGATGAATTATGCTAGACATTACATTGGAATCATTACCTGTCAACAGTATGTCATCCACATAGATAGCTAGGTACACTTGAATTGAATCTCTATGAAAAATAAACAAGGAAGAATCAGCTTTGCCATGATTAAATCCAATGGACCGAAGATATGTTGAAAATGTTTGAAACCATTGTCTAGGTGCTTTCTTAAGTCCATAGATTGCTTTCTTGAGTAAACAAACATAATATGGATGATTGTTATCTTCAAAACCTTTTGGTTGCTTCATATAAATTGATTCATCAAGTGTACCATGTAAAATGCATTTGTAACATCCAATTGATGTATTTCCCACTTGTTCACCAATGCTATTGTAAGCATCGTTCTGATGGTTAGAAACTTTGCAACCGGGTTGAACGTTTCAAGGTAGTTGATTCCATACTCTTGATTATTTCCTTGAGCCATAAGCCTTGCTTTAAATCTGGCGATAGAACCATTCGAGTGATATTTGGTACGAAATGTCCACTTGCTTCCAAGAACCGGAACATTATGTTGGGGATGGAACCAATTCCCATGTTCCTTGTTTTTGAAGTGCAAGAAATTCCTCACCCATAGCCTTGCGCCAGTGTAAAATTTTGATAGGTTGATTATAAGATGTTGGTTCGGCTTCATCTGGGCTTTGTGATTCTTCTTTTTGCTGAAACAGATTAAGCATAGTTCTTGGTTTGAGAGATCCTGTGTGAGATCTAGTTGTCATGGGATGATGATTCACAGTCTATTGTGGCAAATTATTTGCTTAGGGAACAATGTTAGAACTGTTATCATTGTAGCTTTGGAAAACTGAGACCTCAGTAGGTTGAGAATTCATTTCTGTATCAGATAAATGGTTTGAAATAGTGGTAGATAAATTGGGTTGAGCTGGTATTGTAGAAGGTGGAATAAGAAGTTGAGAACTGGACGTAGTAGTATTGGATTGAGGAGTGATGGATGGCACAGAATGAAAAGGAAATGAGGTCTCATCAAATTTTACATGTCTGGATACATAAATTTTATTGATTAATATGTCCAGACATTTATATCCTTTTGAGACACTTGAATATCCAATAAATGCAGATTGTAATGATCTTGGTTCATGTTTATTTCGTTGATTTGGTGGAAGACAAGGGAAACATGAATAGCCAAGAACTCTTAGAACCGAGTAATCGGGTTTCTGGTTATACAATAGCTCAAGAGGAGTTTGAGCTGAAATTGTTCTTGAATGAAGTCTATTGATAAGATAAGAGGCTGCAAGCAATACCTCTAGCCAAAACACTTGGGGAATACATGCAATATGCATAAGTGTTCGAGTAGTTTCTATAAGATGCTTGTGCTTTCTTTCGGCTAGATCATTTTGTTCTGGTGTGTAGGGACATGCACTTGATGTTGTATACCCTGTTGGCTTAAAAAACTTGCAAACTGAGAATTTATATATTCTTTTCCCCATCAGTTCTAAAACATTTTATGCTATGACTAATTTGTTTTTCAACCAGATTCTTTAATTTAATGAAAATGGAAAAGACCTCAGATTTGCATTGCATAGGAAAAATCTAATTGAACCTAGAGAAATCATATATGAATATGACATAGTACTTGAGACCTTGATTACAAGTAACAGGCGATGGACCCCAAACATCAGAGTGAATGAGTTCTAGGGGTTGAGATGATCTGTGTGTAAAATAGGGAAATGACAGTTTGTGACTTTTTGAAACACTACAGTGAGTACAAACAGGGTAATATGTGGGTATATGCAGCAGCTTGTTATTTTTGGAAACAATATAAATGGTATGTAAATGCAGATGGCCTAGTCTTTGATGCCAAAGGAAGGAAGCTTGCTTGTTAGCAGCGAGAGCATGCTGGGAGATCAAACTGGAAGTCTTGCCAACCGGATATAAGCCTTTATGGCTTGGTCCTAAGAGAAGAGTTTTGCTTGTCTTCAAATCATTGATGACAAAACCCGAAGCATAAAAAAAATAGAGAGATTATTGACTATGGTTAGATTAGAAATGGATAGCTAATTATGTGACAGTTTTTGGATATGAAGAAGAGGAGAAAGTTGGAGCTTACGGTATGGAGTATGAAGTATGCCATTGCTAGAGTGTGCTATAGGTAATGATCTACTGTCTCCAATTGTGATAGTATCACTGCCATTGTAAGTTTCTTCTTGAGAGACACTGTCCAAAAAGTTTGTTAGATGCACTAAAGCACCAGAATCTAGGTAACAGTTTGGGTTAGGTTGTTTATTTGCAGCCACCATTGCCCGTGAGTTTGCTTGACTGTTCTGATGAGATTCTTGAGGATTGTATTCTGTATTGAGCCTGTGCCAACAGTTATACGCTGAATGGCCTCTTTTATTACAAATTTGACATGTGATAACAGTTGTTGATGATCTCCCTTTTGTAGTCTGATGACCTGAACGACCACGGCCTCTGCGTCCGCGTCCCCTTGCTGAATAGAGAGCTGTAGATTGATCCGTGATCGTGACTTGCTTAATCGAATCGGCTTGAATGTTTATTTCTTCACTTATAAGAAGTGAATATAAATCATCCAGACTTATAGGCTGAAGATTAGTGCGAATTAATGTTTTAAATGCTTGATACGATGATGGAAGGCCGTTTAAGATATACAGTATTATATCTTCTGTATCAACTTTGGATCCTGCCGCTGCAATATTATCAACTATGTTCTTGATCTCTATCAGATATTGCGCCATTGTGAGATTCTTCATCTGTATATTATGAAGCTCATTTTTAAGCTGTATTACTTGTGATCTATTTGACGATCGCAATCTACGTTCTATCGTTGTCCAGATAGCCGAACATGTTTCAAGATTTATGACATATGGTAGGATCGTCAGAGACAGAGACGAACAGAGAGCAGCTGCCAGATTTTGATCTGTTAGAACCCATTCATTGAATTTAGGATTAATCTCTGTAGAACCATCTTGACGCTGCCGAAGTCTAGATGGAGAAGATGTGGTGGGAAAAAGAAAATTAGAAAAGCCATTTGCATTAAACAGCTTAAGCACCTGTGATCTCCCAATGGAATAATTCTCTGGAACAAGCTGCGCTTGAACTAAAATCTTGATGTTGGAAATGACGAACTTGAGAGATGAAGGTATGTTGTACTGATCGTCAAATGCTACATAAGATTGATTTCCTGTCTGTGATGAAGAAGAATTCGCCATGAAAGGAAACTAAAGAAACAGATTACGAGAAAATCAAGAATCAAGATGAGTTCCGATGATCTCCTGCTCTAACACCATGAAGAAGTTTAGAGAGAGAGAGAGAGGAAAACAGAGAAGAGCAATGATCAGAAGATTTTTATTTCATTTCATATCTTTTGCATACAGCAGTGAACCGGCATTTGTAGACTAAGCTAACTAATGATATAAGTACACGTGTATAGAACGTTCTTGTTCGCTGCACTTGTTGTTGTTTCTGTTATTAATCTCTATTTCTACTGTTGAGACTGCAGATGAGTAATTAAAATGGAAGACTCGATGCATTCAAAGGAATAATTTGATCATGATATCTTTGGCTTCTCTTCAATTTTTAAAAAAAGCTCATTATTTTTCAACCAAATCTCTTATCCGCACCATGCCCTCCTCCACGTGCATGCAAATCCTTGAAGATTGCATTCTCTTCAAAAACCTTCCTTTGGGTTCCCAAATCCACTCCAAGATCATGGTCTCCGGATTCGCATACGATTCGTTCCTCTCCACCAAACTCATCACTCTCTACTCTCTTTGCGGTGATCTCTCGACTGCATTAACAATCTTTGAACTCTTCCCAACCTGTAATGTTTTTCTACTTAATTCCATGATCAGGGGTTACTCGTCGAATGGCTTATACCCGGAAGCTATTAGCCTGTTTCATAGAAAGCGGATAGAAGGTCTCTTGCCTGATTCTTATACATTTTCTTGCGTTTTGAAGGCATGCGCTTTGTTGCTGGACCTTCGCCAAGGTGAGCACCTGCATCAGCTTGCTGTTGAAAGTGGTTATGATGCAGATACGTTTGTTTCGAACTCTTTGATTTTTATGTATGCGAAGTGTAGCAGTTTGGAAGAAGCCGTGCGTGTGTTCGACAGAATGCCCCAAAGAGATGTTGTTTCATGGAACTCAATCATTTCAGCCTACGCATTGAATGGTTTTGATTTAGATGCTGTAGAAACGTTAAGCGAGATGATTGGAAATGGATTGAAGCCAGATCAAGTGACAATTATCAGCATCCTTACCTTTTGTTCTACTATTGATATAGTTGTTCGAGAAATTCATGGCTTCGTACTTAGAAATGGAGTCGAGACTGCTGCTCTCATGATTCAGAATGCTCTGATTTCTGCTTATGGAAAGTGCGGTATGACTGATGGTGCTCAGAGGATTTTCAATGGTTTGGTTTGGAAGGATAAAGTCACTTGGAATGCATTGATTGCTTCTTTTGCTCAGAATGGCTTGTTTGAAGAAAGCTTGCAGCTTCTGAGGCACATGAAAGTCTGTAGATTGGATTTGGATGTTGTTACTTATAGTGGGATAATCTCTTCCTTAACACAAACCAGTCTATCCAATGAAGCAATGGTGGTGTTTCATGAGTTGTTGAATGCTGGATTAAAGCCTGATGTTGTCGCCATCGCAAGTGTTCTTCCTTCGATTTCTGGCTTAGATTACTGTAAACAAACCCATGGATACTCATTCAGGCATGGCCTTGAGCCAGACAGAAGGGTTAGGAATGCTCTTGTTTCAGTCTACAGCAAGTGCGGTTCAATTGAATATGCCAAACAAGTATTTGAAGCAATCAAAGACAGAGATGTGATATCATGGAGCTCAATGGTTGTGGGATACTCACAAAACCTCTATTTTGTTGAATCACTTGAAACATTTAGGGAGATGATGTTAGCTAAAATGGAACCAAATCCGGTTACAATCACTAGTGCATTGTCTGCTTGTGCTGGAGCTTCTGGATTGAGGCTAGGAAAGGAGCTTCATTTATGGGCAATTAAGAATTCATTTGAAGGTCAAGCTTTTGTGGGGAGTGCTTTGATTGATATGTATGCTAAATGTGGGAGAATTAAAAACTCTAGAACAGTGTTTGATTTGATGAATGACAGGAACTTAGTCAGTTGGAACTCAATGATAGGAGGTTATGCAATCCATGGGCTAGCTCACAGTGCTCTTGAAATCTTCGAAATGGTCACAAAACCAGATGATGTAAGCTTCATTGCAGCGCTCTCAGCATGTAGCCATGGAGGACTGGTTGAGGAAGGGATTGCAATTTTTAGCAGAATGAAGGAATTCAAATTGACTCCAAGAGAAAGCCACTATGCGTGTATGGTTGATTTGTTAGCGCGCTCCGGAAGGATAGAACAAGCTCTCGCCTTAGTAAGGACAATAATGCCGGCACAAGCCAGTGTTGAAATCTGGGGAGTTTTGCTTGGGGCTTGCAAGGTGCACTCTAATTTCGAGATTGGAGTCTATACCGGGGAGCATATAATTGAATCCGGGAGTGCGAATTCTGGATATTATGTGCTATTTTCGAATGTATTGGCGAATTTTGGGAGGTGGGGAGATGTCGAGAAGATGAGGAGGAGAATGAAGGAGAAGGGAGTGAGGAAAGGTAGTGGGTTTAGCTGGATAGAAGTGAACAAAAGAGTACATTCTTTTGTTGCAAAGGACAGAACGCATCATCCAGAGTGGGAGAGTTTGTTCAAGGTGTTAAAATTCTTGGGTGAGCAAATGAAAGGAATGTATTGTTAGAAGCTTTGTATATATTTTTGCTATTGTTCGTTCTTGAAGGCATAGAGAAGTACTGAGTAATTTGTGTACCAACTTGAGAAAAGTACTGTTTTTTAAAGGGAAGCAAAATGCAATATGCAGTGCTGTGGAATACACAAGTTGCACCTGATTGAAATCAGCTAAAGATGTCTCTGCCTAGGCTTCAAGAGTTGAACCGCCCTTTGCCAACTCCATCCCACCAATGTGTGCATTGGCCAAGGCTCGGATGTTCAAAGTGGTTCGTTGTACCATCAGTGTGGTTGGCTTAAACAACAAGAGAGGTAGATAAAAGCTTTGATTAAAAGTGCTTTCCCTGAGATTAAAATCTGCTGCCAGCCATTAGTTAGGAATCACAAGTCTGGACCTCGAGTGATCCATTGTATGAAATATTTTATTTGTAGATATTTTAAAAGTAAATGTGGTGTTTTAAATTTCTTATGGGCGTTCCTATTTTCTTAGTATTTAAAATGTATTATCCTATAATTATAATTTAAATGATATATTGAAATTTGTATGACCGTGAATATAAATTTTAATGGAAATGCATTTATAAATTATAATTTACTATTATCAGACGATATGTTGATATCTAGGTGTGATAAGTTTAATTATATTAGATCTATTATACATAAAAACATAAATTTAAATAATGATATAATTTTCATAATAAAATATGAGTGATTAAAATGGGGGAATTTCTCGATAGGCATTAGTTAAATTTTATGAACCCTCAATTTGGTCAGTGGTTTTATAGCTTGAATAATATCTATAAAAAGGCTATTATTTTAATATGATATAAAAAATAATATTTGAGAACTATTTATGATAATGTGAATAATTATATTAGATAAATTATTAAAGTGATAACTATTTATGATAATGTGATTGAAAATATATAGTCGATTTAAATATAATGATAGAAAATATGTGAATTATTTTGGTTTTTAAAACTAGTGTTAAATGAGTCGGAAGGAATATGGGTAAACCAAACAAAATATTAGTAGAAGTTGTTTACAATTATTTAAGAATAATAAATTTAACAACTAGATTTCATTTGAGACAATTTTCTTATTGCTTTATAAATATATTTTAGATAATATTTTTTTAAGGCTATTATAGAAAGATCTTCGATCTAGTTCAATTTTTTTTTGAAAGCAATAAAGAAACTGTGATCAAATAGAAATTGTAGTTGTTGTCCGAAAAGAAAAGCGATAACCATAACTATTATCACGTTCGTCAAATTGGTCAAATTGTTAGTCGAACAATTTGTTGCTAATCAAAGAATATTTAAGGGCTTTTTTCATCTTTTTGGGATTCTCCAAAATAAAGGAGAGTCACTTAAGGAATACTTCCAAATGTTTTTCGTATGAATCCTAAATTGCTAAGAGTTTTTATTGGAAGGCTTCGTCTTGACCCTTTTACTCCCAAACAAAAACTTAACTCTAACAAATTAAACACTTATATAACTCTTAATTGAAAGGAATAAAAAAAAAATATCGATAACACCAACCTCCAAATACTTGGGTAAAGGCTAACCACGATTCGGATTATCAAAAGAACTCTTTCTATAAATTTCCGCTGATTCTTTTCTTTTTCTTTTTTTCTTTTTTTTAAGTCTCGTTTTATTTTTGATAGATAGAGGAAATGTTTAAAAAAAAAAAATTATTTCTCAACCTGGAATAATCAAACTTAAGCTATTTTAGAAAATATTTGAAAATGATCTTACCAATATTAATTTCTAATTACAATCAAATAATAAAATCTTTTAAAATTTTAATTTTTATAAATATCAATATATAACTTTAAAAAAAAAATTCAAAACGGTTAACAAATTTCTGAGCTAATTCAAAATGTTATATTCATGTCTTCTTAAAGCAGCTGTTTATTACAAAAATTTAAATTTATGTACTAAACAACAATTTAAAAAAGCAATAAGAAACTATCTCAAATGAAACCTTAGCAGAGACGAGGGTATCAAAAGATAAAATATTGCCTATTTTCATTTTATTTGATAAAGTTCGGAAAAGATAAATAAAAAAAAGTCAACTGATGCTAGTTGAACGTGAAAGGAGGCATGGCACTTCGTTTGGAACTTTTATTTGGTCCGGTTAACGTACGTAGAGCTACGTTCGGCCGGCACTAAGATCGAAGGCACAAAATGAGAAATACCGAGCAAATACCGAGCAATACCAACAATAACGAGAAATACCATTATGTGAAGACAAAATAACGAGTAATACCAAGCAATACGGAGTAATCCCAAAAGATACCGAGTTTTTTCTAGAAAAACTCGGTATTTTTTGGGATTACTCGGTATTGCTCGGTATTATTCGGTATTGATCTTCACAGAGCAGTATTCATCGTTATTACCAAAGAATACCTAGCAATACCGACCAAATACCGAGCGAAAACCGAGTAACAATCCTCTGACCGAACGTAGAGCTACGTCTGGTCAGAGGACGTAATAAAAGTTCCTTCGTTTGGGTGACTTCAGTTTTAAAAATTAAGTGTGGAAATAAAATAACGATTTATAAAGATATGAGCAATTAGTATTTATGTATTAAAAATCTGCTTTAGAAAGTAATAAGCATGATGTCTCAACTTAAGCCATAGAGAAGCTTAGAACACATTTAAGGAAAATTGATATTAAACTCGAACGCTAATGCATTAAGATCTTACGTCTTATGAAAAACTTGAACGCTCCTACAAGAGTCAAGTATAGTGCTTGAGATAAAGCTCCAGGTTATCAAGTCCATCTTTTTTTATCAGGTTTTTAGAGAAAAATTCGATTCGGGTTCAAGCAATTTTAAGCTCAAAAAGAAAAAAATAAAACCTATTTAGATTTCCTTTACTAAAGTTTTGGTAAGGGGACATTAGACTCCTTTCAGTCTCCTTTGTCTGAAGCTGCGAAGAAGTACTTAAACGACATCCATTGTAATCTTTTAAAAGTTTTGATTTAATGTTACTTCAATAATTTTAAATGTAAGTGTTGGATTCAAAATTATTCTTTGATGACATCACAGCTTTAATAATAAGAATAATAGATCAAGCCCGATAGCTAAAGAGAAGAGAGAGAGAGAATCTATTGGTGAAAACTTAATAGAATTTCACTAGATTATTAAGTGTATAAGACTTGAGCGACTTATTTGATGTGTCATAGGCTTGCGTTCTACTCACCTATTTTTAGGCTTATGTCACAACACAATGCTACTCAAAGGACCATACAAATAAATATACAATTCAATACTTAGTAAATATTTTTCATAAAATGATATAAATGCACATGTGATTTCAAAATAAGGATCGCGCGAGTTAAGTAAAATTGGATTCCAACTTTACCAGGATTAGCCGAGATTTGGATAGTAATTATGCGTAATGTTTTGGACAACTTCATGTAGTTAGGCCTGAGGTTGATTATATGTGAGTTAACATGATGCTTAGGTGAGTAGTATTGATAATTTTGGGTGACATTCCCTTGATCAACATTAAGGCTTAGCATGCATGTATTTGTAGCTTTTTATGACTTGAACTTAATTAAGAGTTCAATATATTTCTAGCAACTTAATATGAAAAATAGTTTTATCTGAGCCGACTAGCCTTGATCATGAATCACTAAGCGGAGTCTACTTGAATTAAAGCCAATCGAGTTGATATTGGGTACACGTTTAGTTTCATAATTCTATTGTCTCTTTAGAGTTATTACAAAGAAATAAGAGAATAGAATATTTCCTAATGCTTAGCCAACACTTCGTAGAGACTATTTATATTTATTTGATAGTTTATTTGTATATGTAAATATCAAGAGAAGCCTATGGATGCTTCTTACCTTTCATTATGAAGGCTTTGTTAGAACTTATTTCAACTTATGAATAAATAGATTAAGGTGTAAAATTCTCTAGAAGGAATGTTATTATAATGATATTAATAAAGTAAAATGAATGAGAGAGACTTAAGACTCTGAATGAATCTTCTTCTTCGTCTCCTTTGAAGAAGATCAAAGAGGAAACGGTTAAGGAGTTGACATTATCAAGAAGAAAGAAGTCGCTATTGAGTTTCCAATTATAAATTATCTTCTTCAAATTTCACCCTTGGAAAAGTTCTTACCCTAAGTCTTCTTTATTAAGTTTATCTTTAACAGAAACAAAAGAGAAAAATCTTAGTGATGTTGTAATTTTGAGGCTAAGCAAGTTGTTGATTTCATAAATCAACTAGCTGTGGTAGGTAAAGAGTATATTGATGTCACCACAAGCTTAAGGGGAAGTAGCAGGAAGTTAATCTTGTGGATCATGCTTAGATATCAACTTTAATGTTGCCAAGTATGAGGATTTTTTTTGTTTTATCAATGAAGGATATTGAATGCTTGAAGAAAATTATACCTGCACCTCCTATTGATATGATATTTAACCCATTAGGAATTCTCTTATGAATGAATGTGGGATAGATATTTCAATTATCCCTCAGGTTAGTACGATATATGATAAAGAAATATTATAGAATATGACCCTTTAATGAGATATATAGAGAAGTTTGTTGTTCTTTCTTGTCCTTTTCATATTGCTTATGGTGATGTTGCCTTGGCCATAAGGTAAGCAATGAATGATTTCAAGAATGAAGTTTTTCTATTAAAGTGAAATGTTTCTTCTATTCAGAGGAGCTAATTCATTCATGGTGTTGCATTCTTGCGTCACATGGATCAATTTCTAGGGATATCATTTTTTGATCATATAATAAAACTCTTTTTTTAGGAGGATATATATCATCTATTTTCAATTAGTTTTAGAACTTTCCAAGTTCTCCAAGTCATCCTCGTAAATTATAATTATAATTTTTTTTGCAAGCAAACATGAGAATTGTTATTGCACAAGCTTAATTATTTTCTCATTATATTTATATGCAACCTCTTTTTATAGTAATGATTGATAAATTTTATTGATCATTTGAGATTTTATTAATCATTTTTTAAAATGATTATTGGAATTATTGTTGACTACAAATCTCCATGCAATCAACTATTGTTATTTTCTTAACATAAGCAATATAGTATGCTCATCAGTGTGTGTGTCTGTATTGTGAATTATGGAAGAATGAAGTGGGAGGAATTTTTTTCCTTTGTGAAGGTTTTTCTCTACTAAGGTTTTTTTTTGGCAAACCCTACCCACTTTAGTTCTTTCCTCATCCTTCCATCGGGAGGCTCGCCCCTCCTACTTTTTCCCCTCCCCACTCCTTCGAAAATGGCTTCATCCACTGTTTTCCCTCCACTCTCCATTCTTAACCCCCTTGGAAAGCCTTTTTCCCTAACATCCTCCAAACCTATTCGCCTTAATTAGAATGGGCCTTGACTACTCTTAACTCTTCCTCCAAATATTTCCCCAATCTTTTATCCCCTCCCCCCATATGAAAAATCATGTGTTCTTCTCTCATGAGGATGTTTCATTCAGCTCCAAAGATTAGGATATGACTCTGTCGATTACTCTTTAGGTCAGAGGTTGTATTATGCATGTTTGAATTATGCCATTTTCAAATCTTGGAAGGTCAAAGATATAATCACTCTTCTCTCTTTGAGTGAGGATTTCTTTTTCGCTTAAGTTCTCCACTCTAAAAAACTTTTAGATGCCATGGATTGGGAGGATGGATTTTCTTAAGGAAATCTTTCATTCTCCAAAACTGGTCCCCTTTGTTTTGTTCAAATCATAAGGCATTCTCCTCTATTTTTCTCTAAATTAAATTTATGGACTAACCTCTTATCTGCTGAAATCTAGTGGGTATTGTTGCGACCCATGACTCTGAGTTTGAGATTTTGATGATGACAAATAATGTCGCCTGAACTACTATTTATTGAATATCATTTATTGTATTCTATTGTCCGTGAGTACTAACATTTCAGGAAGATCACAAGCTACTCAGGACAACAGGAAGACTCAAGACTGGTTAGATTAGGAGTATGAGTCTGACAATATAATTTGTTATTTATTTTATTTTTTATTTTCTTGAGTCTGGCCACAAACTGCATGTAAGTTTGAGCAACCATGCACACACACAGGGGGAGCGGGTTTTAAAAGTAAAAAATGTAGATTTTCTTTCTCTTGTGATCATACTGTACGACTTTATTTCGTACTGTACGATCTGAGCTTGTAAAACAATTTCTATGAATAGATCGTACCATACGAATATTATCGTACTGTACGATGTGCTCCAAATCCAATACCCTAGTCGTCAAATTAACTTAAGTAAGTTTTTCTCAGTCATTCGTACTATACGAAGGACTTCGTACTGTACAATTTATTTTAAATACTTACTTAAATTAACCCATGATTAATGGAATAAATCAAGGTTTAATTACTAATTAAAAATCATACTGAACAAACACATTCATACTATATGATGAACAGAGACAAATTCTGATCGTCCCGGAGATCATCCTCGACGATCCCTTATTTTTGTCTTATCGTACTATACGATGTCTATCGTACCATACGATGAACAGAGATGACATTTGATCATCCCGAAATTCGTCCTGAATGATGCCTTTATTTTGACCATTTGAACTGTACGATGTATATCGTACCATACAATGTACAGCGACGACATTTGATCATCCTGGCTATCGTCCTGTACGAGCAGTAGTGTTGAGGATCGTACCATACAATTTATTATCGTATTGTATAACTATATTTTGAACTGTTCGTACACCTTCGTACCAGGATGAGGCGTGTTATACATATCGTACTGTAAGATTGGAAATTATACTGTACAATTGTAATGGCTACTTTGAAAACTTCAAGAAATTTGGAGCCCGTTTTAAGTGTCAAAATTATTTTGTTTTGTAAGAGAGACAGAAAGAGGGGAACGTGATTAGAGAGTGAATCCTTGGGAGAGAGCTCTTGAGAAGTTTGTAGGGTTTGAGAGAGGAAGGAGAAGGTGAGCTTGGTGAGGGAGAAGATGTGTGAGGGAGATCACATGATTTCTCCGTTCTTGCTGCATCTTGCTCCTCCTATGGCCTGGGAAGAACTTGTGGGAGGCTCTCTGAGGGGGAGACTCTTCTACATCTGTGACCTCAAAGGTACTCTGCCTTCTCCAGGAGGGACAAAAATGAGAAGGTACTCTGCCGTCACCAGGAGGGTGAAAACAGCGCTTGGCACTCCGCCACATCGGATTGGTGAAAGTGAGTCTTATAAGGGTTTCTCCGCCTTGCTGAGGAGGGGAAAAGGAGAGCTATAGTTTGCAGTGAAATTTTCGAAGCGGAGGACTCCATGGAGTGGACGTAAGTCATGGTTTGACCGAACCTCTATAAATATTTTGGTGTGCTTTTTCCTTATCGCTTTTTATTTTTGCTTGCACTTTATTTTTATAATATTTGCTTGGTGAAAATTATGGAAGAAGAAAAAAAAGGATTTTATTATTGCATGTTGTGTTCAAGTATTTGCCTTCATAGTAGTACACCAAAATATTAGAACTCTTGTTTAGGTCTTTTATTATTGCTACAAAGTTTTCACAATTCACCCCCCCTCTTGTCAATCTAGTTATTTCAATTGGTATTAGAGACAGGTTTCAAAAATAGTGTTTTAGAAAACCTTGAAAACATCGATAATGGCATATTTTGAAAATCGTAACATTGCGGAAGGCTATTGTATTACACAACCACCTTTATTTAAAAATATTTCTTATATTTTTTTGGAAAATTTGCATGTCAACTTTTTTGCAATCAATTGATTATCGAATGTGGCATATAATTCAAACTGGCTATTTTATACCGTCACGTATGATAGATGGAGTAAAATTTAATATTTCTTTTACTAAATGGAGTAGAATAGATCAAATTAATGCTCAATTAAATGTTAAATGCTTGAATTATTTTTTCTGTGCATTAAATTCTGACGATTGCATGAGAATCTCTACATTTACTACTGGCAAAAAAAATTGGGATAGATTATGCATTACATACGAAGGTACTAGTGAAGTCAAGCAGTTTAAGTTGAATATTCTAATGCATGATTATGAACTTTTCAACATGAAATCATATGAGACTATCTTAGACATGTATACTAGGTTTAATCAAATTATGATGTCATTGCATGATTTAGGTAGAGAACTTTCAAACTTTGAAAATGTTAGTAAAATTCTACGTTCTTTACTTGATAAATTTGATGCTAAAGTCATGGCTATAAGTGAATCAAAATATTTGAATGATTATTCTATAGACAATCTAATATGCTCACTCATTGCCTATGAGCAAAGTGTGAGTCAAAGATTTTTTGATGCAGGTGATGAGAAGACTTTTGTGCTAAAAGCCAAACACACAGATGAATATGGCTTAGCAGATGATGAAAGCATGGAGATAGCATTGATAACAAATAAATTTAAAATTCTATTGAAGCATAAGCATGAACATCAACAAAAGCAGAGTAAAGGTAAAAATTATAAAAATGTTAAGTTTTCTTCTGACATAATTTGCTTTGGGTGTAGGAAACCCGGACATTTGAAGCGTGAATTCCCAAACTTAAAAACTCTTCCTGCAAAGAAAAAGAGTAAAAACAAACCGTCTGTAATATGGGAAAAAGATAAAAAGCAAAAAGTCTCCTGGGCAGACCTAGTTTCTGAATCATCAGAACAGGAGCAAGATGAAGAGCCATTGTGTCTTTGTTCTTTTGGAGAAAACTTGAAGAGAGGACTTGAAAGGGAGAGAGGAAAGGGTGGATTTTTAGAGAGGGAGAATATCCTTGGAGGGGGTTTCAAGGGAGTGTGAAGGAGATTTCACACGATTGCTCCGACGAGCTTGCACCTCAGTACCATCAGATTCAAGGTTCTTTTTTAAGGAAGTTTTGGGAAGAAGAAGATCACGTTGGTGTCAAAGGACCCGGCTCCTCCGTCGTACCGGGGAAGGTGGAAGTGATTGTGTAAGGGCTTCTCCGCCTAGCTATGGGCCTAAAGGAGAATCACTAAAGGTTTAATTTAGTACTCGGAGGGTGCCTCCGGGGAGTGGACGTAGGTCATGGTTTGACCGAACCACTATAAACCGGTGTGTTCTTTCATTTACTATTTCCGCACTTTATTTCCGCATTCATTTTTATTACGATTAATTGCGTGGGTGAAATTAAGAATCTATCTTTTTTATTGTGAATGAAATTTGCTTCCGCATAAAGTTATAAAAAGAGTTTTCTTTTCATTAAAGAAGTTTTTAAACATCCAATTCACCCCTCTCTTGGCACATCTAGTAATTTCAGGCATTTCTAAAATTATGAGTGTTGTTAGTTCTCCCATTAATGTTAATCCTTTAATATATGCCAAAATGAGATTAATCTTTGCTCAAGTATGTGTTAGATAGATAAATAATCCCCCTTCCTAGATTAAATATATGTCTATATCACTAGCAATAATACCTTGAAGTCATCTATGACTGGACGCCTATTCCATGTTCTAGCTACGGTTTGCTTATTCATCTCTCTAACCTATGTCCCATCCACCCTTAGTCCCACAAAGCTAGGAAACAATCACCTAGAGGTAGAAGTAAGATTCGAAAGCCTAAGAAAGATCCCCCTTGACTCCCCTCCAAAAACTTCCCAACCATAACTCCCACCTCTTCTTCATACCCTGCTACATCAAACGACATTAAGATCCTTCCTATTTCTTTTATTACTATATAACAAATGGAAGCCTCCTTCTCCATTATCAAGGGCAACATCCTTAATTTGAGTTCCCCTACTGAAAGCTCTCCTCCTCCAAAACAGGTTATTTTGCCACCTCCCAAAAAATAAAACTTAATATCTACCCAAAATAAGTTCCAAGCTTTGCAGACTTTAAAAAATTTGGATATCCTTAACCTCCAAAGCCTCCTCTTAAGGTTCCGGGTCAAGTAGTAATTAAAGTGACCACCTAATTAGGTAAATCTACAAGATCTTAAAATGAGCCCACTAAAAGCAAGCTATCCTCTCTTTTCAAAACTTTTAAAACTTAGAAAAACTCATGGGTTATTTGGTATTTTCAAAGGCTTGATTTCAAATTTCATGATTGAGACAAAATTACTTTGGTATATTATTTATAAGATATTTTCTTTGTAACCAAGTTTTGAACGGATCTTCTTTTTACCCAATTAAGTTGTTATGAGTTAGATTTTTATTTTTAAAAGACAGTTTTTTACCCTGAAAGAAGTCCGAGCTTGGGATTAACAGGATCGGATATTCTCCCATTTTCAGATTGTGACATTGTTAACTCATTGATCTTTTGAATCTCTAAAATTTAATGTTTGATAAATTTGTCATATGGATGCTTTGCTAAAAAAAAATTAAAAACAAAAATTTCATTTTTTGTTTATTTGTTTTTTTTTTCGTTGTTGTTTTTAGCTTTTTATTCTATTTTATTTATTTTTGAGGTTTTCTCTGATCATCTCCATCTTTCCTTTGGTTTCAAAATTCTTGTTGCAATCATCCTGGCCGATATCTATATCATCCTGGACGATATGATCGAACTATGTTACAATCATCTTGATCATCATGGCCGATATAATTTTTGTCCTAGCTGATGCATTTATGGTCATCGTCCTAGCCGATACACTGGATCATCCTGGAAGATCCACGTGTTAGTATGTTTAAAATCTTTAAAATCAGCCCCGACAATCCATTATTGGACAATCTTCCTGGCCGATCCACTGTTCATCCTGGACAATTCACGTGGCACAAATTTAAAACATTTTAAATTCGATCGGTACGATCAATTATTATGCATCGTCTTGGATGATACACCTAATTGGCCCGGACGATCTGCTTTATCAACGGTCGTCCGTCTTGACTCCTCGGGATGATCGCCTGTGTCTAATCATCCTGGCCAATATCTGATTGGCTGGATGATCGGACTGACTTTTTGACCAATCGGCCTGTACGCAATAATTGAACCAGATTATCCTGGATGATTATACGATCGTCCTGGATGATATGGTTGTTCCTTTAAATTCAGGCCTTCCAACCATTGTTTCTCACCTCAAACTTCTTCTCCTCTCTTATTTGCTTACTATTTTCTTGCTATGGCTGGTGGAAAGTGAGTTCGACAATCTTCCGGGAGCTCTTCAAGGGCTACGCTTGACTCTCGCTTTCAAGAAGTAGAAGATCAAGCTGCATACTATCGTTATAAAGAATGTGGCATCACTCTCTCCAGAACCATCAATCCTGTCCACCTCTCGTATCCAATATTTGACCTCTTTACTCACACTTCTCTCTGTTTCATTCTTACCCTCGCAGTCCCTTTTTCTTCTGAACTTCTTCTTGAATTTTTTGCAAATCTTCGCATAAACTCTGCTTACACAGCCCTGACCTCCTATGTGAATCGACACCCGATCGAGATCACATATCAGGACTATGCTGAACTGTTGCAGCTATCTACCACTGGGGATAAGATGCATACCATCATCTTAGATCCTGATTTTGACTGGACCTTGGAAAATCATTTTCTTCGCCAGACCAACGCACCCTTTCATGTTGGAGATACTAGCTCTTTAGTCAAAGATGCTAGGACAATCCAGCATGTTCTTCGCACTTCCATTATTCCAAAAGTTAGGGACCGAGTCCACATCGCTCCTCTACTTTCTCTGACTACCTTTTACATCATGGCCCGTAGAGAGTTTAATGCTACTGACTTGATTTTTTGATACATTGATCATTTGACAATAATTCGCAACCCAGGCCATAAGAGGAAACCCAACCTAGCTTTAGGACACCTCATAGCTTATGTTTTTGAAACCAAATATCAACTTTAATATCCTACTCATCACGACCTTCAGCCTCATTGCTACTCAAACAGCTCTTTCAATATCCTTCATAGTACTCGTCTCCACCTAGGGGATGGGGAACCTCAGGGGGCTGAGGAGTTGGAGGCTCCCGCTCCCGTTCCTGAACCTGCTCCTCTCCTCCAGCACTCACAGTTTGATCAGTTAGTAGAAAGATTTGATCAGTTGGAGACCCGATTCGACACTTTCGTAGCTCACCACCAGCAGCAGCACGATGAGGATGTAGCCCATTTTGATGCCTATGCTGAACACCAGCAGTAGCAGCATGACCAGGACATGGCCTGGTTTGGCTCACAGTTTGCTGCCATGACCAGTTTCTTTCAGCAACCACCACCACCACCACCACCACCACCACCTTCGTTTGATGATCAGGGTCCCTCATCTTTCTAGTCTTTTATTCTATTTCCTGTAGTCTCTTATGTTTTTCCTTCTTTTTGTACTTTTTCAGCTTTAGTTATTTTTTAGTTCCTTCCTCCTTTTTGAGATGTCAAAATGGGGAGTAATATATTTGTACTTGTTGATTATGTTAGTTTGTACTTACACTTATTTATACTTGATTGATTATGCTTGTTGCTTTAGTTTGTACTTGCACTTATTTCTACACTGAATTTTTGAGATTCTTGAATTGCACTGCTATAATCATCAAAGTGTTTGCCATCATAAAAAAGGGGGAGATTATTGCAAACTTGGTTTCATGGATTGTGATTTTGATGTCAGCAAACACTTTGACTGCCTTTTTCTACTGACATTTCAGGGCCAAGAGATCAGATGACAAACGAAGCCAGATCAAGATTAGGTAGACTAGATTTGAGTTAGTATGTATTTTTTCTTTTTCCCTTTCTTGAGTCAATTGTAATCTTATGAAGTGTCTGATGTTAAGTAACCCTACACATACACACACTTGAGTGATTTAGAATTTTTGTTTTTACTCACATCATCCCGGATGATATGGATTAAAACAGAAACCTTAATCAAGTTTCTTAATTAAGGCAGCCGTTATTAGTATATCGGCCTGGACGATCGTGAGATCAGCTAGTACGATATGCTCAAAGCAGAAAGAAATAGCCGCCATGATCAATATAGGTATTTTGTATTTTTGGAAATCAGCCAGGACGATCTTGTATCGGCCTAGACGATATGGCATAATTATGCCTAAATTGATCCGGCAATCAAGGAAGCAATTAAGGATGATTGATATGATGACATCATCCTGGATGATCGAAAGATCAGCCTGGATGATCTATTTAAAAACCCTTAGTTTCTCCTGGACGATAAATACCGGCCAGCACAAATTCCGAACGATGTTATGGTCGATCTATATCGGACAGCTTGAATTCTGGGTGATGCTCTGGACGATTTTCCTCTGATTTGAACTGATCGTCCGGGATGATCGTGAGATTGGCCTGGACAATCAAGCCAATTTTCAATCATCCAGTTCATTTTCAGAGTGATGTTCTGGCTGATAATTTATGATTTGAACTGATCGTACAGGATGATAGGATTATCATCCTGGACGATAAAGTTGGCAACTTGCATTTATTGAGCTTCTTTGAAGCTCTTTTATTTAAGAGCTTTTGTTCAACATTTTTGAACATCCTTGGCTATTGTCTTGACTTGAGAAAACCTAAAAGAGAGAGAGAGAGAGAGAGGGAGAGAGAGAGAGGATCTTATGAGGGGGAGCCTATGAGGGAGTTCATAAGGGTTACTCCAAGCATTGTTCCACTTCTTCTTCCACTATAGTCTCTTGTCCTTGGAAGGGTTGGGAGAGGTAAGCTTCAGCGATTGATCGAGGTTCTCTGCTTGCTTCAGGAGGAAGCAAAAGGAGTGGGGTTCTCTGCCTTGCCGGGGGTGGCAAAAAGGATATTTTTGTAAGGGCTTCTCCGCCTAGCTGTGGGAGCTAAAGGAGAGTCACGATGGTAATGCAATACGCTGAGGGTGCCTCCGGGGAGTGGACGTAGGTCAAGTTGACCAAACCACTATAAACCCTTGTGTTCTTTTTACTGCTTCCGCACTTTAATTTTTTGCACTTGCTTTTCTGTGGTGAATTTGGTTTGTGATATTTGTTCTTTTGTTTAAAGAATTTTTTAAAATACAAATTCACCCCCCTCTTGGTTAGCATCGGGACTAGTTCATAGGGCCTAACATCTGTAACAAACTTTCATTATGTTTTATAAAGTGCTTTGGCCAGTGTTGGTTATCTGCTTGGTTCTTTTCTTATATTTTGGGTTGATTATAAATGTTTGGTGTCACTCTAGTTTATTTATTATGTTGATTGTAGACCTAAAACTACCCCACATTCGCTATTAACTAGCTCCTATGATCGCATGATCTCAAGTAATTACCTGCATTCATGACACCAAAATGACACCCTCCTCATTCATGTCTAGTGTCACTCTGCTGCCGGCCTCCAATCTTCCTTCCTGCACCGTGCTCTTGACCTCCTTGCCGACTCCTATCGTACACATCTGCATATGATAGTTGATCTTTGTCGAGAAAACTAATTCCATCATCCTCTTATAACTACCTTTTGAATTTGGTCGCACCTGTGCCCTAGCCAACCTCCAACTACCTGCCATTAGTGAGCTCCTACTCTTGCCGCCTTCGGCCTAACCAACCCCCAACTTAGCCTGACTTCCTCTTCGCATATGCTTACACCCAACACCGACATGATGCTCTTCCCTAGCCACATCAGGAGAAGAGTTGAAGGAAGTCCTGGGGTTAATTTAGTCCTCTGAATCCCTTGGCCATTGTTCTGATCTGGCTAAGTGGATTGAAGATATTGTTGGGGTTTATTCGCTCCCCCAAACTCCTCACCATTGATTTGATTAGATCGAGTCAAGCCAAAAGGGAAAGTGCCCTCCCCATCGTCCCCTCAAGCGAAGGTGGGGCCGGAAGGCTACCAGATTTTTGAGGGGAATAAACATATTTTTAAATTTAATTATGTCACTCAATTAACAAGTTGAGCACAATTAGAAGACTCGAAGACTATTTTCAAGGTCGATTCACTCCCCTAAACTCATCGCCGTTGATTTGATTAGGTCGAGTTGAGCCAAATGGGCAATTGCCCTCCCTAACCTCCCCTCATGGGGAGGGGATGCCGAGATACTGCCAAAATTTTGATTAAAATAAAGAACCCTCCACATAATTAATTTCAATAAAAAATAGACTTGGAATTTTAAAAGGCATTGCACAATACACACTTATGTATAGTTGAAATTTGTCATTCATATGTCAAAATATATGTTCAAATTCAAAATATATTGAATTGAATGTCATAACTTAATAACTCCTAAAGATATCAAGAGCTATCATGATTCATAACTCATAGTGACTCAAATGCATAGTGAAGGCTTAAAATACAAGAAAATGATTCAATAGCACCTCGCCATACTTAACATCACTCAATATATATAAATCTTAAATAAAATATACTCTGGTGTGGTTACATAAATATGGAGTTTAACATGATGATTAATATTATGAGCATAATACTCCACATTTGCATTATCTTGCTATAATCTATTTTATTATGACAAAATGGATATTTTGGCTCTCACAAGCATTTTAATGATAACTGGTATAGCACCTCCAAGACCATTTAGGAATCCTTGAAAGATACATAAGATCAAAATAATTATGTTGGTAAGTGCATTGGGTGAAAATAATATCTTTGGTACCCATCAAAAAATCTTAGAAGATGATAATGGTGAGGATACATTAGGAAAAGAAGAAAGAGAAGCAAAATATCAATAGTTAAACATCATTAGAGTATTAAGTCAATTATGTCGGATGCTATGAAAATTTGATCTCTATTGAGAGAAGCTTCAAAAGATTTCATAGTATTTTCAGAGAAATCAACTGAAAATATAGTATAATACATGTGTAGTGAAGAAAACGGTTTGGTGATCTAAATGAAATGGTACTAATAATCTATGATAAGCTATGAAATAATACTTGTTACGGATCATGAAAGTATAACAACCTTTCTATCTACTAAGACCATAACAAACCCAAATACAATATGGAATATTTATCTACAAGTTTGTGTAAAGATATCCACTGGATCTGCAACATATTTATACAATAGAAAAAAGGCTATATCCTTACAATAATACTAAAAATAGATTTGAAAATAATTTCCTACATGTGCTCCAAAAAATGTGTTAAAATTAAAAATACAAATGTCTGAGAATGCTGTGTAGGGCCAAATGTTCATTAATATAACATTCTATTTTTTAAACTAAATACATCTACATATGCTTCGACTATCATATTTGATTCTTAAATCCAATGGTCTGAGAATGATCCACTGGTCAAATATTTCAAGTCTCCTCCTCCTCCTTGAAAGGACTGAAGTCGACATGACTTTAATCATTAAATGCCTCCTAAATTTATACAAAAATATAGTGACTCTAATGTCACCTCATTGATGACCATGTTGACAGAAAATTTCAACTAGAGGGGTCAAATATCAAAACCAATAAAAGACTAAAATTTTAAAATAAAACATGTTACTTATGAAGTTAAAACTAAAAATTATCCACCTCATGCAATCGTTTATTAGGGTGATAATTTTGAAATTAACCTCATCTCACAAAGAGCGAATGTAGTGTCAAGTGTATCTCTAAGATTCATTATTAAATAGTCACTTGCCAGTAGGGATATGGCACGTGCCCTTTGATCGGGTGATTTTGCCAAAAAATGGTACCATTATATTATGATTATAACCAAAACCCTTATGTTCCATAATGGTGACAAACCCTTGAGTAATGAATCATAACATATATTTGATAGGCATAAAGCCCTTTGTCATGTAAGGTAGATTCAAATCAACCCCCTTAGATAAGCATAAATGCAGGTCTATAAAGTATTCTTAAACGAAGTAACCCATAGCTATCGATAAGGTGTGTTATGTCAGGTTGGGTCGACTACCTCCTCTGACTAAAAAGACCAAGGACTATGACAACACCGGATGATGAAACCATGGGATCTTGATATGACTCATCTTCATTCCCCCATTTTTGACTTTGAATTCATAAAATCCTTGGGTCAAGAAGATTGACCTGGTCAAACTGACCAAGCCATGCCCCAAGACCACCTCGCTTATACTCAGTGGGTCAAACCAAGTGTACTGATCCCAAACGCAGGCCTTAGGTCAATCTGGTTGACCAGGTCAACCTAGGTTAACCCAAATTGACCTAAACCCTTTTAATTTGATTTCAAATCATTTCAAACACTTCTTTGGCTCAAACTCCCACCCCTTGGATCTATTTAACCAAGTTGATAAAGTCAAACTTTGACTTGGTCAAACCAAGTCTTAATGGGTCAATTTGACCTATTTAAGTCAATTTAAACCCCTTTTAATGCAATTAAATCCCTCTTAATGGTCCTTTGAGCAAACCACAGCTAATTCAACATGATTTCCCTCCTAATTGAATCAAGATTCAATCCTAGCTATTAATGATAGGTCTAGACCTTTAAATAGAAGAATTAGGGTTCCAAGAAAGGGACTTTTACTTTTCCTCTCTCCTTAAGCTCTCTCAGCCCGAATCCTTTGGTGTGAGAGCTCTTCCAATATCCTTCCACCTTCCCAAGTCAATTCCCTCTGGTCAAACCTCATCGGTGATGGGATTCCAGTGAGCTTGAGTCAAAATCTTCCCAAGGAGATTTCTCATCGATCTAAGGCTTGTCAAGGCTCAATCTCAATTAGGAAATTGTACGAGGGCAATCTACAAGCTCAACCATACCAAGATTTCTTGAATCCAAATAATGGATCAAGGTATAAAGCTAGCCCTAGATTAGAAAACCTAGATCTAATTAGTATTCTGATTATTGCATTTTAGAAAGAGAAATCACCTCCCCATGGATACTCTTCATTCATAGATGCTATGATTAAAATTTCATTGATTTTGGACCGATCCCAGGGTTAGCATCCCAGGTCTAACACAATATAAGCCGTTGAATCCAAACTGCGGAGGATCAAATAGATCGCGCTCATGTCTGACGTGTTTAAGTCACGGGACCGATTTCCCACTTGCGACACATTGCTAAAGAGTTGCATTGCCAGCGCAATCTATTGGAGATTGCACAACTCATCGTCTGCGATTTTAATTGCCAATTAGGAGTGCCATACATCGCCCGCCACCATTTTATTTAAATTAGGTTTTAAATAGATTTTAAATACTTTTTAAAATTAGAAATTTTTGAAATTTAATTTAAAAATATTTTGAAAACCAAAAAATACATATTATATGTAATTTTGTTAAGAGAAATATTGCCTTCATTTAAAATTATAAATAGCTTAAAAATTGATTATATTTTAATTATTTTAATTATTAAACCTATCTTAATTTTTAATTAATAAATAATTAAAATATGTTATTCAAATTGAATATATCATATTAATTTATCTTAAATAAATAAATAATTATTTTTATTATAATTAACTTAAATTTGAATTATTTTTATGGTATTTTTATTATTATTAAATAATTTTAACTATTTAAATCTTTAATTATCATTAATATTTGTTAATTTCATTTAAATAATAATAAATTATTATTATTTTATTTCTTATTCTAAAAACAAAAAAACTATTTTATAATTATTTAATTTTAAATTAATTATAATTTGAGAAATATTTTCCTATTTTAAAATATTTCAATTAATAAATTATTTAAATTACTTAATTAGTAATTAATTAAATTCAAAATACCTGCTAATAATTATATAATTATCATTTTAAAATTTCAAAAACTCCAGTGTTTAATTTAACCTAATAATTACTTTTTTTAAATACTAATTATTTCAAATTATTTTAAAAATATCTTTAAGTATTTTAATCTTTGAAAATTCATAACTATTTCATTTTAAATCAAATATTTCATATAATACATCGTATTTTTTAGAAAATTATGTATTTTCATTTGAAACTATTTTCAGATCTTAAAAATTCATTTTTATTAACTTCTTTTCATTATTTCATTATTTTAACTATTTAACTATTATTTAAATAAATAATATGTTAAGTATTTGAAATTAAATATTATTTTTAAATTACTTTGAAACTATTTTGAAACCTCGCTTGGGTGACCGATAGTTATCTCCTAATATATATATATTATAATATAATATAATATATATATATATATATATATACTTATACTTTTAAATTACCTATATTTTAAATTCTCTAATTTTTAGAAATCTTTTTCAATTTTAAACATTGATAATTCATATGAATATCATTCGTGGGGCTAGATTAGTGAATGATTGGGCTCCAATCATTCACTAATCATATCATTAAGTGTGCTTAATTATTTTTTTATTATCTTTTGCATGCGTAGGACACACGAGCACCTAGCTTAGGCCCTCCTTGATCTAATGGCATGGTGTGTTTATACTTATATGCATTCCCTTTATGTTACCCAGAGGGTTAGTCTCAAACTTGATTCAAACCTACTTAACGTAGTGATACCCTAAGGATAATAATTAAGATAGTTTAGCAAACTTAGAAAAATTCTAGAGCTAGGATATCCTCGATTACATAAAACTTGAAAAACTTAAACTTATACATCCTAAATATAAAAAATTTTCAAGGATTTTTAGGAGCCTTTAAATCCCTTAATTAACAATCCTAATATTCCCCTATATTAAGCCCCAATAACTTTGAAAATTCTAATAATTTTTTTTTTAAATTAGAAAATTATCTATAATACCTCAAACTCTTCATAATTCAATCTTTAATTTCAAAAAATTAAAACCCATTTTAATTGGACTTCAATATGAACCTTAATTTAAGTTTGATTAAAAATAACCTTTTCAATTAAATTAAATAATTAAAAAATTATTAAAAATTCTAAATTTACTCCAAATACTTAGGTGCACCTCTTTAGGTTATTCATGATCATTGGGGGTGACTCCAAGTAGTTTGGAGGTTATTTGGATCAAAACCCCTAAAATACCTTTATCAAACAATTTCGATAATTTATTATTTACCCCAACTTTGAAAATTTATAACTAATTTTAAAAAATTTCAAATTGGGCAAACTAAAGGAAATTCAATTATAATTTAAATCTAGTATCTATTAAATATATTAGGCTTCTAGAAACTAATCTAAATCAAAAAGTCCACAACACTCCGGTCAATCGTATAGTTCATTACTAACGAACCGAAATTTCTGAAATCATATAGTTTTGTCTAGAAAACTCCAAATCTAGCAAACTGATATAGTCCTAATTGACTCCACTTCCAAGGACTAACCTACCTTATAAATTAAAATAATCCTCAAACCTAGAATGTTTCTAATAGTGATCTTTTGGACCCCCTTAACTATGCAGGTAAGACGAGTCCGAAGCTTCTAAAATTCATTAATTCAACTTAAAATTCAAATATTACTACCATAACTATTTAAATAGATCAACAAACTAAATTAACTAAAATGGATCTTAATTCATTAATCAAATATCTCCTTTATGCATTCAAAAAACATTAACATGAATTAATTCAAATTAACTACTCGACATAGGAACTATTCAAAACCACACAAGCCTACTACACATACATAGATTTGCTAGAGCACTACTTCTAGCTCCAGGAATAGGGCCGGTGATATGCCTTTTATATTTTTTGTGTTGTTACGCTACTATATATGGCACATGTATTGGTTTACTTAATTGCTTTGATTTGATTTACTATGATGATTGTTATGATGTTTATTTCATTATTGTGCTTTCTATATATTACTTATGATGTAATTTGTGTGATAGATCAACCATGGGTTAGGGATGCCTTAACTACTGACGATATCTTCTATAGGTGGCCATGCTCATGCAGCACTAATAAAAGGGGGAAAATCATTAAGCTTTAGAACTAATGATTTTTTATTTTTTTTGCGGATGCTCTAGAAATTGATAAATCCCCCTTTAAATTATAAAAGCATGGCTAAGTGTGATTGGCAATAAGCATTTTACTTTTCATATATAAACTGCTTGGGATATTTTTATTAAACTGTTTAGGAAAACTATACATAAGAGTTTAAATTTTTCCCTTTTAATAATATAATTTATAATTTGATGTATTGAGTTGCAAAAGTCTTTTAAAAGTGAGGTATTTTAAACACTCGGTATCCAAAGAGAAAAAGAAGGGCCCTTTATATGGAATTTCTTATTCATTTGGGTACCCTTCTAGAGGATGAACCTTACGGAGCCCGAAGGAGAAGATCCGAAGGAATATGATCTAGAGGAGAGTGATCCACTTGAAGATGAAGACTTGAAGATGAAATGTCTGGCTTTTAAGACTTGTGTCATTCAGTAGGATTAAAATCTAGGTTGTTGTCGGTGGGCATGGCCACTATTATTTTTTGTGTACCCTGTGTTGTACTATATATGGCACTTGCCATAGACTTTTCTTTTTTACTATAGGTTTATTTATATTGATGTGTTTACTGTTGATTGTGTAAAAGAAATTGCCTTCTTTTCTTAAGTTTCTTTCTCGCATGTGTATGGCCTGATTTCACTAGGCTCTCTAAGATAAAAATTTTTCCACTTGTAATTAAAATTTAATATTTTAAGAATTAAATAACATAAAAATTTAATAATCTAGGGAATAGTCAGAATTGTCCGGGGATGCAAGCATATTAATACATTTCTCTCTCTCCTTCATTAAGACACTTTCTCGCCTACAGATAGAGTCTGGATAATTTGACCTATGAGGATGAGGTGTCAGACTTGAGAAGTCTAGGCTTTTCTAAAAAAACTATTTTCAATAAGCATTTTTAAAATTTCAAGCATATTTGATTTGAAAGCTTTCAACTATCATTCATTGTATTAGAAATTAACTAAATCAAAAATTTAATTGCATTAGCTTTAGAAGCATTCACTCTATATAAGTTCAAGGCCAATTAGGAAACTCTCTAGACATCGGTCTTACTTCTAAGAATTAAATTGCCAACCATCTTTTATAAAGATTAGATAGTATGGATTTTATACGTTTAGGTGTTTAGTTGTCTTTCCTTTTGAGGTAGGATATAAGCCCATGATACATTAGTTAGGACATGGGTATTAATATTGGGTGTAGAACACTAAACCCACCTTAGATTTATGATTTAAGGCTACTACATTGGGTGTCTTATAGTATGCCTCATTGGTGGGTAAGTCTCCTTCTTTTCAGGGGCTATAAATCCTACCTATCCACTTCACATTGATGAAGTCACCTCCATCCTTCTCTCCTATATACTTTGGATGCAATACTTTCTTCTACTTAAGTTCCTTCTCAGTGTCTTGGTCCTTCCGATGTTGATGTGAGCTATATGTGTTGACTCTGCCACTTGAACCCTTCTTCCCCTTTGAGTAGGAACTTCCTAATCTCCGCCCTATTTTCCAATCCCATTTTGAGAATGAATAATGTTGAATCCTTAATCGAGAGTATTCTCAAGCTCTAGCCTGAGATGTAATTAACCATAGGGACTTACGCCCGTGGGAAATATAATTCCATAATAAATAAACCTCACTCGAGTTGATTTATCGGGTTGGGGAAACCTATTATTTTGATCAGCTCATGCATATTATTATCCATTAGGGTGTATATGTGAGAGTCACTATCATCAATGGTTAATCGTATGTGCGATCTAATATGTGCTTCTATTGGCCTGCTTGCAAAGAGCACATATGCTTACGATCATCTCATCCTTTGTGATGGTGCAGTCGTATACCTTATGCACTCTATCCCCCATACAGTGAATACCCTTTTGGAGGTTCACAGGTTTCTTGCAACCACAGTGGGACTCATTTCTATCTCGATCTTTAGATCTTATATTATTTTTTCTTGTGTGTACTCCAGGATTTGTACTCCTTAGATTAGGTCCGTCCTACTCTTAGTTAAGATCTTTTCTTAGTTAATTTTTTTTTATAGTTAGGGTTTTCCCTAACTATGGTTCCTTTTCATCCAGCCTGTTGGGTCATTCTGTCCCTTATCAATTATCTTCTTCTCTCTTAATATCAATTCTTACTAATTCTTTTCAAATTCTTTTATTCTTTTATTTGTAGCAGTATCATGGCTTCTGTACTCAGTTTTTTCACCTAGAGAATACCGAGCAGATTCTGGTGCTTCTTTTAGCTCATGTTCCCCATATCCCCTAGGTAGTGGGTTCAGATGAACCCTCATCCTCAACCTATGGATTTAGGAGAATGGCCTAAAGGAATATAATTTGGAGACTTTGTTTGGATATATTTGAGGTAGATAGACAGTGGATGGTAGAGGTAGTGGCTCAATAAGAGCCATTTTAGAGGGGAGTGGCCCCTATGCAATGTGAGCCATGACGCGTTTAAACTACACCTACCTATGATATTATAGTAGTGCATGAGATAGAAGCAATCCAAGGAGGATGCTTCTCTCTGCTAACATATAGTGGTGATGAGGAGGACATTGCTCATATTGTAGAGACCCCTCTTATTACCACTACTTTACCCTGAGTTAGTGTCCCCATGGACGATGCTGCCCGAACCCTCTCTCAGAGGATTCAGAGTATCATCCCCCTAGCATGAGGTTGAGGACATATCAGTTGAGAGAGGTTACTCCACCATATTTCTTAGGCCCACTTTCAATTATAGAGATAAACTTTAAGGCAGAGAAACAGGTGGCAGAGAGGACAACCACCCAAGCAGCCTACTAGTTTAGTTCCATCGGTTCGACTACAGAAAGTTTCTCCTAGTGTTAGAAGACCCCCATATTATCATAGACCTAAAAAATAGTTGGAGCCTGGTTGACCTCAGATTAGTTCAGTGGTTGTGGTCCCTTAACAGTCAGTTGCTCCTACTGGATCCCACCGTAGTAGGTGGGTTTAGATACGACGATAGGTAGACCCCTCTGTAGAAATGGTATGGCCAGTAGAGACAATTGAGCAGATGGAGACAGTTATTTCTTCTAAGTCTATAATTATCCAGATGGTTTGTGATACATATATTATTATTCATCCTGATGGCTCAACAGGTCGGATGGATGCAATTTAAGTTCCCATCACCAATAGGATCTCTTCCCTTATGGGTATGTGCATAGAAGCACTTTATTAGACCTTTTCCGAGGAAGACATACTCAAGGATGAGTCAGATGGAGATGTGCAAGTGCATAGAGATTGTGTGATTACCAGATGTGGCCACTCATTTGAGTAGAGAGAGCCCAAGGATGATGATGAGCAGGGAGAGCCCAAGGTGGAAGGATCTCCCAGATCTGTGGATATAGAGGCCATAGTTTTGCACCTTCAGACTCAGATAATAAACATGGTAAGAGCTATGGTGGTGATGACTGCTCAGTTGATAACTTTGGGGGAGATGCCCTAGATGATGGGTGTAGGTGCTTGTACTACATCATGCGAATAATCAGTAGTACCACCAATAACACCAGACCTCATAGGAGTGGACAGGGTCTAGAAAGCAGTCCTAGAGCCACATATAGTTGTTACTTTTGCTTCCCTAGTTCATAGTCAATCGGTGTAATTGTTAGCAGGTAGATTCAGGACTTTATAGCTCAGAAGGTTGAGCAGACCATTTTCTCCAGGAAGTCTGGAGAGGTAGTTAGTCAGGGGAGACCTTAGTTAGTTAAGTATGAGATGAATCCCTACCCCCCTGATTTTTCTCCCCCGTGGTTCAAAGTTTTTGAAGGATTTGGGAACTCGATGTGATATATGGCTCAATATTGGACCATATATTATAACATTGGAGGGAACGACGCCCTGATGTTGAGACTTTTTGTCAAAAGTCTAGTTGGGGAAGCCTTTGATTGGTACGCCAACCTCCCTAATGACTAAGTTCGTACTTCTTTTTGAGTTAGAGTAGTTATTTGTGCATAGATTTTTCAGTGCTAAGCACTGAGTTACAGTTGGAGAGTTAGTTATGGTCAGCCAACACCCTCAAGATATTCTACCCGATTACATAGTCAGGTGGAGGAACCTTAGCCTGTAGTGTTAGCCTCAATTATAGGAGCAGTATGTAGTAAAGATTTTGTTGAAGAACATAGATGGTTCCATAACACCTTACTTGAAATGATTTAGCATTAGAACCTTCCATAAGTTGTTGACAAATATGATTAGTTTGTAGGACAGCATACCCATTATAGTTCCTCCTAAGATTGAGAGCCAAGCTACATGTAGACCTCAACATCAAGAGTCTTTAGGGGCACCTCCTCTTAGGAAAGGGGAGGTACATAGTACCTATGGGCCATAAGATAAGGGTAAGAAGCATTAAGTTAGTTCAGTACCACCATAATAGTCATACTTATCTGGTCCGTCAGCAACATATCCTAGACCCTTCAGTAGTACTCCAGAGAGTCAATAATACATACATGGGAAGCTTAGTAAGGAATACACATTCAAAAGGGAAACTGTAAAGAAGATTTTTAAATTTCTTATTAAGAAAAACATCTTAATATTCTCGAACAATAGTGGTGTGGAGGAGGGGCAGAAAGACCACCTTCTCTATTGTCTCTTCTATAGACATATTGGGAATGTTATAGAGGACTGTTATATATTCAAGGATAGAGTTGAGATGCTCATGGACAGTGGGAAGATACTTGTATAGGACAGTGACTTAGTGAATCCCTAGGGCAAGACCACTCAGGTTGTTCAGATGGTTTCGAGTTTCAGCCACAGTGATAACCATAATGAAAGTCATGGCAGTAGTAACAGATCACCCCATGGTTCTGAAGGAGAGTGGAAGCTAGCACTTTCTTAAAAAATAAAGAAAATGATTAAGAAAATAGTTCAGAGGAAGTTGAGAGGAGGCCTTCCAAGGCTAAGTCGACAGTTGCCACCCTAGTTACTACAACAACACCTTTTTCTCCCTCTTCTTTTATTGTAGTGCTTACTGAGCATATTTTTTCTTCTTCTTTTCTATGTAATAAAAATATATATGAAAAAGAAAAGATTGTTGTAACCTTAGAATGGAAGATATGAGCCCTTCAAACACTTACACTAAAGGACTTCATTCTTCTTTTAGTTGATGATGAAATAATAGAAGATGGTGATTCTTACTACTTCTGGTCTCCTAATCCTTTTACTTCTACTACGGGATCATTCACATTGCAAGAAGTATGTAAAACATAAAAGGAGTGAAGAACCTGTCTTTACTATTCCAAAGGGTGGTTGTACATGGATTTAGAAGATGAATTCGAGAACCCACTTAAATACTCTCCTTAGAGCCAGCACAAGCCATCACCGCTAAGCAAAGTGAATCTCTTATTGAGGATGACTCAATAAAAAATGTTCACTTGCATTCATGGGAGGTCCTTCCACCTAGGATGGCTAAGAATGCAAAAGGAAAAGATAAAAATATTGTTACCCAACATGATGATCCTATTCCTTCCTCCCAATAGCAGTCTAAGGAGAAAGGAAAAGACCCTTAGCTGGATGTTGATTATAATATGTTGGCTCATTTATGGTAGATTCCTTTACTTCTTAGCATCTATGATTCTTTAATGATGTCTCCTAACTTGACATAGACCTCGATAAAAATGCTTCTTGAGTAGAGTCCTATCTATCTTTCTTTGCTTTTGAGTCTATTGGGGATGCATGTCATTTGAGAGAGATGCCATGCATTACCATTTAAGATCATAATCTTCTTTTGGGGAAATCCAAGCATAATCAACCCTTATATGTGAAATAGGGTCCTCATTGATCAGGGGGCTTCAGCTATTATCCTTACTTATGAAACTTTAAAGGGCCTCTGCTTAGGTCATTTGAAGCTTACTTCTGATAAGATCATGTTAAAAGGCTTCAATGACTAAAGACAACATGCTCTATGGTCTAATACCCTGCCTTTGAAGTTTGGAAATTTCTTATATGAGACAAAGTTTCATACGATACAAGCTGATACTTCATACATGGCTCTCTTAGGAAGGCCTTGGCTTCACGAGTATGAAATGGTACCCTCTACTTTGCACCAATGTATGAAGTACATGAGGAATGATGTGGAGTATTCCATTCCTGGAGATACTAAACCCTTTTATGTGCATGAGGTCTCTATTTATGATGATGTTGAGTACTATGTACCTCAAAGACTCATAAATCTCCCCTTTCCAGTCACCAATGATACATGCTAGTATTGTATAGGGTCTTATGTAGTCACATGCACAGGGACCTATAAAACCACTAGTATATGGACCATCACAAGTTAGTATTAAGGTAGGTGTTTCCACTGCATATTCTGATAGATCTCCTTTCAGTTTGTAGTTGGGTATGATTTTCCCCCTAGTATAGGTAGGGAAGGACAAGGTAGAGGTAGAGGTAGAGAATCAAATCGCTCACCGTGAAACTGCAGCACTCAAATTCCTCCTCCCTCACACTTGTACAATTCTTCTTTGACTATCCAGTCTGACTCTTTAGATGACGAGATGATTGATGTCCCTCATCATTCTATTCCCTCATCACCCCTAAATTTTGTTGATTATAGTTCACTCCCTACCTTCTGTAGGTACATGATACCTAAGGGAAGTTTGTTCATAGAGAGTAGCTTTGACGAAGAAGGAGACTTTTGAAGTCAGACTACTAGCAAGCAATCTTTATCCCATCATATGTGTGGAATGAGAGTTGAGGAGTCTCATTAAAGATCTTATAATACTCCTTCCACTAGTGTTGGTGGCCTTCTACAGACTGGCGAGAACCATAGGCCTCTACTATATGAAACATTCGTGCTAGCACGACCTAAGGATTATTCTTCTTTATCCCATAGTATAGGTGCCCCACTAAGTCCTGGGAGTTAGGGTCCAATGGAGATCAATATGAATATGGAGGTTACGAGTGTCCCTCATTACTTTTCCATTATTATAGAAGGCTATATAGAGCGAAGTGTCGTTCCTTTGACTTGTTCTAATGAACTAGCTCTACAATAAGCCCGTATTTGGCAAACTGATCTCCCTCATAACATGGAAGGTGTGGGTTATATGGGGGAGAGTCAGCCTACTCATGCCAATATTCATGTTATTTCTCATTCTTATCATGTTATTTATCTTACATATGAAGAAGACCAGGATGATGTTGAGGATAGTGTCCTTGATGCTCCACGAGAGTTTGAAGATAGCACCTCTTCTGCCATAGATGAACTGTGTGAGGTAAACATAGGCACTGTATCAGATCCTAGACCTATTTTCCATAGTTCTTTACTATTTGACTAAGAGGTTTAAGATTACATCAAGTTACTCTTAGATTTTAAGGATTTCTTTTCTTAGAATTACATCGAAATACCTGGTCTAAATCTAGAGATAACAATTTATAAGTTGGTTATTATGCCCGATGCAGTCCCTGTTAAACAATCCCCTCATAGGATGAGGCTAGAAATTGAACAACAGGTGATCGGTGAAACCAAGAAGCTCATAAAAGCTGGATTTATTTGTGAAGAGAAGTATCCCACTTGGCTTGCCAATATTATTCCAGTTTGAAAGAAGAGCATAATGATTCGTGTATGTATTGACTTTCATGATTTAAGGGTTTATACTCCACTATCATGGCATTGATATTGATCCTTCTATGATCAAAGCAATAGTGGATTTAAAAGCCCCTAAAAGTCTTGCCCAGTTGAGATCTTTTCAGGGTATGCTTGCTTTTTTTAGAAGATTTATCTCTAATTTTTCTTGTAGATATCATCCATTTGCTTCACTTATGAAGAAAGATGTTCATTTTCATTGGGATGAGTATTTTTAAAAGGCCTTTCATGTTACAAATCTAATATCAAGAAATAGAATTTTGATGATAGTAAACACTTCTGTTTCTCTACAACTGCCTTGCCTACTAATATTTTAGGTCTATAAGATCAAACTATAATTTTAACCAGCTCAAGATTGGGTAGATTAGGTCTAAGTTAGTTTGTAATCTTTTCCCTTTCTTGAGTCATTTGTAAATATTATTGTTCCTGATGCTAAGTAACCTTGTACACACACACTTGGGGGAAATTTTTCTGACTATTTTAGAGTTTTCTATTTTTGATCACATTGTTCAAGATGATCTAAAAATTGGCATGGATGATAAGTTATAAATAGAAACCCTAATTAGGGCATCTTGGTTAAGGCAACCATCATTAAGCGCATCATCCTGGATGATATTCATATCAGCCAGGACGATAGGCTCAAATCAAAAAAATTAGCTGCTAGATCTAGTTAAGTATCTTTTATTTTTTGATATAATCCAGGACATCATCCTGGATGATGTAATTCAATTATACCAAAATTAATTTAATAATTAAGGAAAATAATTTAGGTTTGATTACTCGATCATATCATCCTGGATGATCGCAGGATCAACCGGATGATCAGTTCAAAAACCTTAGTTATTCTTGGACAATCAAACATCAGCCAGCTTCTATTCAGGGCGATGCTCTTGATGATATGGACTGAATTGAACTAATTGTCTGGGATGATTGTGAGATCGGGCTAGATGATCAAGTTATTTTTCCATCGTCTAGACATCCATTCAGGGTGATGTTCTGGATGATATTCAATGGCTTGTATTAAACGTACAGGATGATATCCTATCATCCTGGATGATATGAAAAAAAAAATATTCTAATCGTCACAAATTATCCTGGATTTTTGAGCTAAATTTGTACTGATTATACATGATGATATTTATATCGTCATGGATGATAAAGTCAGTATGTTTCAATTAAGAGTTATTCCAAAGCTCTTATATTTAAAACCTCTTATTCTACCTAAGAGATCATCTTTTGTTGTTGTTCTGACCGGAGAAACCCAAGAGGAGAGGGAGAGTAAGGGAAAGAGAGGATCTTGTAAGGGGCAATTTATAAGGGGTTACACAAAGGTTGCTCCAAGCAAGGATTCATCATCATCTTCTTCGGTCATCGTCCTTAGTTTCTATGGGGGTTCAAGAGAGGTCAACTTCAGCAACTGATCAAGGTTCTCTACCTACTTTAGGAGGAAGCAAAAGGAGTTTAGGTTCTCTTCCTTCTTCAGAAGGAAGCAAATGGAGTTGGGTTCTCTGACTCACCGGGGTCTATGGAAAGGAGGTTTGTAAAGACTTCTCCGCCTTGTTGTGGGGGTAAAAGGAGAGTAATACTCGAAGGGCACCTCTGGGTAGTGGACGTAAGTCGAGTTGAATGAACCACTATAAATCTCTGTGTTCTTTATTACTGCTTTCGCATTTAATTTTCACACTTCGATTTATTTATGGTGAACTTTGGTTTGAGTTTATGTTTTGATTAAAGAATTTTTAAAATAATAATAGACCCCCTCTTGGTTAGCCTTGGGACTAGTTCATTAGGGCTTAACATCCCTGTCAAACTTTCATTTTAGAGTATAAAGTTCTACTTGATGAACCCCCCCTATTTTAGCTGTACCCATCCCAAGTAGGCCATTGATTCTTTGCACTACAGCCCTGGATGAATCCTTGGGTGCACTGTTAGCTCAAGAGAATGAGTAAGGCAAGGAAATGCCTTGTATTACCTCAGCAGACTATTGATACCTACAGAGCTAAAATACCTAGTGATGGAAAAGTAGTGTTTGTATTTGATCTTCGCAGTGTAGAAATTTAGATATTATATGCTTTTGTATAAGGTTAACTTGATTTCTCGAGTTAACCCCTTACAGTATTTGATGATCAGTCCGACCCTCTCAGGTCATTTAGCAAGCTGGTCTATGATCTTACTATAATTTTATATTACTTTTGTCCCTCAACGAGTTGTCAAAGGACAGGCTATAGCTGACTTTCTTACTGCTCACCTGATCCTTGCAGACTCCCCACTCAATGATAATTTACCTGAAGAACTAATCATGAGTGTGGATGAGCAGGAGTCCCCTACTTGACAATTCTACTTTGACGGTGCATCATCCATTAAAGCTTTACATCCAAATGAAACTCCAATAGTTAGGGTATGTTTGAGGCTTATTTTTGTATCCCCTGAAGGTCACACTCTCAGATACTCCTACAGTCTTTCAGAACCTCAAATTAATAATAAAGTTTAGTATGAATCTCTGATTTTGGGACTATAGTTAATCATTTAGATGAAAATCATGCAGATAAAGATCTTTGGATACTCTCAACTAATCATAAATTAAGTAGAAGGAGTCTTAAGCCTGAGCTCTTGTCTTATCACAACAAAGCAAAAGAGCTCTTGTTCTTAATTTCTAAAGTAACTTTGGCTAAAATCCCTTGATCTATAAATGGTAAAGGAGATGCATTGGCCAAGTTAGCAAAGGAATGACCCAACTAGTAACCCATTGTCTATCATTGTCTAGTATCATCAAGCCCTATGCCCTGCAGACTTTTCTTCTCCCGATTAGACCCCCATAGTATTTGTTGTTGAAGAAGAGTCAGATTGGAAAGATTCCTTTATTGAGTATTTAAAGCATAGTAGGTTTTTGGATGATCGCTCTCTTATTGCTCAGATTAAAAAGAGAGCTTTATTATTCACCTATATAAGTAATATCTTATATCGATGCTCTTTCAACCAAATACGATTACGTTGCCTTAACATTGAAGAGGCTCCTAAGATCATAGGCAAGATACATGAAGGACTTTGCAATGCTCATTAGTCTGGTCCAAAAATAAAAATGTAGAATTAAATGCCTTGGTTACTATTAACCGACTATGATATGAGATTATGTGGAGCACGATAGAAAGTGCCACCAATGCTAGATTGTGATTCACTAACCCCCTAATATGTTGCACCCTATTGTGTCGTCTTAGCCTTTTGAAGGTTGGGGCACGGATATAGTGGGTCTTGTCAACTCTCCTTTCTTTCAGGGTCATAAGTTCATTTTAGCTGTCATTGATTACTTCTCCAAGTAGGCAGAAGCTATCCCACTTAAGGAAGTAAAATCATAAGATGTGATGCATTTCTTATGTGATCACATTATGTAACACTTTGGTGTTCTATGTCATATCATTTTTGATGATGGCCCATCATTTAGAAGCACCAAGATTACTAGATTTTCCTACTGTAATAATATTAATTGGTGATACTCCTCGATTTAATATCCTAAAGCCAATGGCCCAGTGAAGGTATTTAATAAAACTCTCATGCAATTGATAAGGAAAATCCTTGATGCAAATAAATGAGAGTGGCGTGATAGATTACTCAAGGCATTATGGAACTATATGATAACATACCGTACTCTTACTTAGTCTACCCCATATACTTTGGCTTTTGGGGTTGAAGCAATCCTCCAACTTGAGGCCATGCTCATATTTCTGCATGTGGTAGCTAGTCATAATCTTTCTCATAAAAATAATGCTTGACTATAATTAGAAGAGTTTGATGGTTTAGAAGAGCTTTATTTACAAGCTTATTAGAACCTAAAGCTATACCACACCCGTATGGCCTGGTCACATGATTGCCTTGTTTGACCCCGTGCTTTTCGGGTGGGTGACTTAGTTCTTATTTTACTTAGGCCTATCATTTCATGTTGTCGCCAAAGTGATAAGTTTGAGCCTATTTGGGAAGGACCCTTCACTATAGAGCAAGTCTATGAAGGTGTTGCTTACCTACTTGTTGATATAAATGGTGTTCACCCTATGCCTATCACCAAAGGGCAGTACTTGAAAAACTTGAAAGTTCGTTAGGGATGTTAGGTCCCTTATGAACTGGCCCAAGGCTAATTAAGAGAGAGGTTAATCAGTAATTAAAATAAACACAATCTTAAAACTAGAATCAAGATCACCACTACGAAAACCAAAGTGCAAAAATTTAAATGAGAAAATAATAAAGGAAAGAAAATACCAGATTTATAGTGGTTCGGTCAAACCTTGACCTACGTCCACTCCTCGGAGGCACCCTCCAAGTATTGCACTAAACTAAGTGTCTCTCCATTATCCCCACAGCTAGGCAGAGAAGCCCTTACAAAATCACTCCCACCTTCCCCGGTGCGGCGGAGTCGCCTGGTTCTTTGACACCAAAGAGATCTTCTTCTTTGGTGAACTTCCCTCGAGACAAGCTGAATCCAACGGTATTAAGGTGCAAGCCTGCTAGAGAAACTGACTCAGGATCTTCTTCCTCTCAGACTTCACCCGTTCCTCACTCCATTTCAAGCTCTCTCTTCAAGTTCCCCCCAAAATAACGAAGCTACAATGGCTGTTAAAGACACTTACAAAGTGCATTTTCAAAGCTTAAATAGAATATCTAAAAATGAGCTCATTAATGCATCTTACCGACTTTATTGTCTAGGTCGTATAAATATTAGCCTGGTCGATCAGCATAAATTACGCTCAATCAGCCCGATCGGTTAGGGACGATCAGGAGATTTTTGGTCATATAGTCCAGGCCGATAGGATATCGTCCTGGGCAATTTGTTCAAAATATGAGAAAAATCATCCTGAACATCGCACTAAAAAGAAGCTGGCCAATGTCAAATCGGCCTGGATGATCCTGAGATCGGCCCGGCCGATGTAATCATGCAAATCACCATTAATTGCTTTCCTTAATTGCCAGATTTATTTAAGAAAAATTGTGTTAGATCTACCAGGCCGATCCTGATAGGCTAGGCCAATCCACCGAGATGATATCCAAAAATAAGTAATTCCTAAATAGATATGGCGACAGATTCTTTATGATTTGAGCCTATTGTCCTGGCCGATACAAAATTGTCCAGGTCGATATTCTTTATGACAACTGCGTTAATAAAGATGATGTCCTAATTAGGGTTTTTGTTTTTGAACTGATCATCCAGGTCGATATACATATCATCCCGGACAAAGTTTCCAAAACCAGTTAACTCTTAGGAGCAGTCAGAAATTCTTCCAAGGTGTATGTGTGCAAAGTTACATAGCATCAGGAGCCACACCAATTACAAAAGACTCAAGAAAGGAAAAAGGGTACAAACTGACTCAGTCCTAGTCTACCCAATCTTGAGCTGATTAAAAATTGCAGTCTGATCTTGTGGACCTGAAATGTCAGTAGATAAGGCAGTCGTAGAGAAATAAGAGTGTTTTCTATCATCAAAATCATAAACCATGAAAATAGATCCGCAACAATCTCCCCCTTTTTGATGATGGCAAACATTGTTATTTAAATTTGCAAAAAAGAAAAGATTTTCTCCTAATCTCCCCCTCACTAAAATAAAACTTTAAAAATAGGGGAGATACAAAAAATATTGTTATTTTTTTGAAAGAAAAATACAATAAAAAAAGGATTCAAATTTAATAGTACGTTTTCCCCCTTTGACATTATCAAAAAGAGAAGGGGCACAAAAAATGATTAAAAGACAAAAACAATCCCTGATGTAGTGAACAAACCAAATATTCTTAAAATGAGAAAGTTACCTCTTGGTTTTAATTAAAAAGTTAGTAGAATCGTTTTGACAACGCATAGCCCAGAAAAGGTTAGAAATTCAGAATTTGATAATCTAAACTCTAGTTCTTTTAAATGGCTAATTTTTTTTAATTTAATATCTAAATCATAGAATAAATTAGAGAAAGAAATAGTCATTTTTCAAAACTCCATCCATAAAATATATCTAATAGAAAATTAATGCACAAATTATTAAATCAAGAATCAAGATTTTCAAAGTCAAGTATCGAAAGTATCAAGGATTTTCTTAAGCTTTAAGAAATACAAGAATGATAATCATTAAATTTTGTGGGCTCATTTTATGCCTATTAATAATTTGTTGGTGCATTGCGCATCTTTTAATTTTTGATACACTTTGTGTATCCTTTTTTTTTTCAATTTGGCGTCATTGAGCATCTTTTATTTTTGACATCATTGGCCACATTTTTTTGAATATGCTACCTATCTGAAATCTTAAAAACAAAAGTAAACCCATCCTATTGACAAAATTAATTACTTGATTAAGAAAATTATGAGGTAAATTCAACAACTTGCAAAAGATTCCTATGTGATAGATAAAATATAGGGAGATGAAAAAAGTTTAGTTTCAAAAATCTAATTTAAAATATGATGAAGATTTTAACTCAAAAGTAGAATAACCTCTTTTAGGAAATAGAGATTAAGAGTCAAAAACATGAGTTTCCTTCCTTTGACTGTTTTTAGAGAAGTCAAACACAATTTTCATAAGAATTCAAGAAAAAATAGGAGGTAGGTTTTTCTTTTTTAAAAAGGTGAACGTGTGTGTTAGATCAGAAAAGACACATAAAAAAATTAATGAAAAAAAGAAAGAAAGGAAAAATAAATAAATAAAAATAGAAAATCACGAAAACAAAAGAACAAACAAAACATGCAAAACAAAAAAAGTACACCCAAAATAATTTAAGCATCATCTTGCTCCTGATCAGATAATTCAGAAGCAAGATCTGTACAAGAAATTTTTTGCTTTTCATTATTTCCCAAATTTATAATTTACTTTGCTTTAGCATTTTCTTTTGAAGAAAGAATTCTAAAATTAGGGTACCGTTTTTTCATATGTCCAGGTTTCATACATCCAAAGCAAATATTGTCAGAAGAAATATTAACATTATTACAATTTTTACCTTTATTTCACTTTTGTTGATACTTATGCTTTGGTGAGCTTTTTAACTTGCTTGTCAAGTCATTGCTTTCGTCACCAACTAAACTATCTTTTTCCGTATCTTCAGCTTTTAGCACTATCGTTTCACCTGAATCCAAAAGTCTTTGACCCAAACTTTACTCGTAGGCAATTAGTGAGCCAATCGAATAATCAATAAAATATTCATTCAAATTTTTTGATTCAGAAATAGTAACAATTTTAGTATCAAACTTATTCAGTAAACAACGAAGAATTTTATTAACTTTTTCAAAATTTAAAAATTCTTTACCTAAGGTATGCAACGATGTAATAATTAGAATAAACCTTATATACATGTCTAAGATTATTTCGTAAGGTTTCATGAAAAATATTTCATAATCATGCATTAACATATTCAACTTGGATTACTTGACTTCTCTAGTGCATTCGAATATGGTGTTTTAAGAAGTTACAGAATAATCATTAAATTTTGTGGGCTCATTTTATGCCTTATAATAATTGGTTTTGCACATCGCGCCATCTTTTAATTTTTGATACACTGTTATCCTTTTTTTTTCAATCTCGCGTCATTGCACATCTTTTATTTTGACAACATTGCCATTTTTTTTTTAATATGCTAACCTATACTGAAATCTAAAAAAAAGTAAACCCATCCTATTGACAAAATGAATTACTTGAGTAAGAAAATTATGAGTAATATTCAACAACTTGCAAAAGATTCCTATGTGATAGATAAAATATAGAGAATCAAAAAAAGTTCAAGTTTCAAAATCTAATTTTAAAATATGATGAAAGATTTAAACTCAAAAGTAGAATACTCTTTTAGGAAATTAAGATAGAGTAAAAAAATATGAGTTCCTTCTTTGACTGTTGAGAGAAGTCAAACACAATTTTCATAGAATTCAAGAAAAAATAGGAGTAGTTTTTCATTTTAAAAAGTGAACGTGTGTTATAGATCAGAAAAGGACACATAAAAAATTAATGAAAAAGAAAGAAAGGAAAAAATAATAAATAAAAATAGAAAATCAACAAAAAAAAAGACACAAACAATAACAGCAAAACAAAAAAATACAACCCAAAAAAATTTAAGCATCATCTGTCGCCTAATCAAATAATTCAAAAGTAAATCTTGTACAAGACAATTTATTTAGACCTTTTGCATTATTCCCAAATTATATATTTACTTTGCTTAGCACTATTCTATTATGCAGAAAGAATTCTCAATAGAGGTAGACCGTTTTTACATATGCCAGGTTTCGTATACAATCCAAAGCAAATGTATGTGAGAGAAGAAATTATTAACAATTATACTATTTTACCTGTATTTACACTTGATTGATGCTTATGCTTTGTGAGCTTTAACTTGACTTCAAGTATCATTGCTATTCGTCTACCAACAAACTACCTTTTTCATATCTTA
>NW_021318544.1:117313-187021 GCF_001605985.2 Dendrobium catenatum
GTATCTTCAGCTTTTAGCACTATCGTTTCACCTGAATCTAAAAGTCTTTGACCCAAACTTTGCTCGTAGGCAATGAGTGAGCCAATCAAATAATCAATAGAATATTCATTCAAATTTTTTGATTCAGAAATAGCAACAACTTTAGCATCAAACTTATTCAGTAAACAACGAAGAATTTTATTAACTTTTTCAAAATTTAAAAATTCTTTACCTAAAGTATGCAATGATGTAATAATTAGAATAAACCTTGTATACATGTCTAAGATCATTTCGTAAGGTTTCATGGAAAATATTTCATAATCATGCATTAACATATTCAACTTGGATTGCTTGATTTCTCTAGTGCATTCGAATATGGTGTGTAGTTTATCCCAGATTTCCTTACCAGTAGTGCACGTGGATACAAACATACAATCTTCAGAATTTAAAGCACAGAAAAATAGTTTAAAGATTTTATATTCAATTGATAATTGATTTTCTCTTATTTACTCCATTGATTAAAAGGAATATCAATTTTAATTCCATCTAAAATACGAGACGGTAATGAATAACAAGTTAAAATCATATGCCACATACGAAAATCATTCGATTGCAAGAAAGTAGATAATATTATCAAACAAAGGTGGTCAGGTAATAGAATACCCTTTCGCAGTATTACGATTTCTGTTGTTAGCCATGGATCAAAATTCAAAAAGTTTTTAAACTTATTTTTATGAATCCCGCTCTGATACCACTTGAAAGTTCGTTAGGGATGTTAGGCCCCTTATGAACTGGCCCAAGGCTAATTAAGAGAGAGGTGAATCAGTAATTAAAACAAACACAATCTTAAAACCAGAATCAAGATTCACCACTATGAAAACCAAAGTGCGAAAATTTAAATGCGAAAATAATGAAGAAAAGAACACACCATATTTATAGTGGTTCGGTCAAACCTTGACTTACGTCCACTCCTTAGAGGCATCCTTCGAGTATTACACTAAACTAAGTGTCTCTCCTTTAGCCCTCACAGCTAGGCGAAGAAGCCCTTACAAAATCACTTCCACCTTCGCCAGTGTGGCGAAGTCATCGGGTCCTTTGACACCAAAGAGATCTTCTTCTTTGGTGAACTTCCCTAGAGATAAGCCTTGAATCCGACGTTATTAAGGTGCAAGCCTATCGGAGCAACCGTGTTGAATCACCCTCCACACTCCCTTGAGTCCCCCCTCACAGTATCTTCTCCCTCTCAAACTTCACCCGTTCCTCACTCTCTTTCAAGCTCTCTCTTCAAGTTCCCCCCAAAAGAACAAAGCAACAATGGCTGCCAAAGACACTTACAAAGTGCCTTGTCAAAGCTTAAATAGAATATCTCAAAATGAGCTCATTAATGCAACTTGCCGACTTTATCGTCCAGGCTGATATAAATATCAGTATGGCCGATCAGCATAAATTATGCTCAATCAACCCGGTCGGTTAGGGACGATCAAGAGATTTTTTGTCATATCGTCCAGGCTGATAGGATATCGTCTTGGACGATTAGTTCAAAATATGAGGAAAATCATCCTGAACATCGCCCTGAAAAGAAGCTGGCTGATGTCAAATCAACCCGGATGATCTTGAGATCGGCCCAGCCGATGTAATCGTGCAAATCACCATTTATTGCTTTCCTTAATTGCCAGATTTATTTAAGAAAAATTGTGCTGGATCGGCCAGGCCGATCCTGATAGGCCAGGCCGTTCATGATAGGCCAGGCCGATCCTCCAGGATGATGTCCAAAAATAAGTAATTCCTAAATATATCTAGTAGCAGATTCTTTCTGAATTGAGCCTATCTTCCCGGCCGATACAAAATCATCCAGGACGATGTTCTTTATGACGACTGCCTTAATAAGGATGATGCTCTAATTAGGATTTCTATTTTTGAACAGATCGTCCAGGGCGATATAAATATCATCCCATATGATGTTACCAAAACCAGTTAACTCTTAGGAGCAGTTAGAAATTCTTCCAAGGTGTGTGTGTGCAAAGTTACAAAGCATCAGAAGCCACACCAATTATAAAAGACTTAAGAAAGGAAAAAGGGTACAAACTGACTCAGACATAGTCTACCTAATCTTGAGCTAATTCAAAATTGCAGTATGATATTGTGGACCTGAAATATTAGTATATATGGTAGTCGTAGAGAAATAAGAGTGTTTGCAATCATCAAAATCATAAACCATGAAAATAGATCAGCAATAAAACTATTATGCTTGAGTTTAGCACTTTGCAGGGGGAACCTCCCTACCCTCTATAAATATCCCTATTGTATTTGCCCCCCCTGAAAGGTTCCTTCTTACTTTTTGGCAGTCTATATGGCCATGAAAATTTGTCCTCTACCACACTTTATTTGTTACAAAGAGAATAAGGTTATCCTTAAAGGTGATTTGCTACACTGTAGAGATGTTTGTGCTTATGTCTATACACAACAATCGCCTTGGTGCTAGCACATAAAACTCTTAATTTCTCCTCCCCTTGTAAGGATTGTTTCTTCCTCAGCTTCGCTTGTCACCCCCAAGTGTGGTCTGAGATATCAAAACTAATAATTCAAACCCATTTTTGAGATGTGATATTAAGTCTATGCCCACCTATGTTAGTCAGGTGTGGTGATGTTGATCCACTATTTTATTATGAATTTCTTTCTTCTATCAGTCATGATATGATAGTTATGCTCTCCAGTTCATTCACACAAGTTAGATGTGGTCTGGGATATCAAACCATTGACTTTGATCCTTAAAGGGTGTGATATTGGGACCATACCAACCCATGTTAATTCTGATCCTGTGGACCTGAAACGTTAGCACATAAGGCAATCATAGAGAAATAATGAATGTTTGCTATCATCAAAATCATAGATCCGCAACACAAACCATTGACTTTGATCCTTAAAGGATGTGATATTGGGACCATACCAACCCATGTTAATGGGGAGTGGTAATGTTGATCCACTATCCATATATAAATTCTATTCATAAATCAATTTGTTATGATTATGCTTCCCAATTTCATTCATGTGGTAAACATGGTCTCGGTTATCAAAGCTAATATTTCAATTCTGTGCTAGATCCTATCTAATCTCTCTCTCTAGTTTTATTTATATGGTGAACATGGCTTGGGTTATCAAAGCCAACCATATCTCCCTCTCTTTGTGTTCCAATCATTAGAGGATATCTTCATACTTAAATGTTCCCTCTACCTTGTGTTATCTTTTGATAATATGGGATACACCAATTTATGATTGTGAAAAAATAAAATAAAAATATAAAAAATATGATAAAAAAAGAGGGAAGCACTCAGTTTAGCAAAATCGATTGCACTTATCACAGGTGAAACCCAGTTTTACTCTTTAAGAGCTCAAATTACCATTTTCTATTATTTTGATGTGATGATAATGTTGCCTAAGGAATTTCACCGTCATTTGGATACTCGTGACCTCAATGATTTGTCCTCTACCACATGTTAACTAAAAGTTGGTTTGGGAATTCTTAGACAACATTTTCCTTGGAATTCTTCCACTTACCTTTACTATCTCCCTCACATCCCTATATAGATCTATATCAGGTTGGTGTTGAGGTGACTTTCACCTTCTATCTTGTTATTTTAATATAGTAATACAGGTAGTTGGTTACTTATTTACCTGGTGGGGTGCCCGACAGAGTTCCTGGGAGGCATACCCCACCACCCTTAACTCTTTACTCACAATTTTGATATAATCAGGTGATTATTGAGACATTCACATTTATTATTTTGATATAGTCAGACTGATATTGAACCTTACCTGGGTAGTAGTGCTCGAGAGAGTCCTTGGGAGGCATACCCCACTACCCCTTGACTCCTTACTCATTGTTTTGATATGGTCAAGTGAGTATTGAGCCGTTCATATTTACTATTTTGATATGGTCAGGTAGATGTTGAACCTTACCTGGTTGAGAGCTCGATAGAATCCCTATGAGTTATACCTCACCACCCATTTCACCTTTTATTTTGTAGTTTTGATATGGTCAGGTAGATAGTAGTTTTACTTTTTACTTGGGCTACCAATTCACTATTTTGATATAGTTAGGTGAATGTAGGACCTTTCTATCTTCTACCCTGCTGTTTCGATATGGTCATACAGGTAGTTGGGTTACTTTACTTCTTTTCTATTTGTCTCACTATTTTATTATGGTCAGGTGAATATTGAGTTTGTCCACATTCACTATTTTGATATGGTCAGGTGGATGTGAGGCTCCCCCTTTCCCTTAGTTCTCTCCCGAACTCTGCCCATACTATAGGGTAGGGCAAGGAGAGGAATCCTTTTACTTTTTCACCTTTTGGTAATCTTTTGCTTGTGTTATTTACTGTACTTCTTTGTTCTTTGTCTCATTATTTTGATTTGGTCAGGTGAATATTGTGATTGTCCACATTCACTGTTTTGATATGGTAAAGTGGATGTGAGGCTCCCCCCTTTCCCTTTGTTCTCTCCTTGGCTCTACCATTACTATAGGGTAGGGCAAAAAAAGGATCCCCCTACTTTATCATATTTTAGTGATCTTTTACTTGTGCTCTTTTCTCTACTTTACTTCTCACATTCGATCAATGCCAACACGCGCGGTTCACTAGTTTGTTCATTGCCCCTATTGGGGATCTATTTGTTGACCTTGAATTCATCAAATCCTTAGGTTAAGGAGTTTGACCTAGTAAAATTAACAAAGCTAGGCTCCAAGACCACCTCCATTGTACTTAGTGGGTCAAACCAAGTTTACTGAGCCCAGACCTATTATTGACTAGGTTAACGTAGGTTGACCCAAATTGATCCAAACTAGATCTATTTAGTAGGTTGACCCAAAATTATCCAAACTTAGTCTAGTTTACTGAGCCCAGACCTATTATTGACTAGGTTAACGTAGGTTCACATTCGATCAATGCCAACACGCACGGTTCACTAGTTTTCTCTACTTTACTTCTCACATTCGATCATAGGTTAATGTAGGTTGACCCAAAATGACCCAAATTGACCCAAACCCTTTTCATTTGATTTCAAATCATTTCAAACCCTTCTTTGGCGCAAACCCCCACCCCCTTGGACCTACTTAACCAAGTTGACCAAGTCAACCTTTGACTTGGTCAACCCAAGTCTTAATGGGTCAATTTGGCTAATTTAGGTCAATTAAACCCCTTTTAATGCAATTGAAACCCTCTTAAAGGTCCTTCGAGCAAACCATGACTAATTAAATATGATTTCCCTCCTAATTGAATCTAGATTCAATCCTAGCCATTCTTGATTTGTCTAGGCCTTTAAATAGATGAATTAGGATTCCAAGAAAGGGAATTTAACTTTTACTCTCTCCCTAAGCTCTCTCAGCCCGAATCCTATGGTGTAAGAGCTCTTCCAACATCCTTCCATCTTCCCAAGTCAATTCCCTCCGGTCAAACCTTCTTGGCGAAGAGATTTCAACTAGCTTGAGTCAAAATCATCCCAAGGCGATTTACCATCGATCCAATGCATGCCAAGGCTCGATCTCAACTAGGAAATTATATGTGGATAGTCTACAAGATTAATCATACTAAGATCTCCCCATGAATGCCCTTCATGCATAAATGCTACGGTTAACATTTTATTGAGTTTGGCTGAGCCAATCATGAGAATGAAGCAAATATCATCCTAGGGTTCGGTTTATGTGACGCTCGTGTTATGTATGATCTGAGCTGCTGATCTTTTGATCAATAGCTCAGATCTCATTATTTTACAGCTTCTATTCGACCTCGAATCTGATCCTAGGGTCAACGTCCTAGTCTGGCATGATCTGAGCTGTTGAATCCAAACCACGGAGGATCAGACGATCCGCACTCGCATCTGACGTGTTTAAGTTGCAAGCGCTTATTTCCACACTGCGGCAATCATTGTTAAACCATGTTTGTGATTTAACCTGGCCAATCAGAGAGCGCCAAGCGTCGCCCACCACCATTTTATCTAAATTAGGTTTTAAATTGATTTGAAATGCTTTTTAAAATTAAAAAAAAATTAAAAATTAATTTAAAAATAGTTTTGAACCCCAAAAAATACATGTTATATGTCATTTTCTTCAAAAAAATATTGCCTTTCATTTAAAATTATAATTAGCTTAAATATTGATTATATTTTAAATTATATTCATTATTAAACCTATCATATTTTTTAATTAATAAATAATTCAAAATAATTAGAATATGTTATTAAAATTGAATATTTCATATTAATTTGATTTAAATAATTAAAAAATTATTTTAAAAAAAAACTTCAAATACAGCAAACTCACTGTTTAATTACTCCCCTTAAGGTCTAATATTTAATTAAAATGCTAGAACTCCCAAACCTAGTATGTTTCCAATAGTGACATTTTAGACCACCTTAACCTAGCTAGTCGGTAGGACAACCCCGGACATTCTAAAATCTATTAACGCAACTTAAAGTTTAAAGATTATTACCCTAAGAATTAAAATGAATCAATAAATTAAATTAACTAAATTGGATCCTAAGTCATTAATATTTAAACCTTAATCAAATTTTCCCTTTATGACTTCAACAAATAAGAACACGAAATAATTCGAATTAATTACCCAACATAAGAACTATCCGAAGCAACACAAGCCTACTACACACATAGATTTTTTAGGGCACCACTTCTAGCTCCAGGATTAGGGCCAGTGATTTTCCTTTTTTATTTTCTATGTTATTGCGCTATTGTGTGTGAAACGTATGTTGGTTGACTTGATTGCTTTGATTTAATTTATTGTGATGATTGTTCTGATATTTATTTCATTACTATGCTTTCCATATGTTGCTTATGATGTGATTTGCGCGATATATCACCCATGGGTTAAGGGCGCCTTTATTATTGATGATATCTTCTATAGGTGGTCATGCTCATGCAACGCTAATAAAATGGGGAAAATCATTAAGCTTTAAAACTAACAATATTTTCTACAAATACTCTAGAAATCGCTAAATACCCCTTTAAATTATAAGAGCATGTCCAAGTGCGATTGACAATAAGCATTTTACTTTCCATATATAAGCTGCTTGGGATATTCTTATTTAACTATTTAGGATAACCATACAGGAGAGTCTAGATTTTTCCTTTTTAATGATGTAATTTATATTTTGATGTATTAAGTTATGAAAGTATTTTAAAAGTGAGGCATTTCAAATCCTTGGTACCTAAAGAAAAAATGAAGGGCCATTTATAAGGAATTTCCTATTCATTTGGGTACCTTTCTAGAGGACAAACCTTATGGAGCTCGAAGGAGATGATCCGAGGCAAGATGATATGGAGGAGGGTGATCCACTTGAAGATGAAGACTTGAAACAAAATGCTTGGCTTTTAAGACTTGTTTCATTCAATAGGATTAGAATCTAGATTGTTATCACTGGTGCTAGGCAACCATTACTTTTCTGCTTACTCTAGGTTATATTATATGGCACTTGCCATGGACTTTTTTTTTACTCTGGGTTTATTTATATTGATATGTTTATTATTAATTACATTGTATAAACTGCTTACTTTTCTTAGGTTTCTTTCTTGCATATGTATGGCATGATTTTACTATGCTCTCTAGGATAAAAAATTTTCTTCTTCTAATTAAAATTTATTATTTTAAGAATTAAATAACATAGAAATCTAATAATTAAGGGAATAACTGAAATCGTCTGGAGTTACATGCATATAATGCTTTTCTTTCTCTCTTTCTTTAAGATACTTTCTCGCCTATGGATAGAGTCCGAATAATCTGGCCTATGAGAATGATGTATCGGACCTAGGGAAGCCCAGTCTTTTCTAAAAAAATTATTTTCTTTAAGCCTTTTCTTAAAATTTCAACCATATTTGATTTAGAAGCTTTATACTAGTATGCATTGCATTAGAAATCAACTAAATCAAAATTTTAATTGCATTAGCTCTAGGAGAATTCAACCTATATAAGTCCAAGGCCAATTAAGAAATTCTCTAGGTATCGATCTTACTTTTAAAAACTAAACTATCCACCCATCTTTCATAAAGACTGGATAGCATAGATTTTATGCATTTAGGTGGTTAGATAGCTTTCCTTTTTAGGTAAGATATAAGACCATGATGTATTAGTTAGGACAAGGATGTTAGTGTTGAGTGTAGAATACTAAATCCACCTTAGGTTTAGAATTTAAGGCTATTGCATTGGGTGTCTCGTAGTACACCTCATCAATGGGAAAGTCTTTTTTTCTTCAGAGACTATAAATCCTATCTATCTGTATCATATGGATGACGTCACCTTCATCGTTTCCCTCTATATGCTTTGAATGCATGATTTCTTTTCTCCAGTCTTTCATCGCTATCCTAGTCTCTCGGGGTGTTGGTATGAACCTTGTATATTGACTGAGCCACTTTGAAACCTTTCTTTCCCTTTAAATAGGAATTTCCTAGTCTCTGCCCTGTGTGCCAATCTCATTTTGGTAAAGAATAATGTTGGATCCTTAATCGAGAGAATTCTCAGGCTCTAGTCTGAGATATAATTAACCACCGGGGCTTGTGCCCATGGGAAGTAAAATTCCACAACAAATAAATCCCACTTGAGCTGATGTATTGGGTGGGGAAAACTCATTATTTTGATCAGCTCGTGCATATTATTACCCATCGGGGTGTGTAGGTAAGAGCTGCTATCCTGAATAGTTAATCGTATGTACAATCTAATCTTCCCTTCCATTAGCCCGCTTGTAAAAATTGCGGAGGCCTACGATCATCTCGTCCTTCAGGATGGTGTGGTTATATACCCTCTACACTCTATCCCCCATACAACAAATAACCTTTCAGAGGTCCACACCCATCACTAGTTCTATATTTATGGTAACAAATATTAAGTCTTAAAATGCAAAATTCAAATCCAATATTTAAACCCTAAAACTGTTGCTGTTATATATTGGGTTTACAACCTATGCACCCTCTTTAACGACTAGCCTTAATTGAAATTTCTCTCTTATTATAGATAGGGGTAATTAATTATGGGGGCTTGTGCCTACGGAAACTAGAACTCTAATTATAATCCTCACAAAATGAGGGCAAAATCTCTGGGTATTGTCTTATCTAAAACCTAATATGCTTTTTGAAAATTAACCCAAAACTTATGAAAGTTCGTTAGGGATGTTAGGCCCTCTTGAACTTAGTCCCAAGCTAATTAAAGAGAGAAGTGAATTGGAAAACTTTAAAACCAAAACACAATCCAAATCACCACAATGACAAATGCGGAAATTAAAACGCGGAAGTAGTAAAAAGAAAGAACACACCGGATTTATAGTGGTTCGGTCAAACCTTGACCTACGTCCACTCCTTGGAGGCACCCCCCAAGTATTGCACTAAACTAGTGTCTCTCCTTTAGCCCCCACGGCTAGGCGGAGAAGCCCTTACAAAATCACTTCCACCTTCCCCGGTGCGGCGGAGTCGCCGGGTCCTTTGACACCAAAGAGACTTCTTCTTTGGTGAACTTACCTCGAGACAAGCCTGAAAATTAACACAAAACTTAAGCTCTTTAAAACTCTCTATCATCGCCATCACAACAAGAAAAGTGACTTGCATATAGAAACCAGGGCGCATGGAACTTTTGGAGCCCATCGATTTTTGGTGACTCTACTAGTGACTGATTTCTCTTTCCATCTTTGCCTAGTTATATATAAATGATAATAACAACAAAATTATTCAAATCCTAGTAACTTCATTAAAATTAAGGTTTAAAAATAATCAAATAAAAGTCATTATATATATTATTTTATTTTGTCTAGTCTCTATACTTTAAAAGTGTTTGGATGATGTATCAACTTCTGATCACTAACCCTTCCCTTTCATTTATACAGAATGAAACTACATAATACTCCCTTCACAGCTAAACTGGAAGTTGGAATTAGCATTCAGCTATGCAATGTCATTATTAATATCAGAGACTCTGAAGCCACTATCTGATTTGGTAGCTTAGAGTTTTTTATAGACTACTAAAATGGCTAATGTCATACCTATTCACGACATAATCGTTCAAGGCCATATTGCGAGGCATGATTCGCTGAAACTTATGCATGATGTGTTTATTCAGTGTAACCACTATGAATTGCTAGAGTTACTTCTGTTAAAGCATTTTAACAAAATAAGACCTCACTCTTCAAGAAACTCTCATATCCTGAAGTACTAACAGTGAAAAGAACTGATGTAAAGCAGAAGAATTTACCAATTTTATCAAGCATCATCACACTACCAATTGAGACTTTTGTATCGAGAAGTTATGATCATGAAGCTTCCTTATCCATAGGTAGATTATCTAGAAGGAAAAGGAGCAAAATGAATGCTGAATTAGGTTCCCAATAGCCTCTAAATATGCATATTGCAACACTCCCAGCTACAGAGCCAAAAGTTAACATTCCCACCCATAATAAGTTTACAAATCTAAAATGGGTTAAAAAAAATAGCTCCACTGGTGAGCTAAAACAGTCTTTTTGGGAACAATAATAACAACTTTTGCTTCTCAAAAGAAGAAGCATAAAATTCTATCTGCTAGGGTATATAGAGTTCTGAAAGTTGCCAAAGAAAATGGCTTGATAAAGAAGATATATTAAAGACCATTAGCAAACAAGACCATGAGAATCCTACCAAAAGAGTTACCATCTGCCACGGTAACTCAAGGAAAATCAAAATCAACTCCGTGCATTGAACATTGGAGCCTAAAGTCATGACTTCGCATTCAAGAATCCGCTGATAAAAGATCCTGGTGGAAGGGTAAAGAAATTTGGAGGTTGAGACATATTGAAAGAAGATTACTTGAGAAAAAAATTGGTATAGGTGTGGCATCTGGTGCAGCTTTCAGAGATCATCCTTTAATAAGAATCATCAATAATGGTTACCTAAGAAGAGGATTCCTATTACTAAAACTTGCAATAGTCAATATTTTGGAGAATCTTCTAAGGAATCTTATGGCCAGTGAACTTCATCTCCTCAAAAGGAGATAAATTTTGACCATACTCCTCCAATAAAAAAACTTTACATGTTGTATCCAGAGCCAAAGATTTATTAGAAGCCTCGCTCTGAGATTCGAGTACAATAAAAAGATGAAGATGAAGATACCATGTAAGTGGATGTAGTTTATATGGTGGGGCATAGTGATGAGACACCTCAATCATGTGGCTACTGATGAAGCAATGAAGTAGGACCTATTTCTTCAAAAATAACAACCCCTAAAGAAGAGCAAGCTCAGTACGAGTAGTTAGAAGAAGAATAAGGTGATGAACAAAATGATGATCAAGAAGAAGATATGCTTGTTGAGACACTAACAGCAAATATGTATATAAAAAATAATCTACTTCTAAAGATTATAAAAGAAAGTAGTATATCAATCCCAAACCCCAGTCAAAATAAGTATTAGGAAGAAATGATAAGTTTCAAACTTTTTGCAATGGAGGAGAATATTCAAAATCTAGGATCGATGATCGAATCACATCCCTTAAAGAGAAAATAAATAGAGAATATTATTTTAAAAGAGAAAGTGTGACAAAATTATTCAAGCAAGCACTTAATGTTGGTCTTGAATTGTCAGAGTGTAAAACACCCAAAGAAGCTGTGATCATAATGATAATCCAAATTATTATCCATATCATTGAGTTATCAACCACCCTATTAAGATTGTTATGTCTTCAAAGATTGCTTAAAAAGAAATATAAAGATGATAAATTCATGCTATCAAATAATAATAATAATTATAATAATTAATATTTGTCTTGAATTATCGGAGTGTAAAACACCTAAAGAAGCTTTGATAAGAATGATAATCCAAATTATTGTCCATATCACTGAGTTATCAGCCACCCTATTAAGATTGTTATGTCTTCAAAGACTATTTAAAAAGAAACATAAAGATGGTAAATTCATGCTATAAAATAATAATAATAATAATAAAAAAAACCGCAATGTTGATGTCAGTGTCACTGTGCTCATTCGTGTCAAAAATAGCAGTAGACTGAAATTCAAAATTGGCACCGCAACGCTCATGTAAGTTATATATAGTCAGGATTGTCATTTAACTTTCTATCAATAATGTTTCTTCTTAAGTGAAGTGTTGTTGATTGCTTTTCATCTGTCTCTTAACCCTAAGTTAATGGGTGGGAAGAAGCGAAGACATTTTTCCTTAAAAAGAAATGAAGCTCGCTTAAGGAATGAAGTTCCTTTTTCTATTATGAACATTCACAATTTTATTATTATTATTATAATACTTCATGAATTCAGAAATGAAGTTTATGAAGATACAAAGATTTATAATGCAGAAATGAAGAAATTGTAATTGTGTGAGAGCAAATGTTATTATGATGTGAGAGTGGTGCCTTAAGCACTAGTTATCTTATATGTTTTATTGAGTTTTATATGTTTCACATATTTTTGAGCCTTTTATCATTCATATGAAAATATGCGCTATTAACTGTATTTCTATTTATATTTGATTTACTATTCTCTTATGCTTACATTGTCACAATGTCTTTCATTAACATCGACACTTTTGATTATTTGTTTAACAAAAATTAAAAATAAAACAATAACAATATCACACCTTTATCCCACTATGTGGGGTTGGCTACATGAATCCTTTTCTCCTTTGTGTCTTATTAAAAGTTAAATTCACATTTAAATCTATTAAAGAAAGATCATTTTGAATATATTCTAACAAAGTCATTCAGGTCTACATCTACCTTTCTCAACAAAAGTCAAATCTAATATCTTTACCTTTCTTAACATCAGAAGGCCACCATTTTATGTGACCAAACCATGTAATATGACTCTCTCTAATCTTATCTTCCACTTGAGCTACTCTAATATTTTGATGTATATGATCATTTGTAGCTAATCTTTAAGGGTAAAGCTCACCACCATGTTATAGAATTCTCTCTTAAGTTTTAGGGGTACTTTTCTATCACACAATAAGCCCGATGCATTCCTCCACTTCAACCTTCCAAATTGAATTATGTTGATAATATCCACATCTATTTCACCATCACTCTAAACAAGAGGTCCAAGATATCTAAAACGTGTACTCTTATTAATGACATAATCACCCAAAGTTATAATCCCCTCACTAGGTCTATTACTACTAAAATTACACTCCATATTTTTCAGCTTTAGATCAACTCAAGAAAAAACCTTTAAACTCTAAGGTTGACCTCCATAATTCAACTTTACCTTCAACTCCCTCTTTAGTCTTATCAACAAGAAGAATATCATAAGTAAAAAAAGCATACACCAAGGTACATCTTCTTCCAAATGTCTAGCTAGAGCATCCATGATTAAAGCAAAAATATATTTCTCCATCAAACCTCTCAATAAATGTATGGATTCCATTGTAGGCCTACCTGGCATGAATCCAAATTGATTTTGAGAAACATTAGTATCACGCCGTAAACTACGCTTCATAACTCGCTCCCATAGTTTTAAAGTATGATAAATTAACTTAATTCCTCTATAATTCGCACAATCTTGTGCATCACCTTTATTCTTAAAAATATGAAACTAAATTAAAAAATAAGAATGATAATTAAAAATTAGAATAATAATAATAAAATCCTATATTATAGTTTAAATGAACACTGCATTATAATTCATAGATTGGAAAACTTAATAATTAATTATCTCACATCATTTACATTATTGACTTAACTTAAATTTATAAGTTATATGTTTGTATATTGACCTCTGAATTGGAAAATGAATAATTAAAATTAAAGAAAAGATATGCATAGCTTAAAATTAGAAATCATAGTTACTTGAAATTGGAACTAGGGATCTTATTAAATTTTTACTATAAAATAATTAAGATTGCAAGAGGACATAAGAAAAAGTTGATATTCAATATCATTAATTATGTACTCACAAAAATGAAAAGAAATTAAACATGAAAAGGGTTCTAAAAAAAAGAGAAGAAGAAAAGTACATTAAAAAATTGGTATCAATTAAAGGCTTAAATTCCAAATGCAATCTTATACTTAAACTTACAAGGGATAAGATAAGAGAACTAGTACATGTGATGTTGAACTAACGAAATTTTAATTTTAACTACAAACACATCTAATCTTTATGCTACATTATTCATTTCAAAATTCAGAAGTCAATGATTATATTCATAACATATAAATTAAAAATAAGTAATTGTAAGGGTAACTAGTTAGGATAAATATTAGAATTTTTTAAATTTGAATTATATCTTTGTTCAATTCAACTGTTTTTAGATTGTGATGCATTATCCTATATTTTAGTAATTTTATATTATCATAATTTATCTTTGTTTTTAAATTAATCAAAAGTGTAGATTTGTTTTTATTTATTTGAGGACAAACAAAAGTTTAAGCTATGGAGAATTTGATAAATATAAATTATGTACTATTTATTATATTTAAATTTCAGTGAAAATATGTGATTTTAGTTATTTTGTACAAAAAAAAAGTAATGAGAAATACAAAGGAATAGTTGGCATCGCGGTGCTAGAAGAAACACTGTTATTGTGCCCAATTCGACACCACTGAACTGCCAATTTCGAACATTATAGCGCCATCCTCTCTGTTTGCGAGTGTTGTTATGTTAGAAAGTCAGCTTGGTATCACCGAGTTCTTTGGAAAATAAATGCCACAACACCACATTTCAATGCCTCAGTGCCATTTTATTCACTCGGGTTTCATAGTGATTTAAATTCTAGAATGCCGCGACATTCCATTTATAACTTCCATGGGCTATGTTGTTGTAATGAAAAGATACATCTGTTCAATTGATAATCATTTCACATCATCAAGCACCGTGGCGTAGCAAACATTTTAGCGCCGATGCGCTAGTTCACTTTCAAGTGCCGCAATGTCATAGTTCAAGCTGTAGCGCCAAATACCCTTTTCAATGTTTTTTTATAAATACTTACTCTGTTCTGTTTATGAGAGAGTTCAATTACTTATGTAAAATTTAGTACTTTTTAGTATACTTATCTAGTTTCCTCTTAAAGTAAAATCTAATGGAGGTTGGAGAAGTGTATGATACAATCTATTAGAGTGTTTAGCCTACATTTGTTGAAGCAATTCTATAAGTGAATGAAGGAGTATATAGGAGATACTTTGAACATACGTGGTGATAAATTTCCACTACTATTCTTATACTTTTGATTCTTCTATGAATATAATAAAAATGAGTTTGCTTGTAATTTATTCTCTATATGGTTATATCTTTTATTTTGGATTGATAATGTAAAGATCATATTAAGTACAAATGAAGACTCTTATCCTATAAAGATTTAATGATGCTCTCAATTATCTCACATTCTATATTTAATGCACATAGTGGTCATATGTGTAGTTAAAACTCAGTGTGATGTATAGCCTCAATGGAGGAATGAAAGAACAATCAAGAATTTTGAGATAGAATATTTGCACTCATGAAAGAAGCCACAAACCCCAAATTAAATAAACAAATCGTTATTCTAACAGATATAAGCCCCACACTTAAACTATAACACCATAAAACCAAAGCAAATATCTAATCATCTAAGAGGAGGCAAATCATGAATGCTAATCAAATTCTCTGAATGTTATAACTAATGGTTTGTTGATGTAAGTAGACTGAGATTTATAATATTCTTGGGATGACAGACCCATGAGATATTGATATAATCTACCTCTAGCCCCCACAAATGAGACTACTAAACTTATAATTCAAAAGTTATGTTAAAATCACTCATCCTTAATTGAGAGTGATATCCCAAGAAGTACGAGGGGTATTTAACTATGCGCACTTTCACTCATAAGAAGTAAGGACTCTAGACTTAAATAAAACTCGATATGAACATCAGGAAAATTTTGGTAAATTTAAAATCAATTTATCTTAAGAAAAAAGAATCCTAAGTCTAGAAGGCGGGATTCGAGCTTGAGAGCAATTTTTCTTGAGCAAACACTACCAAGGGAAAGGGAAGGGTCCACAAGAACCACTTTGACTATGACTAATACCCCAGCAAGATGCACACTCTCAAAGCCACTCGTCGCCACCTCGAATGGATTGTCATCAATGAAATTCATCATCCAAGCTAAAGGTAATTAACTTTCTAAGTGAATTTAAACTTTTAACACATTCTAAATAAACCATTAAGCTAGTGATATATGTTCACTTAAATTTCTTAATCTCTTTTTATACTCATCATGGGTTCTCGGATTCTAGCTTTTTTGGCATAAGTGTTAGTAAGGTTAGCATCCTGAGACCTATTTGAATCCAACAAATGTAAGTTTAGTTTGTTTGGAAATAAAAGCTTGCTTTGTTTAAGTTAAGCTATCTTTCAAATTTTCTTCAAGATTTTTGGTATCAGACCTTTTGGATTAATTCAAATATATATGATCGAAAATTCATATTTATGTTAAAACCTTCAAGTAAACTAGACTATACAATATCTAAGTGTTTGTTGAAATAAAATATAGACCATTTATATTTTAAATTTATTATATTATCATGTTTTTCTATGTATTATATGGAGTTATTTTTGTAGAGTAATTTAAAAAAAAATTACAAACGAAGCCAATTTATCAACGGATTGCGTGTTCAGAATTGTTTTCCTAAAACATAAAGTAATGACGTGGTTAGATAAAAATTTCCATATAAATTTGCCACGTCATCCAAAAATATCGTATCATTAAATATTATTCATTTTAAAGTAAAAAAACAAGAAGCAAACCTACCAAGTAATACCTGCATCTAAAAATATCCGCAGCACTAATCAGATAAAAATATATTTATATATTTTATTCTATAAAGGATAAAATACTTGAAGCACTTGGTCTCCACCTGGAGAGGTTTTTTAAAGCAACGTTGCACATGGAATGGGACCCATGACAGCGCGAATCACTCTCAAATGATGCCACGTCGCCTGGTCGCTTTCTCGCTCTCAACCTCCGGTGCTAGACCGACCATGTATCGCTTGGTCTACATGGCGCATTCCGTAATTATCTTCAAACCTCTGCTGTACTTCCGTTTTCCACCCTCGCAGACAAATGGCGACTTAGCGTCTGCCGCCTGCTTGCCTTCCGTTCTGGTGATCTTCGGCGATTGGAGGGTTTTTCTCTTCTCTTCCATCGCTGATTTTCGTCCTGATCGTTTTCTTATCACTTGGAGATTTCACTTACCTTTTTAAAATTTGCATATTTTTCTCGGATTCTCCGTTTTGGCTGAGGTCTATCGTTTTCCTCGCTCGAGATGGCCAGCATTTCCTTTTTGCTTGAAATATCCCCTTTCATTTTTCACAAAATTGGCTTCTGAGGTCCGCTGTGGTTCTGTGCGAGACGGCGATGGAGGGCGGTGACGAGAAGGAGAGAGCACCGACCGTTGGGATTGAGCCGACAGCAACCATCGTTATTGAGGTGATCTCTGATGACACTTTTTGCTCCGCTCTTGATCCATTGGAGGATACCGGAAGAGAGAAGGTGAAAGAAAATACCATGGCGGTTGATCTGGAGAGTGGCGGTGAGTGTTCGGAGATGGAGGGTGAGAAAATTTGCCGGATCTGTCATTTGAGCTCGGAGCTGGTTGGATCGGTGGAGGAAGGTTGGGAGCTGATCGAAATCGGATGTGGATGCAAGGAAGAACTTGGGATCGCGCACCGACGCTGTGCTGAGGCTTGGTTTAGGGTGAAGGGAAACAGGTAATTTATAAATTAAGTGTCTTTAATTGTTTCTACTCTACAGAATTGGCATTTACATTGGAGTGTTTTTGTTGCGGTTCCTCTCTTGTGCTGTTCTTAGATATATTTTTTTATCATGATCTTTTTCCCACGTCTGTCATAGTTCGACAATGTTATTGGTTGTGGGGTCTCTTACATGTCCTTAGCGACCGATCAGCGTAAAACCCTTCTTTCTGCATCTTTTCGACCCTTTGAACTTTCCATGTGACTTTTGTCCCGCAAAATTTCTACAGTTTTTACTTTCTTTCAAGTCTTAAAAGAAAACTAGAAAACAATCAGTTTGCAATTTTTTGGGTTGGAGAGATAAATATTTTTTTATATAAATTATTGAAAACATTACTATTTCTTTGAAAATTGGTAAGTCCTTTGACTTATTTAAATACTTACACACTTGAACAATATAATATTGCCGTAGATGCAATTTGTGCAAAAAACTGGTTTTTTTTTTGCTTTCTTTTGGTTATTTTCTTAAGCAATGGAAAATGTTCAGTCAATCATGCTTCATACTCAACGGTTCTTTTCACCATCTTGATTCAATTATAAAATTTTCTAGTTTTTATTTGTAATATCACCCAAAGGAGTTAAATCCGCAATGGTACCTAACCCATTGTGTTCTTGTCTTCTTGAAAGCAATCTATCTTCTCCCATAATAATATTCAATTTTTTGCATCCTGTTATTGTTGAATGCAACATAAACTCTAATTATACTTTTTATTTGGATTTAGTGATTTTCAATGATTTGATGTATTTTATCTTAATGTTGTTAAGAAACTTTTGTTGTTGGAGTATTATTAAAAAATTAAGTGTTTATGAACAGTTTTAGATTTTGTTAGTTTACTATTCCAATGTACACAATCAGTTGCACTTTTTAGTGAGCAAATCAGTGCTCCATTAAGGATGGACAAAGACGGCGTTCAACTGTAATTAAATGGTTATTTATGTTATTTGTTCAATTAAAGTTACTCTTTTTTTTTGCTTTTAGTTTATCCAATAATTATATATGTTCTTGCTCTTGTTATGATTGTAGATTATTGAACATTGAAGTAGTCAACTATTGACTATCAACTTAGACCTCACTCGAAAAACTTTATAATGGGTCTAAGTTGATAGTCAAAGTAGGTTATATAGCATTTCTCACAAGAATTGCGAGTAGGAGTGATGTAGGACGGATGAAGTGGGGGCAATTTGAAAATTGAAATTAAAATAAAATGAGGAAAGAGGGGGGGGGGGGGGGGGGGGGTGGTTAATTAAATCCCATAATTGGATATCCAATTAAGGAATTAAATAACTAAGGGGGGAGGGTTTGACGACATTAAGAGGGACTTGGGAGTTTATGAAGAGAGATTTAAATGCTTGCCAAGTGGGGAACCTTAAATTATGGAGGAATTATTTAAATCAAATCCTATTTGAATTTGAAATAGGTTTGATTTGAATACTTTCCTAAAATAAGATTACTAAATTTGTGAAAGGATTTGAAATTTAAATATACTTGAATTTAAATTCAAATGTTTTCCATATTAAAACACATCCACAATAGGAAAGAAGACTATCAAGCAAGATTGACTCCAATCAAGAGCAAAATGGGAAGGGGCGGCGGGTAGAGAGAGAAGGGGCCGGTTATGGGAGAAAAGGAAAAGAAAATTAATCAATTCTTCAATTAAGGGAGAAATGATTTAATGAAATACAATTCCAAATTGATTGGAATTTGATTTGAAGAACTTTCCAAAAGTAGATTTAGTAATTTAGGAAAGGTTTTAAATCTCAAACTAATTGGATTTGAATTCAATTTTTTTTTCAAATTATCTTCAACCTAATTTAGGAAAACGAAGGGGAATGAAGGAGGGAAGAGGCTAGGGGTGAGGTGGTTGGCCGGCTATGGAGGTGGAGGGGTTTATGGCCGACGGTTGATATGGATAAAGTGGAGGAGGCTTGTGGCATTGGAGGGGTTTGTGGGAGAATCGGCCGATGGCAAGTGGGCAATTTTGGCCGGCGGTCAAGTGAGGAGAAGAAAAGGTTTTAGGGAAAGAAAGATACAATCGTCAGCCCGGACACATCCTGTGACTGACGGGTAATACGATGCCCTTCTCCAAGGGACTTCAAGCTACGAGCCTGGACCCATCCTGTGGCTGGTGGAAGCTCCGATTCCATCCCATAGAAATCTCACCCAAGTTCTCTCCAAAGAACAAAGGTACAAACCTTTTTTTATTAATAATCCATCATGCTAATATAAAGAGCAAGGACCTCTATACATAGGCCTCAAAAAAGCAAAATAAATTTAAAAAGACAACTTTGCCCTTTGGGCTTACATAAGACAAGACTCTTAAATAAGGGTAAAAATGTGAAATGCAAAATTAAATCAAAATACAATAAACTAAGATAAAAAAGGAGTGATCTCGGTTGTTGATCATCGTCTCTTCCAGTGATCTCGGTTGTTGATCATCGTCTCTTCCATTGAGGATTCAACAATAGAGTTGAGACTATAAAGGCTCGATTCACGTAGTGAGATTCAATCTTGTTTTAGGCCTACAATGCAGTGTGGTTACTGGCAGAGGAAAGTGTTTAGAGTTGGTAACATGTTGCAATTTGTCATCGGGAAATAAGGCAAAATCCCAAGCAAAACTTTGAGTATGAAGCTTCTTATATTAAAAAAGTTGTTAAATAGGTTCAATGCTTAAAATTAGTGAAAAATCCTCGGGTGAATTACTTGAAGCTCTTAAATCAACAATTATTTGAAACAATTGAGGAGGCAACACATAGGAAAACTTACTTATAATTTAACATGTGCCTTATTAATATTTGTGATGGTGTATACTAGACAATATGTAGCTCATATGATAGGGGCTATGAGCAAATATACGTCAAATTGAAGGAAGATGCATTGGGACGTGGTTAAGTGGATTTTATGCTACATGGAAGGTATAGTTTTATTTACATTTGATGAAAGGCGACTTGAGATTATAAGGATTTCTTAATGTTGATTTGAGCGGCAATTGGAATGTTCAACATAGTACAAAATAAGATATGTTTATACCTTGGGTGGTAGTGTACTATCATTAGTATGTGACAATTATTGAAACTAGTAAAAAGATGAACATGCTTAAGAGTTTGTACAAATTGGAAACTGTGCATAATGACAATTTTCTTTTTAGTGATAGTTGATACACATTGCTAAGAAAGCCACATTTCATTTAAGACGAAACACATTCAAATAAAGTACCACTTGATTTGAGGATTATTGGAAGAAGAATAGTTTCAAAACCCAACTGACATGCTTGAAAAAACAGGCATCTCCAACAAACTGAGGTTTTACAAAACTTAGTTATTTTTTGTAGTTGATTGAGATGAAGTTTCGCATATAGGTTATCCAATCTGTAAGTGGTAGATCATTTTGATAGGTTAGTTTTTTGAAATCTTGGAATTTTCCCACAAATCATTTGAGTTAAAATTTTTGTTTTATCCAATCACGGTGCTTAATTTTCTTCTAGAAATATGTGAAATGCTTAACAAATATAAATTTGAAGTGGCAAAATTTATCAAATATATTAGTTGTTGATATCTGCTACTATCCTGTTATTCTAGCTCTGATTTCTATAAATATGAAATTCATCACAAACCTACGATCAAGGTATCTAGACAAAAAGCTTTCTCAATAGCTACAGTGTGCTCTCAATTGCTTCTTCATTAGCACTAGTTATTCATTGACGACATTCAGATCAACGATTTGTGTAAGGTCAATTACAAGTTCTACGAGAGTTGTGTGCTGAATTTTGTGGTTAGGGGTATAAATAAACTACACATAAACAAGTGAAGTTCTATTGTAGCTCAATTCGCTCATTTTCCTCTATTCATGTCTGTTGCACTAGGGAAACTTGATAATAGATGAAAATTAGAAGAAATCAAACAAGATATAATGGATCTTAAATTCCAAAGGAAGATCATGCCTCCCAACCTCTAGCCGACGGCTAAAGCCCAAAACACCTAAGAAAAAATTCAAAAACAACAAAACATCATATGACCCTAACCCTAACCCTAACCCTAACCTTAACCCTTGCCCTCTTATTTAAAGAATACAAATAAAAGCTTAATTACTAAGCAACCATTCCTAGATTAATTTTCCTCCTAAACCACCCCCTCTAATTTGAATTTGCCATCCAAGAATGGGCCCCATAAGGGGGTCGACGTCTCCTCTAGTCCACTCGGAATAAACTAGGTAAAAGAATATTGTCAATAACATTATTTGTTGATTATTTTTGTTGCTATTGTGGAATGTTAGGTAAATGCTTTTGACTGCATTTCGATCATTTTCTTCATCATATTTTTCAAGTTTTCAAGGCGTCTTTCTATGGATGAGAGCCTTCCTTCCATGTATGACAGTCTTCCTTCGATGGTTGAGAACTACTCCACTAGCTGGGATTTGATTTGCTCCACTTTGCCTTCCAACATATTCGCAATCTTTGCCGCCATAGGTCCCAAAAATGCTCTAATGCCAATTTAATACGATTTGAAAGTGAAAACGACATAATAAATAAAAAGTGCGAGAACACAAAGATTAGGGCTTATGTTTTTGTTAATACTTTAATAATAATGAAAGGTACAAATGCTCTACTATTCTAGAGGTAGATTGTCTCTTCTAATAAACTTAGACATGGCTAGGAAGCCCTCAAGAAGAAAACTACATGAAACAAGCAAAGCACATATAACCCTCATAATAAAATAATTAGCCATAAATTTACTCTTTCTATTGCCCTCCCAAACATCTTTACTGTCTTAATTAATTATTTACTTATTTTGAATTCAAATTGTAGTTAAAAAATTAGTTAATTCCCTTATTTCCTTAACTAATTTCCCTCTCTTATTTCAATTCAAAATTAGAATTGTTTCATGCAATTCTAATTAAAATTTTCCTAAATAACCCCCTTAATTCCTCCTTTCATAATGATCTATAGCTTTGCTAGGTCCCATAAGAGGGGTTCGAAAGCCCCCCTTGGTTTTATTGAGAGTTTCGCCCAGCCCAAGGGCTGATTCGGCCCTAGCTAGATGTCTGGGTTGAACCATCCTCTATGCTCCTCTTTTCCCCCTGTATCAATACTTTTCCTTTAAAGATGCACCTTGTCCTCAAGATGGAAGGATGGGACATTGGTTATAGCTTTCTTCAGTTGCTTTGTCGGTGTTCATGCTATCATCTGCTGGATCTATAGGGAAATAGGTCGGTTTTGGCCGTGGTTTGCAATTCAAAACGAAGGGGGGCTTTAAATTCCATTAAAAGACCATTAATTCCTCCCAAATAGGTGTTTATGACCTATTTATGACTCGATTTGACCAAGTCAACGTTTGACTTGGTCAAATCAGTCATTTAGATCAATGGGGAGTGAGGATCGAGCCATGAGGAGATTTAGTTTGGATTCAAATCGATTTGGGCTCTTAATGGGCTAGGTGGTCAACCCTGGTTGACTTGGTCAACCGAGTTGACCCAGGGTCCAAGCTCGGGCTCGACAGACTCGACTCGGCCCACTGAACCCAGTGGGGAGGGCCATAGGGTCTGGCTTGGTCAATTTGACCAAGTCAACTGTTCGGGCCCAAATCTGGGCAAAATCGAGGTCAACAGCTCCATTTGCTCATTTTCCTCTTATCATGTCTGTTGCACTAGGGAAACTTGATAATAGATGAAAATTAGAAGAAATCAAACAAGATATAATGGATCTTCAATTCCAGAGGAAGATCATGCTCTCTCAACCTCTAGCCGGCGGCTAAAGCCCAAAACACCTAAGAAAAAACTCAAAAACAACAAAACATCATATAACCCTAACCCTAACTCTATCCCTTTTGCCTTCTTATTTAAAGAATACAAATAAAATCTTAATTACTAAACAACCATTCCTAGATTAATTTTCCTCCTAAATCGCCCCCTCTAATTTGAAATTGCCATCCAGGAATGGGCCCCATAAGGGGGTCGACAGCTCCTGTAGTCCTCCCGGAATAAACTAGGTAAAAGAATATTGTCAATAACATTATTTGTTGATTATTTGTGTTGCTATTGTGCAATGTTAGGTAAATGCTTTTGACTGCATTTCGATCGTTTTCTTCATCATAGAGCCTTCCTTCCATATATGATAGTCTTCCTTCGATGGTTGAGAGCTACTCCACTAACCGGGATTTGATTTGCTCCACTTTGCCTTCCAACATATTCGCCTTCTTTTCTGTCATAGGTCCCAAAAAGTACTCTAATGCCAATTTAATACGATTTGAAAGTGAAAATGGCACAATAAATAAAAAGTGCGAGAACACAGATTGGGGCTGATGTTTTTGTTAATACTTTAATAATAAGAAAGGTACAAATGCTCTACTATTCTAGAGGTAGATCGGTTCTTCTAATAAACCTAGACATGACTAGGAAGCCCTCAAGAAGAAAACTACATGAAACAAGCAAAGCACACATAACCTCATAATAAAATAATTAGCCATAAATAAGTTCTTTCTATTGCCCTCCCAAACATCTTTACTGTCTTAATTAATTCTTTACTTATTTTGAATTCAAATTGTAGTTAAAAAATTAGTTAATTTCCTTATTTCCTTAACTAATTTCCCTCTCTTATTTCAATTCAAAAGTAGAATTGTTTCATGCAATTCTAATTAAAATTTTCCAAAATAACTTCACCTTAATTCCTCCTCAATTCTAATTAAAATTTTCCTAAATAACCCCCTTAATTCCTCCTTTCATAATGATCTATAGCTTTGCTAGGTCCCATAAGAGGGGTTCGAAAGCCCCCCTTGGTTTTATTGAGAGTTTCGCCCAGCCCAAGGGCTGATTCGGCCCTAGCTAGATGTCTGGGTTGGACCATCCTCTATGCTCCCCTTTTCCCCCTGTATCAATACTTTTCCTTTAAAGATGCACCTTGTCCTCAAGATGGAAGGATGGGACATTGGTTATAGCTTTCTTCAGTTGCTTTGTCGGTGTTCATGCTATCATCTGCTGGATCTATCTTAGGGCTTTCCCCTCTAGACATAGCCCTGCAGCTATAAGCTTCTCCTGCTCATTCAACCCATTCACTATGAAATACATTCCTCCCAGTATACCCACCCATAGGCATCTTTCCCTTCAAATATTTTCATCCTCAACTTCCTCTAGGATTGCCACCACCCCAATAGCTTCTTCTAGCTCTAGTGTAACAGTTATCGTGATCCCTCCCTGTTTTTCCTATGTATTGAGAGTGAAACTCTCACCTTTCTTCTATGACCCGATCCCACGGTTCAGCTTGACCCCCTCCATATTTGGTCGCCCAGTCCACTTACTTGAAATGCCTCCCATAATGGTCGGTCACCCCATTATCTCAGCCACACAATTCACTCCTTTCTGTCCACTATTTTGAAAATGATGATCCACCCTTTTTTGGAGCTATAGGAGGTGGCTCTTAATGGATGAAACTCTCCTCGTTGAACCCCCTTATATCCGATCTCCTTTCCCTTACATTCGACCATGAGAATCCCGATCAAATCATAGTTAGGGTTAGCAATTGGAACAATCAGTAGGGTTTTGGATCGCATCTCCATTAGTTTTTTCATCATCTCCTCCAGAATTTTCTCTCTCTGATTCATCCCTAAGACTTATCGATGAAGCTTTTGACTGCATTTCTATCATTTTCTTCATCATATCTTCAATGTTTTTAAAGCGGCTCTCTATGGATGAGAGCCTTCCTTCCATTTATGAAAATCTTCCTTCGTTGGTTGAGAACTACTCCACTAATCGGGATTTGATTTGCTCCACTTATTCTTCTAACACATTCATCTTCTTTGCCTCCGTAGGTTTCAAAAAAGTGCTCTGATGCCAATTTGATACAATCTGAAAGTGAAAATAGCACAATAAATAAGAAGTGCAAGAACACAAGGATTGGGGCTGATGTATTTGTTAATACTTCAACAATAATGAAAGATACAAACAATCTACTATTCGAGAGGTAGATTGACTCTTCCAATCAACCTAGACGCCGCTAGAAAGCCCTCAAGAAGAAAACTATTGCAAACTAACAAAATATACATAACCCTCAAAACAAAATCACTAGCCTTAAATAAGCTCTTCATATTTCTCTCCCAAACAACTTTACTGCCTTAATTAATTCCCTCTCTTATTTTGAAATCAAATTGAAGTTAAAACAATAATTAATTCCCTTGTTCCCTTAATTAATTTTCCTTTCCTTCAATTCTATCTAAAATTTTCCTAATTAACTTCCCCTTAAATCCTCCTCAATTCTAATTAAAAATTTTCCAAATAACTTCCCCTTAACCTTCTTTCATAATGATCTATAGCTTTGTTCGGCCTCACAAGAGGGGGCCGAAATTCCCCCTTAGTTCTGCCCAGCCCAAGGGCTAATTCGACCCTAGCTAGCTGGCAGGGTTGGACCAGCCTCTCTGCTCCCCTACTCCCACCATATCAGATACAAAGGTCAATGAGGGATTAAGCTTCTTAGGAGGTTAAAATGATGTCGTGTGGCTGTTTGAAACTTGTGCACGATCATGTAGATATGGCTGAATAATTTTATTCGTACTTTTCATTTTCTTACTTGGCCTAATGCCAAGGTGATATTGCATTGCTACAATGAATTATAAAGTTTTGGTCACTTCTTCTCTAGAATACAAGCCCTCAGGTTTTTTGTAATTTTCACATGGGGATTTTTCTCCTAGAAAATTGGAATCCGATAAAAAGAAAAGATAATTAACATTTTACAAATAATATGTTTTTTTTTTTTTTTGGTTTGGAAATTCTCATCCTGCTCCTTTCTCATTCTTAGTTTGTTTTTTCTTTTTAATTCCTGGATAATAGCATGACCAGTCCCCATAACTTGACTCATGAGAATACACTAAACATGAAGGTTTTGTTTTTCCAGACGAATACTTAAACTAATAATTAAATATGAACATAATATATGAGCATACCCGATTTAATTTTGTTGATTAAATAAGTCTAGGGGGCATGCATGAGCTTGCAGCTACTAAAGCTGCAGCGAATTAATCATCATGATTTTTAATATTCTGACATTATTTTTAATCTTTGTTTTTATAGAAAGGTATGTCTAGTTATTATCAGGCTATAATATTCCACATTCCAATATACTAATTCTTTAGTCGACTTCGCAGACAAGCATAGGATGTTAGCATTTTATAACGATTCGTCACATGGCAAGTCGTATGGTTATAATCTATCTGCCGTTGAGAAGGTAACATACAGGTAGAATTTCTTTTGTTTAGTCTAAAAGGTAGGCGTTTCTTGCATGAAAGTCTATACCAAAGCATCATGTTTGATTTTTTTACTGATATGTATGTTTGTGTGGTTTAGTCTCCCTTAACAATTGGGATATGTCCTCGTGATTTTTTAATTTTTGGCTTTTGTTTATCATTTTTTTCTTCCTTATATACTTGGGATTTACTTTTCTCCCTTTGCTGTATTATGCATGATCTCATGTGGTCCTTCATACCAATTATCTCCTAGCATATTAATTAGTTTTCATGCCATATATAAGATTAGAGAGAGTTGCCTTACATGGTTTGTTCATGTAAAACGGTAGCCTTCTAATGACCCTATTAGGAGAGTAGATGTTTTAAATTTGGCTTATGTTAAGAAACGTAGAAGTAGACCTGAAAAGAATTGGTTTGAAAATATTAGAAATGACCTTTCTTTATTGGATTTAAATGAGAATTTGACTCTTAACATTACACAATGAAAAAAAATGATTCATGTAGCCGACCCCCCTTGGTGGGATAAAATTTTGTTGTTGTTGTATTAGTATACATCATTGACCATTGATTTTGTGGCTGGCAAAATGACCAGGTATTACACTTTCAATAAACTGTATCTATTTGTAATAACTGGATAGCAAAGACCATAATACCCGAAGAACATATTAAAAATTGTGCAAGGCAATGCCTTTACTCTTCTCAAATGGTGACTTTCTTTCGTTATGTTTTCCCTAACCTGAAATAACGATGTTGAGTAGCAGATGGAAAGACTAGAATAATTTATATAGCTGATGTTGTACTTTGCTAGTATATCATAAGAGAGACATTTCCACTTTGCTTTATATATTCATAAGCTTTTTTGTTTATTGTGCGTGCAAAGAAAATGAGTTTTTATGAAGCCGCTCATAAGCTTTTTGTTTATTGTGCATGCAAAGAAAATGAGTTCTTATGAAGCCGCCACGTAATAGTTGGAGTAAGGAGGTTGATGATTTTCTTGTAGGTTATTTTTTATTCTAGAATTTGCATAGCTTATTGTTATTGTAAATTGTGTTCCCTTGGGTAATTAAATTACTTATCTTGTTAATAAACTTGTAAATCATTATTCGACAAGTTTTATGCTGGTTGTCGACTATCTAATACACCCTCCATTTTTCTCATCTAGGAGTTGAGACGACAGTGTTAAAACGGTGACCTTCCGATGACCCGGTTAGGAGAGTAGATGTATTAGATTGGACTCATGTTAAGAAATGTAGAGGTAGACCTAAGAAAGCTTGGTTAGAAAATATTAGAAATGACTTTTCTTTATTAGATTTAAATGTGAATTTGACTCTTGACATAGCACAATGAAGAAAAACGATTCATGTAGCCGGCCCCACATATTGGAGTAAAGACTTGAAGTTGTTGCTATTGTTGTTAATAAACTTCTATTTTGTGTGTACTGAGAAATGTGCTAGTGGAAGGTAGATAGTAAGTTATTATATACATGCATGATGAGAACGTTTTGTATTAAAATAAATTGTGGAGTGAAAGAACAGTTCAAAATCTCAGTAGAGTTCCATTGAATGATCAGAAAGGCTGAATTTGGTAATGCTAATCTGCCTCTTTTTCTTTTCAAATTCCCAATTTTAAGATATTGATCTGTGCAGGAAACTTGGAGCTGAAGGTACTACATTGCACGCGTGCACCTCCTCCAAAGCTTCAATCATAGAAAACACACTAGAGGTCAACATATCCATATCTATGAGAGTAGAGCGGTGACAATATTCTTTTATCGAACATTGCACAATAGCAACACAATTAATCAACAGAATTTCAAGCTAATCTTTTTTCTACCAATCCAAAAGAGGTGCTTAAAAATATATATTCAAATTGAGAAGTTACATATGCAATATGTAAATGGCATAATATTTATCGGTGATATATTATATCCAAATTAATTGAAAAGTAAAAGAAATGAAGAAAGGATTTACCAGATAAAGCTTTGATTATAGTGGATGTGGGCATATTAATCTTCAAATAATAATATGTGAGGATCAATACCCGGATATAGTACACGTTATGATTTTGATATCTTTATGCTATTATATGCAACAAACAATAAGAAAATGTTGAATTATGTCATATAAGAATATTACAAGCATTTAAAATGAAATTTTACAAAAATGATAGTATGGAAAATTATATTATATTTACATTGAGAGTTGAAAAAATAATTTATTAATAACTCAATTAAGTGTTATAGAAAGGAGTATGATAATATGAATATGTTCGATGTAACATGGAATAGTTTTATTAGAGAGGCTGTGTAAGTAGCATCCGTTGTGGATAAGGTTATAGGAAATAGATGTAATCATTTGGACATGTACAAGAAACATCAAAAGGTGCAACAATAAGGCACATAGATAATCCAAAATTGTTTAAAATTTGAAAAAAAAGACTAAAAAGTTAAGAGTGAACCAAATTTGTTTAGAAATTGCAAATAAAGACTTTATACATTAAATGCAGCCCTTGATAAAAATGAGTGGAGAAAGATTGATAAAGCCGAGTTAAGTAGTTGGAATAAGGCTAATGATAGTGATTCATAAACATCCTTCTTCATCTTCTATGTTTTGACTTTTCAGCTCTCAAAGTTTAGGTTGAACTACCCATAACTCTCTCTCTCTCTCTCTCTCTCTCTATTATATGTACCATCTAGCTACCAAATTAGATCTTGCATTTCATTCCACTATTGGCATTTCATCTACTATTTTGATATTTTCTAAGTTTCATGAAGTGTCTATGTGTTAAGCGTCAATTCACTACCATGACTTTCCCTTTTGTTTTCTTTACTTTACATTCTATTGGTTGGAGGGGAGGATAAATTTTAAAATGAGTAAATATTATTATTTTGAATAATTTAGATCCCTTAAAAAAAATTATGAAGGGAAACATATTTTTTGATCATGTCTTGTCAACTAGTAGGCATTATTGAAACGATGTTTATGGTTTAACACTATTGACATTAGGGTTGATACAACAATTTGTTATCATCAGCCTAGATGACATTGCTTTTTTAAAATTTTTTACATCCAGACTATAATGTATTTGAAAATAAAATTTTTTGGGGTTCAGACATCAATATTGCCATTTATGTCCTATATGATAATACTGCTAAACTCAATGTAATTTTGTTCATGCTATCTTACCGGATGACGTGGTTGAAAAGAGCTCCAGTTCATGATTCTTTTTGAAGGGAGCTCCATTAATTATATACATTTATTTATTTAGAGAGGTAATAGGGAAGATTATTCTTTTAGAAGATTTTGTCCTTACACATCTTGCCATTTTTACATGGATTATAATGTTTATACTTTAAATCGTAATCATTAAACATTTGTGATGAATGGTGAAAAATTTGTGTGGATAAATTTATCTGTCTTTCTAAATTTGTCTTTGTTGGAGATACCTTGTGGTCATAACTTTCTAATACTATAGTTTCATTTGAGGTGGTTTTCTTACTGCTTCTTAAAGCTGATTTCTAATAAAAAATTTAAGTTTTTATATTAGAAAGTTGTTTTAAAAATCAATAAGAAAACCGTGCCAAACGAAATCTAAATTTATGAAGGTCTTTTTGGACGTAAAATCATATCCTAGTTGGTGCCAACTTTTCCGATTATTTTGAGTGCATTGTCATTGCTTGTCAGCATTTTTTAATAAGAATCACACTGTAACGCTTCTCCTCCACATTTGAAAATTTTACTTTTTATGACTTGTGGAATATCGAAGGCTCGTGTTTTATGTTTATTTAATGGAAATCACATTTTCTTCTTTATATGAATGAAATATTTACTGTCATTTAAAATGCAGGCTTTGTGAAATTTGTGGTCTGAATGCAAAAAGTATTGTTGGCAAGGACGATTTCAGTTTCATGGAACTCTGGCACGAAGGCAGAAGAAGGCCTGGGGGCTCCAATAACCTGAACTTGCGTAACCAAGGCACCTATTGGACCAGCCAAAGATTCTGTAGTTTCTTCATATCATTTCTTGTGATAGCTTTTATACTTCAATGGTACTTCCGGGAAAGCTTTAACTGATATATATAGCTTCTCTTCTTCCAAAGGTTAAAGATTGCAGAGTGTTGTTTGTTTCAGCCATGGGATTCATCTCTTAACACACAGATGAGGATGGCATTGTATAGTGTAGGCATCCAGGTATTGTCCTACCGAAAACTCTAAGAGTGGCATTGTATAGTGTAGGCATCCATGTACTGTCCTGCTGAAAACTCTAAAATGTACAGAATGCACTTTTCATATAGGCATAATAAGCTAGGCATTGTGGACTCATTGCCACTTCTGTTGCAATAAGCATAATTTGTGTGTAAAATCACTCCTATTTTCATTTCTCCTATTAAATTGTCTGTATAATTCTTGTAAATGGAGGGAGGTTAAGTGTTATTTATATTTTTTTGATTGGAAACTTGTTATATTAACCACTCAAGATGACTAATCCTATCTAACCAAAAAATATATGGATTTTATGGAGGATTAGCTTTTGATGGGTTTTATGCAACTATTTGCAAAGCAAGAATAAGTTGAAATTGACCTCAGGGATCTCCTTTGTTTCTTGGATGCTCTTCTCGCAAGAGTTTGTGATCTCTTACTCTCCAGTAGTCTTTCCTATACTCAATTACATAACCATCCAAAATGAGACAAGATCAGGATATTTATTTACTCCAATAAGGAATCCAAATCATGGGGAATGGACGACTTGTGTGTGGGCCATGTACTGATAATCGGAGTAATGTGGGTATGATTCTAAGGTATTAGGTGGTTCTAATGCATGACCTCATTATTCCAAGATATTTCTATCACCTTTTAATCTTTAATAATTTCTTATATTGATTTCTTTTTTAAGTTTAACTTTGACCAAGGTTTGACTTTAAAGTTTAAGAATTTTTTATATTGATTTCATTTTTAAGATTAGCTTTGACTAAGGTTTGACTTTAACTTAAGATTTAAATTTTGATTGATTTAATTTATATAATGTTTTTGGGTTTATTTAAAGTGAAGTCCAATTGATTTTATGTTTTTATCAAATCTTATGAATCACTTCTAAATTTTCTAAATTTAGTTTTTGAGAAAAAAAAATTATATATAAAAGAATTAAGGTTTAATGATTAGGCCACCAAATGAATTCCAATTTTCATAAATTTGGTCAATGAGTCATTAATTTCCTGATTATCGATATATGAATATGTGGAGTAATTTGGGATTTTTAGGATTTTGGTGTTTTATTAAATTTTAAATTTATTAAGGGCTAAACTTATGGTTGACCAAAGTTTTACTTTGGCTTTAAAAATTAGAATTTGAAAAAAATTTATTTTTATGTTATTTTTTATGTTTATTCATAGTGTATAACAATTGAATTTAAATTTTTATAATTATTAGTGAATTATATATAAAATTTCAAAGTTGACCTTTTTAATTAAAGGTTAATATTAAGGGAATTAAGTTTTGTTATTTATAGTACTAAATGGCCTCAAATCATCATAAAACCTTTGACATAGGTCAGTGATAACCTAATATGAAATCTCTGAAAATTTGGGACCATTTGGGTCAATGGCTTTTTTTTAATGATTTATTTTTATACAAGTTTTATTAATGTTCAAAAAATAAAATTAGGTATTTAAAAAAAAATTCTCTTCATTAACCATTTTATTATTTATAATATACAATTTAGTTTATATTTTTAGGATTTTCAATATTTATTTATTTATTATTTTTTTAGATTTTCTTTTTTTTTTTGGTTAAAACCTACAAAAAGAGGCCTACGCGTTAATATAAAAAAGGGGTTACAAGTCCTTAAATGGGTTTTCTAGCTCGGTAATGCTCAAAATAAAGCCATTAACCCAAATTAGTTATTAAAAAAAAAGCAAAAAAAAACCCAAGAGCAGGTGATCCCCACTAAGCACGAGTGCAAAATAACCTAATAAGATTCTAAGAAAAGGAATGGAATAGGAACAAGAAACATCATTCATCACAGCCTTTTCCATCCGTAGAGGACCCCACACAAAACGAACGGTAAAAGATTGTGTTTAGGGTTTGCTAATTAAATGACTAAATGAACTCAAATGCTTTTGAAAATAAATCCACAAATTTTTAAGGACCTTCGAAAGTTTACATAAAATTTTGGGATCATTTATGTCATTATACTATTTTTATATAATTACTAAATGAACTCAAATGCTTTTGGAATTAAATGCACAAATTCTTAAGGACCTTAGAAACTTGATGTTAAAATTTGGGATCACTTATATCATTCTACTATTTTATATAATTCTAGCCCTAGACATTTAAGGATTTAATTAGTTCAAACTAGAAAGAGGCAATATGCTAAATTATTGGCTCTAACACTTTTACACATGCACACAAGCCACACAAATTACACAACCTAATTCTCTATGGATTTATAGTTAAGAAAATTTGAATTTCTAGGTCAAAATATTACCTAGAAAATTCAAAATTCTATTAAGGTCATAAAAGGATTCAAATTGGTCTGAGAAAAATTAATGATGCATGCTCTAAGATGTCCTAATACAAAATTTGAAGATCATCAAAGGTTTTTAAGTTAGTAAATTCTGCTAAATAGTAAATATACTATATTAGTTATGTACAAAAATAAACTATTGATCTTGCCCTTCAAATAAATTTAATGGACAAGGCTCATCAAAACAAATTCATTAAGGGTCTAATGATAGCAATTGGATCATTAGATCGATAGAAATAAAATTTTTAAGTTTTGGTATTTAAATGGATTTAAATTCATGAATTAAACAATTTATATAGTTAGCTACTAAATGAAATTAAATTCATGAATTAAATCATTTATATTATCAGGTGTTGAATGCGTGCACCTTCCACATGGTGGAAGTTGATTGGCTAATTGAAAACCATAGACCATAGTGACATATCAACATAAATCCTAACTATTCGATCTGAAATAAAATGGCAATGATTAAAAACATCAAAACTATGAACTAACATATATAATTGCATAGGATAAAATTAAGATCATTCTATGGATTTTGAAAGAACGAATGGCCATGATTTCATCTTTAAGCTCTCACATTCCGTTATAGAAAATTGTACAATATGGTTTGATACATGCCTTCAAATCGATAAAACCCAATCAAATTGATATAGTAGGATCTATGTGAAGAGAATGACAAATCTAACATATAGAGTTCCATAGACTAACAATTCTCTTTACAATGTCCCAAACCCCATATTGAATGAGCCTAGGTTTGGAAATTACTAGATATTTTGGTGAATTGGTTGGGATTTTTCTTGTGTTAGATTCATTTGGTTGCAAAGACACTTCTTCTTCAATATGCAACCACTAGGAGACATCATATCATAAAAATTCTTTTTTAGCATCAAGGCCTCACTAGAGCTAACTCAAATTCAAATAATGAGGCTCTAGGAGGTAGGAAATTTAAAGTGGATTAATTATTCTTTCTCATAGGAAGCTTGGAGAATTTATTATAGAAACATAGCCTCATGAAAATTGGGAGTGCTTAATAAGAATTGGAAATTTACATAGATGAAATTTTAGTCATCCAAGGCCATACTAGTTAGTTTAGCTAATTCAAATTCATTCATTGGAGTGCAAGAAGGTGTCCAGAGGAGGATAGAGGATTGAGGCAAGTTGAATTGATTAGATGGTCATGATTCGATGCAGATGGGATCAATGTTTTGAATTTTTTGGTTAGTCTGTGGCTAACTTGGGCTCAACCGCTCTATAATGGGTTTAGGGAAGTTTAAGGTAGATTGGGTTATATGGGCATCATTGATTTAGTTTTGGTGAATTTAATTTGAGTTTTGACCCCTTTAGGATAACTTGGGTTAGCCCAATTAGGTAAACCATGCTAGCCTAAGGCTAGGGTTGGCTAGGGTGGTTGTTTGGGAAATAATCTTATTGTTGGGATGGGTTTAGTCAAAGGTTTGATGAACATTGAGTTTGAAGGCATATTAAGGGTGTATGTATCACCTAAGCCATTCATAGTTGACTTGGTAAAATAAGGTGAACTATGGTGGGCAAAGGGTTCCAATAAGCTTGGGTTAGTTCAAGGAAGTGTATCAATGGTTTATAACACCATACCAAGGTTTATAATTATTTTGGACATTGAAAAGGGTGTATAGGTCAAGTGGAACAAACATGGTTGACTTAGTTAGCCATGGTAAACCCTGGTGGATCAAGGGCTCACATAGGTTTATAAGTGTTCAAGGAAGTGTTTAGGAAGTTTTGAGGTTTGATGGAAAAGTATAGGATGGTTATGTTAACCAAGATTCTCATTTTTTTAAATTTAAGAAATGTTGGGTAACTTTGTAAAATTTTCAAAGATGGTCAACCCAAAGAATTCAATGATCAAGGATGGATCAAATTACTTTATGAAGGGTCTTGGAAGGGTTTGGCTGATCCACAATTTTATGGACATGGGCTTGGTCAAGTGTAACCAATAAGTGGCATTATAGGTAATTTGAGTGAAACATTGTTACATTTAGGTTTGATTTAGATTTTAGGTTTAGGAATATTATGCAGTCAATTAATGAAGTTTTCTAGTGTTATCAAAAGGTCCCTTAAAGGTATGAACTAGCTAAGGTTAGCTAAGACTAGGTCCTTGGGTTACCTTTTAGAGATTCTCTAGGTTAAACCTATACTAAGGCAGTGTTGATTTGAATATGATGTGGATATATAAAGTGTTCTTTGCCTCATACAAAAATGAGTTCAACAAATAGACCCCAAATAGGTTTGGTGACCACTTTTGGTTCCCAAAAAGTATTAGTGTTGACCGTGACAATCAACAAGATTTAGGAGAATTTATCTTTTGAAAACTAAGATAATTCTCTTAGTTTGGATTTAATTTACAAGATTTAAATTTTAATCTTAAAATAAGTAGGCAAGTAATTAAGCATGTAGAAGTCATAATAAGATAGGGTTTTTGCAAGTATGTTTTCTAGTTCAGATGATTTCCTATGGAAGGCTAGGTTTTAAGTTGGAGGTGGGAGATAAAATCAAGGACATTCATCCAGATCTATTTATTTTAATGGCCCTAAATTTATTCGATGGAATTTCATTTAATCATGTAGGTTTTAGCCATTTTAATATACTATGTCCAATCTTAGATTAGAGATGACTCATGTTGATCCTAATTTGTATAGTGGACTCTATCATTTTAAGCCTCACCCAATTGGACCATGCACACATTAATGGTAGTTGAGTTAGTAGCTAGTTTAGTAAAATAAAATTTAGGTCAATTAAATCATTTTAATTTAGTATAACTTTGAAAAACTATAGGAAATTCAATTTTGATCCAAATCTTGCATGCAATACCTATTTGGATTCAAAATTTAATGATGAGTTTTCTAAAAATGCTTCCATGGAATATTGATTAATCCATTGCAATAAATTCTATAGTCATTAAAATGGATTACTTAGCCAATTTGCATGCATAAACACTTTTGATAGTCCTCAAATTGGTTTTGGGGAATCTTAGAGATGTTATAAACAACCTTGACTTTTCCCAAGAGGATTTGAGGGATCTTACCCCCTTCATTTTTTTTGCAAAATAGTAGTCATTATTTGACATATAACTTTGAAAATTCATTTTTGAATCCATAAGAAATTTTATTCTAAATTTTTTGTAGGATGTGTGTCTTACCAAGGTTAGAGAAAAGAATTTGAATCAGTATTAACAAAGATCTTTTGATTGCAAAATGTTAGTATCTTAGGTCTAGGAATTTTGAAAATATTATAAGAAAATAACCAATGCTCCAAATTCTTCCAAATTTTATTGTGATCATATAGGTCAATTTTGACTTTTGGATTTAAATTCATATTGATTTAAGTTAATTTTTTCATAATATAAACAAGCCCTAATTTCAAGTCATATAGGGTTAATCTAGTTACATTGAATTTATGCAAGTGAACAAATATAAAATAAAGAAAAAAAATCTAGTTACATTGAATTTTTGGAAATTTAGTAATAATCATTAAAATGATAAAAAATTACTCTAAAATTTAGTAGAACCTAAACATCACAAAGAATCTAGAACAAAATAACTAAAGCATCTTATTATACCTTAGAAACCTTTTAATAATTGAATATGCTAAAATAACATAATTAATTGAATAAATCATTAAAAACGAGATACAACTCCAAATGCCCTAAAATTTCCAAGGATCATACCTTAGGCTAGTGATGATTTTTTATTAAAATTTCATGAATGTTTGAGAAATTTACATTAGTAAAGTCACAAATCCTTTTCAACCCCAAAAGCAAAACCTTAATTCTGAATAATAAATTGAAAAATTCTTTACTAATTTTGAAAAATAAAAAAAATATGAAATCACTTCTATTAAACTCATATTCAATAATAGTAAAGGAAAAATAAACATCATATCAATTGTAATGAATATTCAATTAAACATAAAATAAACCTAAATCAAATCTCACGAATAGAAAATCATAAAAAAACAAAAATCCAACAAATGGGCTCAAAATTTAATGGTTTTAGCTTCAAGTTAGTAACAACTTGAGTGTTAAATTTCATGAAATTTGAAGTTCCTTTTGCAGTCAAAACACCAAACCCTAATAAACTTTATTTTGGGAATCACTAAAAAATAGACCTAGGCTTTAGGGATCAGGTGGATGGATGGTCCAAATCATGCTTGTACTAATATTATTTATTGGATTAAATCTCCTAGAATTTTTTTAAATTGAATATGGATGGTGCTTGTGGGTGAGTCCTCTAGTGGTAGTGCTGGTACCATCAGGATAACAAGGGCTGCTTGATTCTTACTTTTGCTGGGCCTTCTCCTCCTGGTAATTATGTTAAAGCTGTGACTTTGGCCATTCTTTATGGTATTCAATTATGTGTTTCTCTTAATTTAACTAATCTTCTTATTGAGCTGAACTCTGAGTTTGAATTACAACCCTTTAAGTTAAGGGGGATACGGTTTGTATCTTTGATTGCTTTTACCAGATTAAAGAAATTAAAAATCGCTTGGGCTTTTTGAATTATGAATTTATGCATACTAATAAGAAGGGGAATGGGTATGCCTCTTAGCTTATGCAATGGGGCTGTACCCTTATTTTACTAATGTCATTGGAGCTGCTGTTCTTGTTCGTCTGAATGGTTTGCTCAATATGGATGAACAGGGTATTCCTTATATTAATCCTTAGTGGTTGTTTCCATTGGTGGGTCTCTGGTTGCCCATGTTGTGGTGGTTTATTGTTGGTTGCGGTTTTTTCATGGTGTTGCTTCCTGATTCTGGGTTTGGTTTTCTTTTGTTTGAGGAGTGTGATGGTTTCCTTAGTTTGGCTTGGCTTTTATGGAGTTTTGATTGGTCTGTTGATTGTCTGAGAAGGTGCTATCTCCTTTGGGATTTCTAGTTCTTTTCTTTGCTGGATGTGTCAAATTCTTACCTTATTTTTGTTTTGAGGAAGTGTACTACTTTTTGTAACTGATATTGCTGGATTTATCTCAAATCTTTTTTAGACCTGTTATGGGGTTTATGTGGTCACTTAGTGCTTTTCTATTGTATTTTTGGTTTTATGTTGGGTTTATGGTGTTTTCGGATTCGTCTGGGTGTTATTATGGCCCATTATGCTGTTGGTTATAATTGTGGTTGCTGGGGGTTTCAGTTTTGGCATTTATTTTTCTATAGTTATGTTTGTTTTGATGTGACAGGTTGCCTTTTCCTTATTTCCTTTGTTAACTGTTTCTTGTTGGCTGTTATCATTTAGCTCCTAGTTGCATCTTTTTGATCTCATTTTTGTTGATGTAGGCTGGAGGGTTTTAGATTGGAGCTATGATTGGAATGATCATGGTGCCGAGAGTTTATCCCATTGGTGTTCTCTTTTCTTTAGGAAGCAATTTAGAACTGTTGGGGGTTTATGTATTGGTTCTGATGGGATTCTGGGCAGCTGTGACTTTGGTCTCCATTTACCTGAGCTGCTCATTAGGATTCTATCCCATGGTTGATGCCGGTTTGTTTTTGCCCTGCTGTTATGTGTTATTTTTGAGGATTTATGGCTTGTTGAGAGGGACCTTAAGCTGTTCGATTTTTGTGGTGGGTTTCTGTGTTTTGGTTGCTATGTAACTTTGGTTTGGTTAATTTTGGTAGCCTGTTGTTTTTTCTTAGTTTGGTGGTTCCACCCTTAGCTGCTTGGATTATTTAAACAATTGGTTGGGCTTTTCTCATGAAGGTTGGATTGAGTGGCATGTGGATTATCTTGATGATGCTTTTATTAATATTTTAATCTTGAGCTTAATCTGTCTAATTACATATCCTTGCTTGCAATGGTGCCTCCATCTTGATCAATTATGCTACAGCTACTTGGAAATTTTCTTTATCAACTTTAGTATTATTCTCTTATATATTAATGGGTTTAATTATTCTTTTGTGTACTTCACCCTTGTATTTTGTAGTCATTTTGTTTTGCAGGTTAAAGTGACTCAGATTGTCATCAACTTTTTTTGTAGAAAGATCGAGCTTTTATTCATATCCTTTATCTTTCTTTTTTGGATGCTTCTTTGTAACATCAGTAGATTGTACTTATGATTTTTTTGTAATCCTTCTTAGTGGAGATTGTTGGCTCCTAGGTTTTATTTTCTTTTCTTTTGTAGCTCGTTGGAGAATTAATGAGCTGATAGTCTCCCTTAAGGACCTTGTAATCATTTTTTATATCAATGTGTAGGCCCCTATGTGGGTTTTAATTAAAAAAATAATAAAATAAACCTAAAATTTCTAATGTTGGGATTTTGGGTAACTTATGGATTGATGTTTCTCTGTTTATGCCTCAGTTGGTTGCTATGTTTAGGACTTATGGATTTTTTTTTCTACTGCTGCCATCATTCTATTTTTCATTTTTAGCTGCTATCTTAGTTAATTTGGACTTGAGCCATGATTTTTAGAGTTTTATAACTGATGGCATGTCCAATTGTTGCTCTCCTACTTTCAGTATATGGGGTGTTGGAGGTATCTTCTAGGTGATGATTGCTGGCTGTCATGTTTTGTTTGTGTTGGTGCTAGTTTGATTGGTCTCACCTGGCTGTTGCTTCCTTGTGTTGGTTGTGGTGTTAACTGCAGGCTCTGTTTCTTTGTTAACTGGTTAATCTTCTACAGGCAGCTTCTTTGGTTTTGGTGGATTAGCGGGGCTTCTAATGCTGAGATTTTGAGTAATCAGTGCTTTCTTACTAGGGCCAATTTGGTTTGTTGGATGGGTTTTGCTAAGGTGGTGTTGGGGTACCCTGAAGGTAGGATTGAGTGGTATGTGGATTTCCCAAATGAAGCTTATTTTATTATGCATACTCTGAGCTCTTTAAATTTGAGTTCCAAGATTGGCTATTTTGGGAGCTTTATTTGCTCCTTATTTTTGATTCTTAGCTATCATCTATTTCACTGTCATCGTTTAACCTATCTTTTTTGTAGGTATACCCTTCCTTTTTATTTCTTTTTGTAGGTGAAGATGCCTCTTGCTGCCTTCAATATTTTTTTGTAGAAAGTTTGAGGTTTATTTCATATATAATATCTTTCTTTTTTGGATGCTTTTATATTGCATCATTAGAATGTTACTGGTCTATTTTGTATTTTTGCTTAGAGGAGAAAATCAGCTTGTAGGTTTTATTTTGATTTCTTTTGTAGCTCGTAAGAGCATTAAAGAGCTGATGATATCCAGTAAGGACTTTGTAATTGCTTTTTCCATATTAACGCATAGGCCCCTTTGAGGGTTTAAAAAAAAAACTATTATATATAAATTTTCATCAAATCAAAAAATCAGTCCTTACCAGCAACGTCTATCTGAGCTCTGGGTTCAGAGGCGATTTTAGGGTGATTCTAGGGCTTCCTTCTCCGTGCGCTAGTTTGATCTTCCCGTGGCTGTCTCTTTTGATTTTTTCGTTTATTCCTCTTGCTTTTATCGATCTTTGGTTTTTCTCCTCATCATTTTGCATGGTTTCTCGGTGTTGGGCGATGACGACCCCCTCGTCATCGAACCCAATATCTTCCTCTATTGCTGAGGGGTAAATATGATCTTTTAAAGATGTATTAGCTGGCTCATCTTCTTCTACCGCTAACCTGAAATTTGTGCAGTCATCTTTCAAGGGCTGCCCTGCGCTTTTGTTTGAAGACTCAGTTGTTGACCAGTTAGCTGTGCCCTATGCTTTGACACTTGTTGGAAAATTCATCTTGAGGCGTCCAAACCTGGATGTGATTGAAAATTTTTTTCTAAACCTCAAACTTTCTGGATCATTTCATATTGGTTTGCTTGATCAACGTCATGTTTCTATCCAACTTGCTAACGTTCTTGACTATAGTCATATTTTTGCTAGGAGATCTTATTATATTCAATCTTGTTAAATATGTTTGCTTAAATGGACACCAGATTTTGATGTGAGGGAGGAATCCCTTATTGCTCCGGTTTAGATTGGTTTTTTTGAATTTGAGGCTGCATTTCTTTAATCGTCAACTTCTTTTGGTATGGCTTCTATTTTTGGGAGACCGTTACAAATAGACAAAGCTACAATTGCTGTGTCCAGGCCATCTGTTGCTCGGGTGCTAGCTGAACTTGATGTCTCTAAAAAACATCCTACTAAGATATGGATTGGGTCTGAAGTCAAGTGGTATTTCCAAAAAATTGAGTTTGAAAATTTACCTATTTTTTGCTCTTTTTGTAAGATGCACGGACATAGCATGAATAACTGTTATCGAAAACATCCTCAGCTTTATAAAGAAAAGGAATCATTGAAACATAATGAGGGGGGTGATTGCTTAGGTTGTCTCTAATCATGCTCTTGTCAATTTAGAGGATAATAATGGTATCATCTTCAACATTTTGAGAAGCCGACGGTGGGTAATGTGAAGGACCCTCTTCCTTCTAATCCTAATGTGGCTTTATTAAATCAAGTTTAGGGAGTTGTTGTTCAATCTTTTGGCTTTCCTATTGTAGACAGTGATAAGGATTAAAGGATACTTTGTCTAGTATTGAAGTCCTCGATAATGTCATGGTCGAAACTAACCCTTTGTGAACTTTTACTCGAAATGGTTATGAGTCTAATGGTGTTATGGTTATCCCTGCTACTTCTAAACCTTTAAATTAACAGGAAGTTTTGACTTTTCAAGTGCCTTCCATAGAGGGAGAGAGGATTGACATCCCTTTAGAGGAAGGTGAATTTGTTCCTATGGAGATTGGCTTGCCCATCTCTAAAGGCATGGAAGAGTGTATTGAAATGAATTGAGACATTTTAGAGGATGAATGTCCTCAACAAACTGCTCTTAGGGAACATCCTAGTGGTAGTAAGGCTCTCTCAACTTCTTATTATACTAATGATGCTTTGACTGATACTGAAGATATGCATATTGCTGCTAAATGTTTTGCCAATGATGATAATGTTTTTAGTTTTATTAAAGTTCATATTGAAAGAGGAAGGAAGCGTAAGCTTATCTCTTTACAATCTCCTAAAAACACTCGATTGCATACTTCTCACTAATATTTGTTTTATGTATTATGAAATTATTTGGAATGTGAGGGGCATTGGTTGTCCTTCCTTTAGAATTTGTGTTAAGACTTTGGTTTAAGCTAAAAAGATTGAAACAAGTTTTAAATTGGTGGAATCATCATGATTTTAAAAATATTTTCTCTAGTATTATGCATGTTGAACACCTGGTTAACTTTCTTGAGTTGGCTTGCCAAGATGATCCTATGGATAATAATTTCTCCCTTTTAAAGAAGTTGAAAGAGGACCTTCTTAATTTGCAAGTAAGGAGGAGATTTTTTAGAGGAAAAAAGCTGTTGCTAAGCACTTGGTTGAAGGTGATAAAAACACTAAATATTTCCATGAGTTGGTTAAAAGAAAAAGGGTGGGTTAAAAACAGTGTTACTAAAAACCAAAAAGAGGATGGTTTTGTCACTGATAACTCTCTCGAGATTGCTAATTTGGCTGTGCATCATTTTCAAAACCGTTTCAATAAAGTGTTCAATCCTACTCAGATTATTGATCATTCTTTCATTCCTTCTCTTGTTTCTCATGAGGATAACATCAATCTCTCTAGAACGCCTTCCTATGAGGAGGTTAAAGAGATTTTGTTGGAAATGAATAGTGATTATGTAGCTGGGCCTAATGGTTTTACCACTCTTTTTTTCCAAAAATCTTGGCATATTATTAATAATGATATTTTTAATGTTGTGTTAGATTTCTTTGTTGGTAACTCTATACCTAAATTTTTTACTTCAACCTCTATTGTGCTTATTCCTAAAAATAATGCTATTACCACTTGGAATGATTTTAAACATATTAATCTTTGCACTTTTTTTAAAAAAATGATCTCTAATTATTATGAATCGTCTTACTTCTATTTTGCCTAAAGTTATATCTCCTAATCAGATGGGCTTTATGAAAGGTAGGGCCATTACGGATAACATTTTGTTGGCTTAGGAATTTTGTCAAGATTTGGATTTTAGAGTTAGAGTGGGTAATTTAATTCTCAAACTTGATATTGCTAAAACTTATGATAATATTGACTAGAATTTTCTTTATCTTATTTTAGAGTTTTTGGTTTTGACTCTATTTTTATCAAGCTTATTAAGAATTGTAATGAAGACGTTTATTTTTCTATCATTGTTAATGGCTCGAATCATGGCTTCTTCAAAGCCTCTCATGGTTTAAGGCAAGGTGATCTTATTTCCCCTGCTCTTTTTATTATAGATGCTGAATTTCTATCTTCGGGCTTTTAAGGTTGTTTGATGCTAATCTTGGCCTTTATTTTATAACTTTGAGAGGGTTTCCCATATCCTATTTATGCTTTGCGGATGATTTTATTATTTTTACTAATGCTTCTAGAAATAATATTAAAAAACTTATGGAATTTTTTTTATCAATTTGAGTTGGTTAGTGGCTTAGCCTTTAACAAAAACAAAAGTTGTTTCATTACTTCCAAAAGAATTTCTAATGATCGTATTTCTGTTATTAAAAATCTTACTGGTTTTACACATGCTCACTTGCCCATCAAATATCTAGGTGTTCCTCTTTTTAATGGGAGGAGGAGATCTTTTCTATTTGATGATCTTATTGCCTCTGTCCAAAACAAATTGCTTTCTTGGGGGTCCAATATCCTTAGCTTTAGTGGTAGAGTTACTCTTATTAAAAGTGTTCATTGTGCTTTACGTATTTATAGTTTTCAAACTATTTTTTTGACTCAAACTGTTTGTGATATAATTCAAAAACTTATTAACAAATTGTTTTGGAAAGGCACTTCTTCTAGCTCTAAAATTCATTGGGCTGCTTGGGATAAGTGTTGTGGTATTTTGGCTGAAGGTGGTCTTTGTTGTAAGAATTTCTATGACATGGATAAGGCTTTTTCTTTTAAACTTTGGTACAATTTGCGCTCTAGGGATAATTTTTGGGCTAACTTTATGATTTATAAGTATTGTGTTGGCAAGCATCCTACTAACTGTATTTCTAAACAAGGTGATCCTAGAGTGTGGAAAAGGCTTTACAAAGTTAAATGGGAGGTGGAACCCTTTATTTCTTGGGGGCTTGGTAATGGTAATATCTTCTTTTGGCAAGATCGGTGGTTAGGTAAACACTCTATTAACTCTATTTTAAATTCTTTTTCTACTGCTTTGGTTTTTTTTAATGATAATTATTAGGATTATGAAAAACTCTTTAATGTTATTCCTGATTTCATTACTCATCTCATTTTAAACTTACCTATCAACACTAAGTCGAAGGATACTATTTTATGTGATTTCTCCATAAATGGTGGTTTCCACTTAAAGGATGCTTGGCATACTTTTAGAGCTAAACACAATATTGATAATATTTTTAATTTTATATGGCATAAGAGCATTCCTTCTACTTTTTCTGTCTTTGTTTGGAGAACTTTGCATAGATTTTTACCCACGGATGATAATGTCACTAAAAAAGGTTTTAGTATGGCTTTCAAGTGTCAATGTTGTTGCCATTTGGAAAATGTGCAACATGCCTTTATTTATGGCCCTATTGCTGTTAGAACTTGGGTTTATTTTGATGATTTGTTCATCTAAATTGCTTCAATGGCAAGCTCTCCATTAAATCTATGATTACTACTTGATTTATTAACTCTAAAGGGCACATTCATAATGTTATTCATTCTCTTATTCTCTGGTTTCTCTGGTTAGAAAGGAATAATTTTATTTTTAATAATGTGAAAATGAATCAACATAATGTGATTAAGAGGGTTAAGGATAAGGTAAACTCGCTTGTAGCTATTAAGTTACTTTCTTATAAGAACTTCAAGAATTACTTTTTTATTGGCAAGACTTTAGGGAGTAGGTGGATGGATGCTCCGACTCTTACTCGTGCTAATATTATTTATTGGATTAAACCTCCTAGATTTTTTTTTTTTTTTAAATTGAATGTGGATGGTGCTTATGGTGAGTCTTCTGATGGTAGTGGTGGTACCATCAGGGATAATAATGGTTGCCTGATTCTTACCTTTGCTGGGCCTACTCTTCCTGGTAATTATGGTAATGCTATGACTTTAGCCATTCTTTATGATATTCAATTATGTGTTTTCCTTAATTTAACTAATTTACTTATTAAGCTAAACTCTGAGTATGATTTCTGGCCTTTTTTAGTTGAGGGGGATAAAGTTTGTATCTCTGATTGCTTTTACCAGATTAAAGAAATTAAAAATCTTTTGGTCTTTTTGAATTATGAGTTTATGCACACTAATAAGGAGGGGAATGTGTGTGCTTCATGGCTTGCAAATTTGGGCTACTATTCCTGTTCCTCTATGTGGTTTGATCAAACTGGAAGAATTGGGTATTCCTTATGTTACTCCATAAGTGGTTTATATCTTTGGTGGGTTGTTAGTTGCCTATTGTATTGAGGTTTTTTGTGGGGTGGGGCTTTTTAATATTTCTATTTCCTGTGTCTAGGTTTGTTTTTCCTCTGTCTGAAGAGTGTGCTGGTAGGCCTCTTTTGGCTAGGCATTTGTGGAGTTTTCTTTGGCCAAATGGTCTCCTGAGAAGGTGCTTTATCCTTTTTTGGTACTATCAATTTTTCACTTTGCTGGGTGTGTATAGCCTTATCCTTATTTTATTAAGTTTGGGCATTTCTGGTTTGTGGAAGTGTGTCGCTCTCTATAATTGCTGCTGCTAGTAGTATCTCAGATCTATTTAAGACCAGTTATGGGGTTTCTATGGTGACTCTTTGTTATCCTCTTTGGTTTTTTGGTTCCTCTCTGGGTCTCTAGTGCTTCTTGAGTCATCTGGGTGCTTTTATGGTTCATATTACTGGAGGTGTGTACAACCTTTTCTAATTGTGGTTGCTGGAGGTTTGATTCTTGGCATTTGTTTGTTTGTAGTGTTGTTGGGTATTTTGTGATGGGTTTCTTTTTCCATGTTTCTTTTGTTGGTTGTTTCATTTTGGCTGTCATCATTTGGATGCTGTATTTTAGCTCATGGCTACATCTTTTGGATCTCATCTTTGTTGCTGTGGTCTGGAGGGTTTTAGACTTGAGCTATGATTACAATGGTCATGGTGCTGAGAGTTTATCCCTTTGGTTTTCTCTTTCCTTCAGGGTGCAAGTTTGGACTGCTGAGGGTTTTTATACTGGTTTTAATGGGTTTCTAGGTAGTTGTGACTATGGTCTCCATTTACCTGGGCTGTTGGTTAGGAATCTGCTCCATGTTAGCTGTTGGTTTTCCTTTAGCCTATATTTCTGTGTATTTTTGAAGGATTTCCGGCTTGTTGAGAGGGGCCTTGAGCTGTTCTATTTTGGTGTTGGGTTTATGTTATTTGTATGTTGTACCTATGGTTTGGGTGTTTCTGGCAGCTTGATGCTTTTATCTTGGTTTGGTGGTGCTACCCTTAGTTGCTAGGGTTTTTTAAAAAGTTGGTTGGTCTATGCACCTGAAGGTTGGATTGAGTGGATTATGGATTACCTTGATGAGTCTTCTATTACTATTTTAATCTTGAGCTTTATCAGTCAAATTACCTATTTTTGTTTTCAGTGGTAGTTCAATTAGATCAGTTTTGCTACATCGACTTTGATCATTTCTCTATCATTTTTAGTATTATTTTTTCTATATCAATGGGTTTTATTATTCAATTTTGTACTTCACCCGTTGGCTATGTTGTTATTTTGTTGCTGGTGAAAATGACTCAGATCGTCATCAACATTTTTTACAAAGAGATTGAGCTTTCATTCCTATCCTTTATCTTTTTTTTTTGGATGCTTCTCTGTAGCATTAGCAGATTGTACTTTGGGTTTTTTTTACTCCTTCTTAGTGGAGATTGTTGGCTCCTAGGTTTTATTTTCTTTATTTTTGTCGCTCGTTGGAGCATTAGTAAGGTGATCGTCTCCCTTAAGGACCTTGTAATCACTTTTTTATATTAGCGCATAGGCCCCTCTGAGGGTTTTAATTAAATAAAAAACTATTATATACAAATTTTACATGTTCCCTTAAAAGGGCTCTTAAGATTGGATAAATTCTGTTTGCCTTATGTTAGGAGGTAATTTTTTGTTATTTTTCTTATATGAATTTTGTGAGGTTCTCCCTTCTGCTGCTACCCTTCTAGTGGTTTGGCTCGGTTGGCCTTTTTCCTGGTGTTGGTTTTTTACTGGTGCTTTTCTTGGTGGGCATGCTCTTTTTTGTATTTCAGATGTGGTGTTGCATGTCTTGGTTAATTATTTTGGATTTTTGGGGCTGAGTTGTGATTGAAATGGTTTCTCTTTTGAAGGATATCCTAGTTGTTGCTCTCCTTCCTCCTACTACTATGTTGGGAATTGGCTCTGCTTGGCCCATTTGGTGGTGGGTTTTTATGGGATTTCTGGTAGGGGCTGGGGGTTTTTGGTTGCTGTGTTGGCTTTCTTCGATTTTGGGAGTGTTAATTGTTTTCTGGTAGTTTGCTGGGTTGCCTGGGGTCTTTCTTTTTTTCAGTTGAGCTGGTATTGTTGGGGGTGTTCTGTTTGGCCTGTTGCTGTTTCCTTGGAGGCCGTGTTGGTTTTCCTTGGAAGGCCCTTATACTTCCTGTTTTTTTTTTTGGTTTTCTATTCAGGTTTTCCTCCTTCTGGGTGTGGGTGGCTGCTTTTTTTATGGCCTTATTTTGGTGGTTATTATAGCTGATTTCTTGGGGGTTTTTGCCTTTGATGGATGGTTGGATGGAGCGGTATTGGGTTTATCCTACTGATGTTTGCTGGGTTCAATTTTTCCATTTTATCCTGAGCTCATTTTGCCTGCACCCTTTATGTCAGTGCTTTTGTATATTTTGTTTCGCTATTATTTTTTGGATCATTGCTAATCCTTTAGTGTGCTGGATGTCCTTTGTGGTTAGTTGCACCTCCTGGATGAGTTTTGTTGGGCATATAATGAGGGCTTCTTGTTGGATCTTCTCGGGTGGTATGTGTTTTAAGTGCAATTTAGCTTTCTACTTTTTTGTGCCATGGCTTTGTTCTGTTAGTGCTGGTTGGTTTTCACTCTAGGGTGGATGTGGGTATTAATAGTCCCACTTTTCTTAGCTCTATTTTGCCACTCACTTCTTGGGTGGCAATGATATGTGGTACCATTATTAGTGGTTTGGACTTTTACTATTTTGGTATGTCTTCCTATTATCTTTCCTGTTATTCTGCTTGGAGGATGTTGTATAGCTGCTGTTTGGGGGATAGCAATTTGGAGATTGGTAATATATGCTTCAGTTTTGTTAGAACTTATATTGTGGATAACTACTAGGATGATTTCTCTACATTTTGCTTTAAATTTTTGTTATACTTATCTTGGGTTTCAGATTTTTTTTGCAGGTGCTTGTACTGAGTTCCTTTTGGTTGGGAAGATGGAGATGGGTGCTGCTTTTTGTTTCTCTCCTTATTTTTGGGTGCTATTTCTTGTGCACTGCAGATTGTACATAGGGTGTTTTGTAATTGTGCTTACCAGGGACCCCAAGCTCTTAGGAAATTTTTCCTTTCTTTTTGTAGCTCGTTTGAGCAGTAGTGAGTTTGAGGTATCTTTAATGATCGTGTTTTTTTTTGTATTAACGTGTAGGCCCCTTTGAGGGTTTCCCCTAAAAAAAAAACTATTATATATGAATTTGTTAAGTTAAAGGGGACCTTAAACTTCAAATAAACTTTGACATTTAGATCACCAAATAAACTCCAAACCTCATTTAATTTTTATGGTTAGTCATTACTAACTCAAAAATAAATCTAAAGCAGTTCAAAAAATTTATAGCTTCCTTAGTAGGCCTACTAGACATGAATTTAAACTAATTTTGAGAAATGCTAGTATCGTGTCATAACCTATTCTTGTGGGAAAATAAAACAAATTAGCTTTTAGGAAAACTCCTATTATGTTGTTGAATGCTATGTAGAGAATATCATGCCATCTCAAAATATAGATATAACATTCTACAATAGATTCAAAGATAGAATTAATGTTTTAAAATTTTACTATTATAATGATCAAACATAATAAAGAGAATAACATATTTTCTCAAAAGGCAAACATGATATTCTATAGTAATGTTAAAAAAAGAGATCAAACCTTGAAATTCTTATAATTGATCTAACCAAATACTGCAAATAGAATAACAGATGATCTCAAAAGATGAGCACGACATTATTTAATGGTATTCAAGAATAGAAATCAAATTTAAAGAAAATACCCTTTGTCCTAGAGAAAATTTCCTTACCTTAAGAAACTAAGATAGGATTTTTTACTAGGGTTCAAAGTTTCTCATAAAGCCAAGCCCCTATACTTAATTACATATCATGAGGTAAGACTCTTGAGATTATTTTAGATTAAAATTATGTTTTTTTTTTTTATTTCAAATTTGTAAGAAAGGTTTAGAAAATTAGAATTCTTCAAATGAGACATGTTCAAAATTGAATGGTTCTTATTGGAGATCAATGGTTAAAAGATAGGGAATACTATGATTCTTAGTTGCTCAAAAGTTTTCTAATCTATCCTATATTGGGCTATATCATTTTATAAGGAGATGAATTTTTATATGTGGATTGAAAATTTATTATAAATATAAGATATTATTCCTAAAAGGAGAGGACTTATTATTTAAAGCCTTCCTCAGAACCTATATTTAACAAGAACCACTATGGGGTAGTGATTTCAAACTAAGCTCACAAGTTATAGGGTTTTATTAAATTATGCTTATATCATCAAAACATTGATAAGATGTAAAAGAAAGTTCGATGCTATTATATTTTAATCTTTTTGGAGTGAAGTGATAGCTAAAGACCACCTAGCACTTTAACACCATGATTTTGATCTTTAGGAAATGCAAGGTAAAAAGGTGTATATAAGATGACTACATCTTGTGTGTAATTAGAATGAGTTGTTTAGGGAGTTCATTGCACTTTGGGTTCATTAATCAGTATGTTCTTGAAAATCTAAAAAAACAAGTTCAAACAAGAAACCCTAAAAGTTTTACAAAAATTATGAACACACTAACATTTAAATTTAAATAAATTCCCTTGTACCCTTAAGAAAAAAAAAAGAACTTTCCAAAATTAAAACTTATGGCCTAATAGGATTTGGCCATTCACACAACCTAGCTCACACATTAGATTGCCTGTTAGGGCAACCAACTCTAGTCTTAGCTTAAGAGTATTGACCTAATTTCCAAATGAGTTAAATGATGGTAGTGTTTACTTTAAATACAAAATTTGAATGAGTTTGATGAATGTGTGTAAATATTGTGAAGTTTAATTTCTCTATGATGATGATAATTTGATATGTGATGAACATTTAGATGCCTTGTGATTAGGAGTATTTTGGATGTTTATTACTAATAAGATCTTTTACAAATGGCCTTGCTTATGTGGAGATATGATTAAAAGGGTGATTATTAATTAAAATTTAAATCATTAAATTTTTTATAAGTGTTTATGCTACTTAGCCTCCTTGATATTAAAAGTTTGGCTAAAATTATAGATTTTTAGTAATCGAGCAAGTGTTTTACATTATGTATTGTGATGAATGAATGAATGTTTGAAATATAACATATTTTTTACTACCCATATAAGGTTTAAATAGAGTCTCTTTCTTTTCAAATGCAAATGTAAATGAACATGAAAGTAAAAAATAAGATTAGTCATCATAAGGAGAAATAAGCCAAAAGAAAGAACCTTCTTCTTCTTCTTCTTCTTTTTAAAAGGTTTTCTTCTTTCAAAATCCATTTTTAAAGATTTTCAATGTTTAATTAAGTTCAAGATGTGTAAATAATCTTAATTTTTATTACTTCCTTAATTAATTTCTAGGAGAAGAACCCAAGTTAATTTAACATAATTACCAAGTTGTCACTTTTGTAAATGGTCATAATAAAGTCATAGTTTCCACATTTGGGCATAAGTAATTTATTTATCTTTTATGTTTATATATGATATGGTGGTAGGGTGAATGATGTGCTTATTTTTATTGTGCACTAGAAATTTCTATTTTTTTGAAGCATGTGATTTTCCTGGATATTTTGCTAGGCTCTTATATGAAATAAACTTTTCTACTCATGACTAAAAAAAAATTAAATTTTAAATAATACAGTAAAATAACCAATTTAGGAAAGGTAAAGGGGGTTCGACCTAGTTGCATAATATTTTGCTTCTACACCTCATTTTGGCACATCCTTGTCTGCTAGTTTGGATAAGACAACTTACCTATTAAGGTGCTTGCTTTATCTCATGGGAGCTCTACTATTTTAGACAAAATTCTATTATCTAAGAACTTTTATAACTTCACAATAGCGTTGATTATTAAATTTAACAAGAATGTATTGCTTTAAATAAAAAATTGAGAATTAAATTTTTATCAACATTTAACTTTTAAAAACATGATACCAATCATAACTATAGAACTATTTAGGTTCTCTAAATGTGAATCTTAAATTCTTAAGTAAATAATAGCAATCATATATTATATTTCATAAAATTGAAATAATTGTTTTAAAGTGATTAATAGAGTTTAATTGGTGTTCCACTCCAAAAAAGATGCAAGTCCCAAAGTGTCTGGCTTTCCTAAATACATATCAGAATTAAAAAAATAAGTCCCACCACATTGCTTTTGTATTTCATTAGATTATGTTTGATTTACTATTATGTAATGCTCACCTTAGTTGTTTGTTTTGGGGATAATCTTCACATATCATAAGCCCTTATTTTTTAAGTTATTTTCTTGATCACATGATTGGTAATATAAGTAAAAAATTTCTAATAAAATGACAACTCAAATAATAAATTTCATTCAAAAACATCTTAATCCTAAAATAGGGTAGAGCAGAGTGCTTCTGAGTTTTTCAGAAGCTTATGGCTCCTTACCCATTATCCTTTGACCTTTTGAAATAATTGCACAACTTTGAACAAATCCTATCCAAAAATTTAAAAAATCTTATCGTTATCATTAAACTTCTAAATCTAAAAAGAATATTTTTCATTACATTAATTGAGAGTATTTTCAGGGGATTCACTTTTGTTTTCTTTACAAGGAACCTATAACCTTGAATAAATTAAAGTCCCACCTTACTTTTATAGTGTAAGGGAATATATTTGGAAATATAGATATTTTTCCAAAACCTTTTTTTTTTTAAACCATTATAAAATATCATCCATGCCTTCAAATATAGTATGTGATTAAATTGATTATATTTCATTATAAAAGTAGAAATTTCTCAAAACCCTATTTTTATTTTTGATTCTATGTTTGAATAACATTTATGTCAATCAACAATATATGTTATTTTCTAGATAATAGTTGTTACAAAAATAGGAAAATCAAACTTGTGTGGTTTATTTTTCCCCTAATTGGTAGCCATGAGGTACTTTAATTACAAAAGCTTATAAATATAGGGTTAATATTGAACTAAGTGGTTAAATTTGAATCAAACTTAATTAATAAAAAGCTTTAGGCCCTAATAACTAAATCTTCTAATTTATTATTTAAAGATTTTAAGCCATTGGGAAACATACAAGCTTTGATTTTTACCACGTCCAATTTTAAATAGACCATGAATATAATCAAGAATAAGTTGGGCTTCATCTATTCGTTATCTAGTCATGACAAGATAGGTAATAATGGATAGAAGATGAGTAATGTTAATGTGATAACCAGCTTTAGGAATTATGGAAGTTCTAAAGACATGCTAAATGACCCTTGCATTTTGGTTTAAGGTATAGACCTTAGGAAAATGACCTACTTATTCAACCCCTCTAAGAACTTTGTTTATTTTATACCAGTCCAAATTAGATTTAGAAGTCATTGTGTGGGCTCTAACTCCTTGAGTTCTCAAATGAAGAAAGGTTCCAAAATCTTCTTTAGTAATGTCTACCCTTTTCTTTAGGACATAAGATCTAATCCTACTCTCATTAGAACTACAAGACATATTTACCAGAAAATAGTGAAAGGTTTCTTTATTGTAGGAATGAATCAAGGTCAGGATAAAGGAAATTGAGTGGTGGTGAAAAGAGACATAACTTGAAAGTTTATATCTTCTTGAAGTAAGATTCTAGAATGAGTAATTTTAGCAGAGACAAACCTAAGGAAAGAATCCTCATTTGCTCTAGATAGAAAGTTTTCATATACACTCCAAGAAGAAGATTCCTTAGTGACTCTACCACGCTTGATAGAACTAGACATAACTAAGAAGTGAAGGATTGAAGGAGGCTGTGAAGTGAACGAAAATTAAATCTAAAGCCCTCTTATTTAAAGAAAAAATGACCATTCGTACGTACGAAAAGTGATTCGTATAGTATGATAGATGGTTCATCATGCACAAAAATAATTTCATATGTACGATCGAATATGTTCAAAATGAAATGACTTTTTGTAATCACACAAGTTATGAAGTGTCCTTTCGTACAGGCTTTTTTGACCAGATGATCGTACATACGAACAGGTGTTTGTCCAGGAGGAATGGTTATTTAAGATCATTTTAAAGACGGTTAGGTTTGTCCCCCACATCGAATGACACACAGTTCATATGTACGAACTAAAAGTTTGTACGTGTGATCAGTTATAATACCTGATTCTACTCATATAACTGTCAACATGCATACAGACGAAGTAATACAAATTGTCCGAGATGATATAAATATCATACAGTATGATATGTATTGAGAAATCAAAACTTTTACATGACCAGTCCAAAACCATGATTTATGTGCTACAGAATTTGTATGGGACAAAAATAATTTTGTAAAGTACGAATAGAACACTTAGAAAAAATTGCACGATCATTCAGAAATAAGAAATCTAATTTTTGAAAACATTTCAAAAACACACAAAACATAAAACAAAAATAGAAAAATACTTACATAAACAAGCACATTGAAAAACAAAAATGAAAACACATATATACATATATCAAATTTGTAGAAAAATTTTATTAAGCATTAAGATTAATCACACCATGCCTTATTCTTAATATGCTAAAAGTATCAAAAGCTAGTGGTTTTGTAAAAATATTTGTAAGTTGATTTTTAGTAGAAATATGGCTAAATTCATTTTGTCCTTTGGATACATGATCCCTAATGAATCGATGCCTTATATCTATATATTTGGTTCTAGAATGTTAAATAAGATTTTTTGAAATGCAAGTGACACTAGTGTTATCATAATAAATTGGAATTATGCCTATTAAAATTCCTAAATAAATCAACTATTATTTCAACCAAAAAACTTGTGCCACACAACTTCCTAAGGTAATATATTTAGCTTCTACAGTAGATAGGGATATAGAATTCTATATTTTACTAGACGAAGAAACTAAAAAATTTGTTATAAATTGACAAGTTCTAGATTTACTCTTTCGATCAACGTTATAACCTACAAAGTTTGAATCTGAATATCTAATTATTTTAAATGAAGAGCTAAACTTAGGATACTAAATTCCTAAGTTCTGAGTTCCCAAGAGATATCTCAAAATCTTTTTTACTGCTATCAAATGTGATTCTTTTAGATCTGATTGAAATCTAGCACACAAACATAATATTGGGTCTTCTAGAAGTCAAGTAAAGTAAAGATCCAATAATTCCTCTAAATTTCTTTTGTTCAATAGATTTTTCTTTTGGGTCCTTATCCAACTGAACTTAGGAATTCATAGGTGTACTAATAGGTTTAGCATTGTCAATTTCATACTTTTTGAGGATGTCCTTAATATACTTTGACTGACTAAGAAATGTTCCCTCATTAATATGCTTAATGCTAATACCTAGAAAGTAACTAAGATCTCCTATTAGACTCATCTGAAATTCACTACTCATTATTTTAGAAAAATCATCACAAAGATTTTTATTAGTAGATTAAAAAATGATATCATTCACATAAATCTGAACAATAAGTATATCGTCTCCTAATTTCATAAAAAAAGAGAGTGATATTCACCCTTCCTTTTTCAAAAGATATCTCAAATTAGGAAGTGATCAATCTCTCATACTAAGCCCTAGGTGCCTGCTTCAATCCATATAATTCCTTTTTAATTTAAAAACATGATTTGGTTATTTGGAATTTTCAAAACTTGGAAGTTATTCAACATAAATATCTTCTTGTATCTCCCCATTCAAAAAGGCACTTTTAACTTCCATTTGAAATAATTTGAATCATCTAAAATAGGCAAAGGCTAATAAAATCCTAATTCCTTCAAGTCTCACTACAGGGGCAAAAGCCTCCTCAAAATCAATCCATTCAATCTGATTATACCCCTTAACCACCAATCTAGCCTTATTTCTATTAATAACTCCTGAGTCACTTATTTTATTTTTAAATACCGACTTAGTTCTAACTATACTTTGATCTTTGGCCTTGCAATTTATTCCCAAACATCATTTCACATAAATTGATTTAATTCTTTTTGCATTACCAATATCCAAAATTCATCCGTAAGTGTTTGATTTATATTTGTGGGTTCTATCATCGAAATAAAAGAAGAATGATTGACTTCTTTACTTAGTCCATGCCTAGTCCTAACACCCTCACTTAGTTCACCTAAAATTTATTCCTTTTGGTGGTTTTTAGAAATTCTCAAATCTCTAGCCGACGAATTTTCAGTCTCCAAATTTTCTTCCAAATTAATCGTTTCAATCCTTTAGGAGTTATTTTCCAAATCATCTTCTTCCACAATTGACTCTCCTAAAATTTTAGATTCATCAAATACAACATGCGTGGTCTCCTCAACTACCAATGTTATTTTGTTAAATACTCTATAAGATTTTCAAATATTAGAGTATCTAAGAAAAATTCCTGCATCTAATTTTAGATCAAATTTTCCTAAGTAATATTTTCTATTATTATGCACGAACATCTTACATCCAAAAACATGTAAATGAGACAAATTAGGTGTTCTCCCCTTAAGAAGCACATAGGGTGTTTTATTTAATTTTGATCTAATATTCACCCTATTTAGAACATAACAAGGAGTGCTAACTGCTTTAGCCCAAAAATGTTTAGGAAGTGAATATTCAGCTAACATGGCTCTATAAGCTTCAATTAATGTTATGTTCTTTCTTTTAACTACCCCATTCTACTGAAGGGTTCTAGGTATAGAAAAATTGTGATAAATCCCTTTCTCTTTACAAAAATCCTCAATTTTCATTTTCAAATTCACCGCCGTGATCACTTTATATTGTTAAAATCTCACACCCTAATTTTCTTCGAATCCAAGTCAAAAAATTTCTAAATTCCTTAAATGACTCAGTTTTATGAAATAAAAATTTAACCCACATGATCTTGAGAAATCATTCACAATCATAAAACTGTATATCTTCCCTCCTAGACTAACAGTGCTAACCGGTCCAAAAAGATCCATATGAATAATCTCCAAAGGTTTATTAGTTATAAGATTCTTATTGGAATAAAAAGAGAACTTCACTTATTTTCCTATTTGACATGCATCGCAAAGGTGATCCTTAGTAAAGTCTAGTTTTGGTATACCTCTAACCAAATCCTTTTGAGTAATTTTCATAATACTTTTCATGCTAGAGTGATAGAGTCACCCATGTAATAATCATGAATCATCAAAAATAATTTTCAAACAAAAACTATTAGGAACTGAAATACAATTCAAATCTTGCGTATAAACATTCTTTACCCTTTTCATGTAAAATATCATTACCATTCAAGCTTAATATGCAGCTAGTGGGAAAGAATTTTACATTGTACCCTTTATCATAGAGCTGACTTATACTTAATAAATTATTCTTTATGCCTTCTACGAGCAGTATATTTTCTATGAAAAAAATTTACAAGTTTTGAATCATACCTGATCCAACCACTTTTCTAGTGGTGTTATCTCCAAGTGTAACCTTGCCTCCACTTCCGGCTTCCAGTGATATAAATTGCTTAGTGCCTCCAATCATATTCTTTGATCAACCGCTATCCAGGCACTAAATTCTCTCATGAGGCCTTGTATAAGAGTGTTTCTATAAAACGATCAAATGTTAGACTTGGAAACCCAAACAAGTTTGGGTTCTCCTTTTGGCAAAATAAAACTAGATGCATTTATGATATGTATAGGTTTATGAGTCATAGGTTTCCATTTTAAATGAAATTTTCTATTCAAAGTACAAGTGTGTACAATATGTCTAATCATGCCATAAGAATAACATTTAACTCCAGGAAATGGATTACTTAATCTTCTATACTAAATATGTCTTTTCTAGGTTATAAAATTTTTGACCTAAAATTAAGATTTATAAAATCTTCAAATATTGGGGGTATCCTATTTTTCTCAAGAGCTTTCACTTTCAACTTAAGAAATGTGTTTACTTCTTCCAAGAAATTAATATCTTATTTTAAATAATGCTCTCTACTTTCTGATTCATCCTTAAATCTTTAATTTTTTTTCCAATTGAGCATATGATGATTTTAAAAGATCATTTTTTTATTCAAGTCATCAAATTCATCAAGTAAGCTCATGTAATTGTTATCTATTATTGCATGATCTTTCCTAAGGATTTCATTCTCTCTTTATAATTTTAACATTTCAGGATTTTATGCTCTCCTTAAATTAAACTAGCATGTATTTTCTTAAGCTTTCTATATGCGTCATGAATTCTTTCGAAACTTCTAACAATTCTTTATAAGTCAAATCACATACCTCTTCTTGATTTGATTGATCAATATTGTCGATAATTAAGCACAAATTGGTGATTTTTTTCTCCTTTTCTATTTCTGATAAATTTGAAGCTGAGTTCGCCCAAAACGTTCTCTGAATTCCCTTATAAAAAGATATTATTTTTCATTAAAGAAGTTTTTAATCATCCAATTAACCCCCTCTTGGAAATCACGCACTTTCAAATCCATGCTCAATCACTTCCAAATGGTCAAATGGAAACTATGATCATTTTCCCCTGATTATGGCTTTTGGGTTAATCTTAGATGAAAGATAAGTCTCTCTTATAGCTCTCTAAAGCCTGCCCAGCTCTTGGTTTAGCCTTAAAAGGTAATGTGGTCCCCCCTCCCCCTTCATGAGGAGTCAACTTAGGGCAAATAAAAATAAAAACCCCTTGACTAAACCTTAATTTTGAAATGAATTTAATTTTAAATAAGAATTAATATTTAATTATTTATTTATTTAAAATAATCAAAAATACCAAAAAAAATATCAAACACTTGAGAACCCCCCCACTAGATAATTTCTGATCTTTAAAGTTGTTTTTTAAATGTTTAGAGTTCATTTGGACTCATATCTACAAACCCCCGTTAATTAAGCAATTTTTAAAATTTCAAAAATACCCAAACTTTCAAAATCATAAATAATTCTAGAAAAATCAAAATAAATTAAACTCTAGTTAAAATATATTATTTTTTAAAAATATCAAACCTCTAAAATTTAGTCAAAGTCAAAAGTCAACTTTTTGGTCAATTATAGTACAAATTTAGGTAAAAACTCTGAAAAAACATAACTTAATATAGAATTTTCTACATTGAGAAAACTAAAAATCTAATTACTAAAATTATGGTGTATTATTTAAGAAAACTACTAAAACTTTAAAAATCATCTTAACTTTAAAACTCAACATTTAGCCCCTTCATTAACACATCTAAATATTATTTAATTTAATCGCGTGATTAGTCAATTAAAATGGCTTAATTTTAGTATTTTGATTATACTGTACGAACTGGATCATATTATATGATTAATAGAGATAATTTTGGGCATCCCATGCTTCATCCTGAACGAATTACATTTTTATTGAACTGTTCGTAGAGTACCAACTGAGCATCGTACAATACAAACAGACAAATTGAATTGTTTGTATAATATAAACTTGTGATCATACTGCATTTTCATTGAACTGTTTGTACAGTACTAACTGGATATTATTCGGAACAAACAGGCAATTGAATTATTCGTACAGTACTTACTAGTGATCGTATAGTACCAACAGATCAATTTCTACACATCATACTGGGCGATCTTGCGATCGTACAGTACGATCTTTGATGATTGAATTGACTTTTTTAGGGTTTTTTGAGCCCTCTATTTAAGCACTCTCATAAGACTTTATAAGAGTCTTTGGCATCCATTGAAGTTTTATTTTATTGGAGAAAACTTGAAGATAGAACTTGAAAGGGAGAGAGGAAAGGGTGTTGTTTGAGAGAGGGAGAAGATCCTTGGAGGGAGTTTCAAGGGAGTGTGAAGGAGATTTCACATGATTGCTCCAGCAAGCTTGTACCTTAGTACCATCATATTCAAGGTTCGTCTTGATGGAATTTTTAGAAAGAAGATCTCTTTGGTGTCAAAGGACTCGGCTCCTCCATCGCATCGGAGAGGGTGGAAGTGATTTTCTAAGGTCTTTTCTATCTAGCTGTGGGGGCTAAAGGAGAATCACTAAAGGTTTAGTGTAATACTCGAAGGGTGCCTCTGGGAAGTAGATGTAGCTCAAGTTTTGACCAAACCGCTATAAATTTGGTGTGCTCTTTCCTTTATTGTTGTGCATTTATTTTTCGTTACGATTAACTGCATGGGTGAAATTGATAATCTATCTTTTTATTGTGAATGAAATTTGCTTATGCATAAAGTTTTAAAAAGATATTGCTTTTCATTAAAGAAGTTTTTAATCATCAAATTCACCCCCATTTTGGTATATCTCACACTTTCAATTGATATCAGAGCGGGGTCTCAAAAATTATGTTTTAGAAAACCCTGAGAAAATCGATCATGGCACATTTTGGAAATCATAACATTGCGGAAGGTCATTCAATTATGTGACCACCTTTATTTAAAAATATTTCTTTTAATTTTTAGAAAATTTGCATGTCTACTTTCTTACAATCAATTGATTATCAAATGTGGCATATGATTCAAACTGGCTATTCTATACCGTCGCATATTATAGATGGAGTTAAAATTGATATTCCTTTTACTGAATGGAGTGGATTAGAGCAAATTAATGTTCAATTAAATGCTAAATGCTTGAATTATATTTTATGTGCATTAAATTCTGATGATTATATTAGAATCTCTATATATATTACTAGTAAAGAAATTTGGGATAGATTATGCATTATATATGAAGGTATTAGTGAAGTCAGGCAATTTTAGTTGAATATTCTAATGCATGATTATAAACATTTTAGCATGAAATCTTATGAGACGATCTTAGACATGTATACTAGATTTAATCAAATTATGATGTCATTGCATGATTTAGGTAAAAACTTTCAAACTTTAAAAAAGTAAATAAAATTCTATGTTATCTACTTGATAAGTTTGATGCCAACGTTGTTGCTATTTATGAATCGAAGAATATGTATGAATATTCTATTAATAATTTGATTGGCTCACTCATTGCCTACGAGCAAAGTTAGAGTCAAGGACTTTTGGATGTAGTGAAATGATAGTGCTAAAAAGTGAAGATACGGAGAAAAGTGGCTTACCAAAAGAGGAAAGTAATGACTTAATAAGCAAATTGGAAAGCCTATTAAAGCACAAGCAAAAGCATCAACAAAAGTGGAATAAAGGTAAAAATAATAAGAATAATAAGAATTTCACTGATGTTATTTATTTTGGGTGTAGGAAAATCGAACATTTGAAGTTTGAATGCCCAAACTTAAAAACTCTTCCTACAAAAAAAAAAAGAGTAAGTACAAACTAATTGTAAAATGGGGAAAAGATAAAAAGCAAAAAATCTCCTAGGTAGACCTAGCTTTTGAATCATCATAATAGAAGCAGGACAATGAGGTATAAGTATGTTAAGGTATGTTTTTGTGTTTTATTTATGTGTTTGTTTATTTATTTTGTGTGTTTAATTTTTAGTATATTTTAAGCATAATTTTATGTTTTTGTTTCTTTATTTTGTTGTTATTTTTATGTGTTATTTTCTCTTTTTTTATAATGCAAAGGGGGAGAATATATTATAGTTGGTTGTATTTATGTTTTATTTTTTTTCTATTATTTAACTTATAAGAAATACTTTTCCCTATTTTTTAATGTAATTCTTTTAGTGAGGGAGAGTTTAGGAGAAAATATTTTCAATATTAAAATTCAACTAATATTATTTGTCATCATTAAAAAGAGGGAGATCGTTGCAACTCAGGTTTCTGAGTTTAAGATTTTAATGATAACCCATAATATTGATTAGTATTTTATTTCTTCTAGTGTTTGTAGTGCATATTTGTTTGTGTATGGACTAATATTTCAGGTACACCATACATCATTCTTAGAAGATTCTAGAATCTAAATTGTATAGAATTGGTTATATTAAGTGAGTCTATAATTTTTATTTCTTGAGTTAAGTCCTATAATGAAGTATGTTGATTAATGATTGTGCACACTCACACGGGGAGCAAAAAATGTTTTTAAATATTTTAATTTGTTTATAAATCGTACTGTATGATTTGGATTATACTGTACGATCTGGTATAACATAAATTAATTAAAATATTTATTTTCCTAAAGAAAATATTTTTAAGATATAACTAATCATACAGTATGATCACCACATCGTACTAGATGATCTGCTATAATTAGAAAACCCGCCATCCATTAAATCAGACAAAAATTTGAATTTGAAAAGTTATTCTAATCGTACTATATGAACATGATCGTTCTGTACGATATTTAAATATTGTCTAATTTAATCATGTGATTAGTCAATCAAAATGGCTTAATTTTGATATTTTGATCTTACGGTACGAACTGGATCATACTGTACGATCAATTTAGGAAATTTTGGCCGTCCTATGCTTCGTCCAGAATAAACTGCATTTTTATTGAGTTGTTCGTATAGTACCAACTTAACATCGTATAGAACAAACAAACAAATTAAACTATTCGTATAGTACTAATTGGTGATCATACTTCATTTTCATTGAACTATCGTACAATACTAACTAGATATTGTATCGTACGAAAAGGAAATTGAACTATTCGTACAATACTAATTGATGATTGTATAGTACCAACAGGTCAATTTATATACATTGTACTGGATGATCTTACAATTATACAGTATGATCTTTGACAGTTGAATTAAGTTTTTTAGGATTTTTAGCCCTCTATTTAAGCACTCTCATAAGACTTTGTAAGAGTCTTTGGCATCCATTGAAGTTTCATATTTCTGAAGAAAACTTGAAGAGAGAACTTGAAAGGAGAGAGGAAAGGGCTGAGTTTGAGAGAGGGAGAAGATCCTTGGAGGGGATTTCAAGGGAGTGTGAAGGAAATTTCACACGGTTGCTTCGGCGAGCTTGCACCTCAGTACCATCGAATTCAAGGTTCGTCTTGAGGGAAGTTTTGGGAAAAAGAAGATCTCTTTGGTGTCAAAGGACCCAGCTCATCCGTCACATCGAGGGTCAAGTTTGAGAGGTGGAAGTGATTTTATAAGGGCTTCTCTACCTAGCTGTGGGGGCTAAAGGAGAATCACTAAAGATTTAGTGCAATACACGGAGGGTGCCTCTAGGGAGTGAACGCAGGTCAAGTTTTGACTGAACCACTATAAATCTGGTGTGTTCTTTCCTTTATTATTTTTACATTAATTTTCATTGTGATTAACTACTTGGATGAAATTAATAATCTATCTTTTTAGTGTGAATAAAATTCGATTCTAGATAAAGTTATAAAAAAGATATAGCTTTTCATCAAAGAAATTTTTAATCATCCAATTCACCCACCTCTTTGAGCATCTCGCACTTTAAATTGGTATCAGAGTGGGGTATTAAAAATAGTGTTTTAGAAAACCTTAAGAAAATTGATCATGACACATTTTGGAAATCATAACATTGCGGAAGGTCATCCAACTACGCGATCACCTTTAATTGAAAATATTTTTAAAATTTTTTTTAGAAAATTTGCATATCTACTTTCTTACAATTAATTGATTATCGAATGTGGTATATAATTCAAACTAGCTATTTTGTACTGTCACGTATTATAGATGGAGTTAAAATTGGTATTCCTTTTATTGAATGGAGTAGAATATAACAAATTGATGCTTAACTAAATGCCAAATGCTTGATCCACCTCACGGGTCGCCAGGGAATAACTTCCTGAACCCTACGGTCATGACGAGCTGGTTAACCATTTATACATGTTTTTCTTAGCATGGTAGGAGGGAATTTGATGCGAAACTTACAATAAAGTAGGTAACCAGCCCTTGATTCCAAAACCCTATCCTCAGTGTGTGTGACGATCCAGCTAATCACCTATACATGCTTTTCTTAGTGTGGTAGAAGGGAACCTAGTGCAACACATATGATGAGGCAGGTAAGCCTAGTGTACGCTTTTCTTAGCAGGGTTAGGATAATCTTAAGTATCTATATGCGGTTCTGCACCTGTGGAAAAAGAACTGCTCTTCTTTTGCAACAGGTATATTTGAAGACATATACACACTTTTCTTAGCGTTGTGGGGGATATAAAAAATATGGCCACGGTGTCCTCTTCTGAGGACACCTACCATACACACTTTTCTTAGCATGGTGGAAAGGACAGTTTCCCGTAATTTCCCCCTAAATGGGGGAGACACTGGGAGGCTGCCAAAATTTTGGGTGAATATAATACTACGCTTGAACCTAGTTTAGACTCAAATGAGCAGTGGACTCGAACTGTAGAACTTCAAGTGGAACTTGGACTTGAATATGATATAATGTATACGCACTAGACAAGAAAATAAAATTAAAATGAGAACTTGAACCTCAATAAAATATATCTTGAATATAAAATTAAACTCAAAACAAGCTTGAGCAAATGATATTGAACTAAACTTGGCCTCAAACACATATACCGAAAAAAATTTGAATCATATACAAGGGAGTAAACTCAAACAAATATACAAGGATTTGTGCCAAGACTTGCAAATCCAAACTTAACTTGAATACTTGAACTTCAATCGAACTCAAACAACAAAGGACTTATCACAATCAACGTGGCTCATCTATGAGCGACAAAAGAATTAAACATACAATGAGCTAACAATGAAGGTGTATTCGAAGAGTCTGAAGCAAATGTTATCTTCTTATAATCAATATCATTTTATTGTAAGTGAGTACCCCGCTCTCCAACAAGTAAAGACATATGACGAATGTGATGACTCGTTATTTGATATGCGTGAAGGAGGAGTACAAGATAATGCAAGAATATCTATTTTAGATACATATACTTATTAGCGATGAAGGGAGATTCACTATAATCACAACAAGCTTATGAGTACTAATCAGCAACAAGCAATGGATATTATAACATCCTTACAATCAATGCTCTATAAATGGCCAATAAATATATTTATCTACTACAAGTGGAGACAAATGATATGGAGTGAATTCAAGTGTCTATGGGTGATTGTAGAAAACCTGTGATATACCCAAAACATTATCCCTAAGATAAATGCCAAAGGACTACAACAAATGCCAATCCCTACGGATTGTTGTACGAAATTTGTCACACATATAACACTCCATGCAAGTAGTAATACTTAATATAGTACTTGTGGATAACAATAGTGAGAATATTATAAGTATAATAAACCCTTATGGACACAAATATAGATATCAACTATAGCAGCGGTGGTTGAGAAGCTGAGAGTACGTTGGGTATGAAGATAACTCGATGTACAGAGAAAGATACCTCCCGACAGAGTGGGGAAGAGATGTTTGAACAAATTTGAACTAAACTTCTTAGTGTTCCAAAACTTCTTCTTGGTCCTACAAGTGAGAAGAAAACATATCTCGCATCCAAAAACACTACAAATGACAAAGATCTACTCCACTATAAATCTTAAGAAGAGTTCTTTTCGAGCAACGATCACCAACTTCAAGGTATAGGGCAACAGTATGGACGTAGTCATCCAAGATTGAAATGATTGATTTTTTATTTAGCCAATAGTATAAAGTGATGATGATGGCGTAACCTAGGAGTTGCTTATCAAGTTCAGTATCAGTTCTGGGAAGAGAAAGCTAGATCAAATCATTATTTCCAAAAAATGGAATGAATCTAAGTTCAACCGTGTCTTGAATATTGAGTTGGATAAGATTATTGAGGTTTGGAAGTTCCTCGATGAACCATGGTCATGCATCCAAGGTACTATCCATAATCAAATATTATAAAAACTATGATAAGATAAAATCCTACGAGCCACTAGAAGAGACCCGTTACGTATTCAACATATTGACTATAGATAAATATGAAAGCACTGTAGCTGCTAGCAACATCTACTAGCTAAAGCAGGAGATTCGTTAGTGCACTATGATCCACATACATAAGGAGCTATGAGTAGTGCAAGACAGTCTACCTATACAAAGCAGTAAATAACTCAATCCAAAAGCTGCTATAACACGTTATCAATTCTATAACACTCATAATAGTAGACATAAGGCATCTACAAGTAACCACGCCACACCATCGGATCTATGACATCCATGCAAGTGGACTAAATACATTTTTTAATATTATAAAAAATGCCCCCTATATATGCACCATAATTTATATACACATAAGTACACAAAAAGTGGGGGAGTATGTAATCACCAAACCTGCATGGGCCCCTGCGAGCGTATCATAAGAAAATATGTGACATTTAGGGATGCTGCGGGGGTTAATAAATTTGAACTCAATCCTCTTAAGCAGATAAATAGGAGTCGAGGAGGTTCATTGAATGATTATAAAGTACCCCGAAACACCCGCATGGGCCCCGATGAGCAAGTTGTAGGAACAAACGTGATATTTAGGGATGCTGCGTGGGTTAATAAGTGAATTCAAGTTTGTACCTGATCCTTCTATGCAGATTAATAGGAGTCAATAGGGTTTGAATCATCAAACAAATATACGGTTGTGGGGACCGATATATTTATCTTAATACATTCATATAGACCTTCAAGGCCTATAATAATAAGAATTCACTAACAAATGCATAAAGCCTATGAAATTTGATCCCCTATCGGCAAGTTGATAGGGTCGACAAGGTTTAATCAAATGAAAATGACCCCTTACACTCCGATGATGGCCGTGTTGAATGTTTATCTAAACTAAAGGGGTTCACAAATACTTTCAAATGCCTTCCAAGCTCCACCCAATTACTCATGAAATCCAAATTTTTCAAAAACTATCATTCAAATTCAGATATTTAAAGCTGAAATCTAACCATCAAACAATTAAAGCAAAATTTATCCATCATCTGCAATAGTTTATCGAGGTGGAAAAATTAAAATTTACTTCAACTAACATAAAGCTAATGCCTAGTCCAAAATATCACTAAGATCCATTCCCAAATTATCTTCTGCCTATAAGGACGTGGTATGTGTCCTCTAACCGACAGTTTTGACGTCAAATGGCACAATAGGATAAATGGTTATAACCCAGACGAGGCCCTTTAAACTGAGTGGTTTTGCTGCCAAATGGCACCACAAAATACTGGTTATTGTTAGAGCCAATATGTTCTTTAATGGTATCAAATCCTTGAGATATGAATCAATAAGATATAATCGATATGGCGTAAAGTTCTCTCTTAGCTAAGGTGGATTCAAATTTTGCCCCCTTAGATAAGCATCCACCTCAGGTCTACAAGGTACCCTTGGATGAAGCAACCCATGGCTACCGACAAGGATCCTTCTGTTAGGTTGGGTTGACTACCTTCTTTGACTATGTATTTAAAGGATTGATTTTAAATATCAATCCTTTAAATACTTATGCCTATGCTTCTACTATATGCCAGATAACACTTATTTTCTATGTATCTGATTGACGACTAGCCTTAATCGAAAGTTCTCTCTCGTTATCCAGAGGAGTAATTAATTATATGGTCTTACGCCTATAGAAAACCAGAACTCAGATCATAAAATCCTCGCAAAATGAGGGCGAAATCTCTGGGTAGTGTCTTATCTACAAACTCATATTCCTTCCCAAAATTTATCCCGAAACCTATTCCGTTAAAACCCCCTCACTGAAGAAAAGGAAAGCAGACGGAGGCCGAGGCCTAATTTTTGGAGCCCATAGTCTACCTCTATAAATAAATACTAAATAAATAAAGAAAATTCTATAAATAAATAAATAAAATCATCAAAAAGTAAATATAATTCCAAATACTTTCAAACATTTATGGATCTCATATTAGATCATTCTTAACTTATGGTGATGATCTCATAATGATTGGAGGTGATTTAGTACCAAAATTAGAAAATGCTTAAAACCTTCATAGATAAATCATTAATGAACTTTAAACATAGAAAATTAATAAATGAATATATGAAAATCTTAAAAATAAAAAATCACATTGAAGTCTAAATAAATAATAAAATTTAGTAAAAATAATAAATCCCTAAAATTTCAAATTTAACTAAAAAGTCAAACTTTTGCCAAATCTAAAAAAAAAAAAATAATAAATAATTAATATTTACTACATATAATACAATGCTCAACGTGATGGATTATCAACTTGGACTTTCTTAGGCAACTTAACCTATTGATAACTAAAATTGTCCATTTTTTTAATTGACCCTGATTTCATTTTTGAGACTTTCTTGAGTTTTAACATTTTAATGATAGGAGTGCATTAACTGCGACGGTTCTTCCAAGATATTTAAAGCCTTAAAAGTTTTTGAAACATTTTAATCAAAAAACCTTTAAGCAAGAAGGAGACTAGCCCATGGATATTCTTAAGAAGGATTTCATTAACATAATGTTCTTGCTATTTAGGTTCACACTTTATACTTAGATTTCTCCATAGTAGGATAGTATACAATAGATTCACAAGGATTTTGTTTCTCAACAACTAGATCCCCAATTATTACATAATGTCGATACATAGAAGAAATTCTTTTGAAATTTTTTCTAATTTGAAAAAGATATATACTAACACATTCGACAGTTTTGCATACAAATCAAATATATCCACTGACAAGTTATTGATAAACTTTATGTCTAACCATATATCATTGTCTCTGGCATTACAACAAATGGCTCCAAAATGTGCTAAATGTTGCTTTAGATTACCAGTACCATAGAAATTTTTTAAAATAGATGGCACAAACACTTTTTGATATAGCACTAAGTCATATTTCTCCTAAAAAAAGTTTACCCTTTAGAACGTATGGAGTACTATGGGACTACGATAAATATTTCATAAGTTATTGTTCTATTAGTTTTTTTATTATCTATAAGCTACATGGAACCTTTTATTTAATTACCTTTTATCTTCTTCTTTTATAACTTATTTTTTTTTTTCATTCACAACATGAACAGACTCATAATGAGGTAATTCAGATTGTGTTCATGATTGTGGAGAACACTTGATTTTGCAAGACACCCATAGTGGCCAACATCTCTTCTACTTTCTCTCATTTCTTAAAATTTTTTCATCTTTTTTGTTTAGTTAGTCTAAAAGATCTTGGTTAAAGTCTAGTGCAACACCCTCTTCAACCTCAACTTGTAATAAATTAGCTTCGGAAGTTTGCTCTCTTTGTAAGGATCCTCTAGGATGTACCATGTGCACTTCACCTAACATATCTTGATCATCTCATCTAATTATAATTATACAACTTTTTCTTCTTTTATTCCTCTATTAATTATCCTAATACATAGTGCAAATCAACCGAACACTACCAAAAAAGACGGACTATCGCAGCGATTTTTTGTAGCGGTTTTAAAAACCGCTGCAAAATCTATGTTTTGAGTACGAAAATTGCTTTGCTTTGCATCGGTTAAAACCGCTGCAATTTGCACCGGTTAAAACCGCTGGCATATCCAATAGAAAACTTTAAGTGAACTGAAGACCTAATTCCTCTCCTCCATCTTCTTCGCACGAACTGGAGCGGCTCCGGATTTCTGTGCGATGAAAATCTTCTCCTCGCGAATCCTGACCGATCGTGCCTAGCTTCGATCCTCACTGTGAGTCTCTTCCCCTTCACCCTCTTCTTCTCTTTTTCTTCTCATTGTTTTTCTTCATATACTTCGTTTGCATCATTAGGGTTTAGGTTAATCGACCGTAGCTTAGTCGTTGGTTTTTAAACATGAAATGCAAAGCTCCTCCTTATAAATTTCGCCCGTTTGTTTGAGAGTGAAATGTAGTATTGAACGATAGTCATGATCGGATGTGTGCTACCAATCCTCTTAAAATTTCGTCCTTGTATGATCGGTTGCTATCAATGGACCATTTTCAAACTACCACTAGTCATGATCGGTATTTTTAGGAAACAATCATGGTAATTTTTAGGAAACAATCATGGTAAATTAACATATAAGAAAATTTATTAAAGATAAAATCAAAATAAAAAATATATAGAAACATACTACAAAAATTAAATGAAA